>NC_063053.1:34296283-34650648 GCF_018812025.1 Megalobrama amblycephala | reverse complement strand
TAAAGCACATCACACAAAATCGCTTTCAAACCAAGTTTTCTGTTGGTCAACGAAAAGCAAATCCATGTGACAAATCTATTTAGGGAAATTCAACACGCTCATTCAAAATTCCTGATCATGTAGATTCCTATTGAAATGACTTCTACTGAAATTTGCAGAACAGCGTGATAAATGTGACTGCACATCGGTACTGTAGAACCAAAGATCCCTCTATTGCTGATAACAGAAGTATGCAGGTAAATTAAAAATTATTGTGAGCTATAACATTTTTTCTGATTACCGATAGTTCCAAAAAGCAACTCTCAGTGATATCCTGAAAAACTGATATATCAGTCAATCTAATTAAAAAAAAAAAAAAAAAATTATATGACTGCTTTTAAAGGTGCCCTAGAACTTCTTTTTAAAAGATGTAATATAAGTCTAAGGTGTCCCCTGAATGTGTCTTTGAAGTTTCAGCTCAAAATACCCCAAATATTTTTTTTTATTCATTTTTTTAACTGCCTATTTTGGGGCATCATTAACTATGCACCGATATATAGGTTGCGGCCCCTTTAAATCTCCCGCTCCCCCTCCCCCGGAGCTCGCGCTTGCCTTGAACAGCATAAACAAAGTTCACACAGCTAATATAACCCTCAAAATGGATCTTTACAAGATGTTCGTCATGCATGCTGCTTGCATACATCTGATGATTCAGCTGTGCACATCCAGATGTTCTGCCCTTGTCTAATGGCTTGATCATGGGCTGGCATATGCAAATATTGGGGGCGTACATATTAATGGTCCCGACTGTTACGTAACAGTCAGTGTTATGTTGATATTCGCCTGTTCTTTGGAGGTCTTTTAAACAAATGAGATTTATATAAGGAGGAAACAATGGTGTTTGAAACTCACTGTATGTCATTTCCATGTACTGAACTCTTGTTATTCAACTATGCCAATATAAATTCAATATTGAATTCTAGGGCACCTTTAATGTTTTTTTGACTGGGTCCCTGGGTCAGTATATTGTCTAGACATTCTCAGGTCAGGTAACAGAATTCTGGTTTGTTGGTGGCCATATATCTTCACAAAACTGCAGCATGCAGAAAACAAGCCCAAACGATTTTGTGTGTCAGTAAATTGCATGAGAATCCTTGTGTTTTCCCGCTTCTCTATTCTCGAGTGGCTCTTAAGTGTTGACACCAGCAGCAGGTTGTCACCTTGCTCTGTGGAATCAATATGCTGTATATTTACTCAATTTGTTTTAATAAGCTCTCATCTTCTCTCAAAATTAATTTACGTGTCTCTCATCCATATTTCCCACTGCTTCATTGTGCAGTGAATTTACTGGAGCACAGATAAAACTCACACTAATTAAAAAGAGTTGGCCTTGTGTATGCGTGAGTGTGTCGTTCCGAGTGTTTCTGGAGAATGTAACCGGCTAATAGGTTATTTGCACAGCTCATAGCTCCTGGGTCTCACGTTATATATGTGTTTCTCACAGTCACAGTCTGTGATGCCGTAATCAACTCATCTTTAATTCCACTTCCTCTGTTCCAGACAGTCATACGTGTTACACATACAGACACTAACATATAAATACAGTTTTCATTGAATATGCTGAACGCAGTTTAATATTATTGTGTGTGTGTTTTATTTTACACAAGAATTTGCTCATTTTAAACTTCCAAGAGTAATTTAAACTGCCTTTTTTTTAGCCTTAATAGTTTGTTTTGACACCTAGGGCCCTCTCATACACCCAAGCGCAATGCGCCACCAGGCACGACACAAGTGTTTTTTGCTAGTTTCAGCCCTATTTGCAGTAATGACAAATGAAATTGGCTAATTATTTGACCAATCGTGGCAATGCACACGTATTTAAACTGACTCGTCAGGTTGAGGGTGTCTGTATTCCACCATGTAAATAGCGAATCCGCCATTGTGCAAGCGCATCTGGCTTTTAAAAGTAATAAGAGATGACACTCTGATTGGTTTATTGCATGTTACTTATGCCCAAAACACAGAGACTAGGTACAACCCAGCGCACCCAGCGCACCGACCATTTTTTTCCTTCGTTAAATTAGCAAAAGTGAATTCGGACATGCCTTAAGTGCACCCTAGAATGTAATACCAGCATCAAAACAACAGTACTTGAGTAAAATGACTGTTTGTATCTCTTTGATTTGCTCACATAAAAAAGAAACATGCACGTTGCCCTATTTTGTCATTTGTACTAAAGATACTGGCCAAAGTATCTCAAGGCCCCCATTTCCAAAGCTTTTTGAGGAGATTTTGAGGCATCAGAGGTGCTTTCCGACACACAGGTTCAGTCACAAATGGTTAGTGATGCTGTACAGTCCAGTGTTGTTAATGTTAACTAAAACGTAAAAAAAGAAAAAAAAAAAAAAAGTAAAAGGTATTTGTTGCATGAAGCAGGCCGGGACCGAGAGTTGTGGGAAGCTGTTCCCATTGTTGTTTTAAATGTGGCCAATATCAGATTCGAATGTGAACAGATCATGGTCCTGAACTGACCCACAATCGCAAAAGAATGATAAAAAAGATGCAGCACGCTGTCATATGGAAGTAAACACAAAGGACATTAAAGTAAGTGATTACGCATTTATTTATTTTGTGATCTGCCATGGAACCCAGGGAATTTATGCACAGGCAATATTACAAACAAAGACAAGGATGCGAAAAATGAGAGCAGAGTTTACAATGTTTTGCTTGTATATGGAGCTGTCACTTATGAGCTCTGACACATCACTGTCCTTCCCTAACTACCTTTCACAACTGGCTTGATAACTTTGGATAAATTCTTGTGACTCCCATGAGTCATTTTTCTGTTTTTGTTGATCACAAAGTAAGGAAAACCAAGAAGCCAGCTGTATTCAGGGCGGCGCCATTACTGTTTACAGTGCGTGGAATAGTGCGCTGTGATTGGTTGAGCGGATATATTGCGTTCTGCAGAGAAGGGAGACTGGCATTTGTCGCGTTTTGGATAGAAAGGGAGAAAACATGACAGAATAACACGACGGATATCGCATTTTGCGCACAATTAATAAATGACTTTTCAATACCGACCAGATACAATACTGATTTTGGCGGAAACTCATTTTTTTTAAAAAAATGCCGTTTATCGCGTTTTGGAACCAAACTCTTCATATGGAAGTGGCCCAAATCAAAATCAAAAAGATCAGATTCCATGTTGTTTGTGCTGTTCACAGACTCAAACTTGACCTTCTTCAGGTCTTTATCTGACTGTGACTTGAATGAGCTGGTTTTGACAACAAAACTTTGCTGTACAAAAGCAGCACAGAACAGAGCAATGAAGGCACACAGGAAGTAAAAGAGCGAAAGAATGACAAACAACTGGAAAGACACAGACAAAACACTGACAACAACATGAACTCTCTTGAGGGAATTCACTAAGAATGAAATATGGACACTGGTAGCGTTGTGTATTTGCACATGCTGCCCGGATTGTTTTATCCTCTGATTTACTAAAGGAATTATGCAAATAAGGTGATGACAACAACAAGCCAATAAAATCTGTGCAGTTTACACATTGCAGCTCCCCAACTTGGGCACTAAATTGTGAAGAATACAGCAGACTACCACAGTCTGACATACTTTATTGTGACTGTACGATTGTTATTTACATGCTATTATTTCATTGACGTATTTCCAATTTTTTTGCTCATATGTGTCACATACTGTATGAACAAAAAATCGGATTTGGGCCACATTTAGCCTATCTGCAGTCCGATCATAGCCTAACTTAAATAAAATAAATTTAAGTTGAAGTACTAAAATTACTGAAACAAATTAAAGAAATTATGGCTAATTAGATAAAAAGAAAAAAAAGAAAATCATAAAAATGACAAAAGCACTATTACTAAAACTTAAACTAAAATTAAATTGAAAACTGTAAATATAAAAAATAAAAGCTAATTCAAAATATTTACAAATACAGTAGCATATAAATAACAATCGTACAGTTACAGTAAAGTATGTCAGATTGTGGTAGTCTGCTGTATTCTTCATAATTTAGTGAGCAAGTTGGGGAGCTGCACTGTGTAAACCGCTTTCGGCATAGATTGTATTGGCCTGTTGTTGTCGTCAACTTATTTGCATAATTCCTTTAGTAAATCAGAGGCTAAAACAACGCAGGCCGCATGCGCAAATAAACAATGCTACCAGTGTTCGTATTTCATTCTTAGTGAATTCCCTCAAGAGAGTTCATGTTGTTGTCAGTGCTTTGTCTGTGCTCTTTCCTTTCTGTCTAGTTGTTTGTCATTCTTTCACTCTTTCCATTCCTGTGAGCCTCCATTTCTCTGTTCTGTGCTGTTATTGTATGTCTTGTCTTTTCTTTTTCTTTTTTTTTTTGTCTTCTCTCACTCTTTTATATTCCTCTCTGACCCATTGGCTTGCTCACTGTTATTACCTCTATTTTCCAAAGTGCTCATCTCCCCCATTTTTCTCTCTGTCTCGTCCTCCTCCTTTCACACTCTCCACATTCTCTGAAGGAGCAATACAGATAAACGCCAGTGCTCTGAAGGTTACAACATGCATTCAGCTTCAAGGACTCTTCCTGTATGAGAGTCATCCTCGCCCTCGCCTCCTGCCTCACCAAGGAGCCAATCACCATCTTATTTCAGTCTCGCGCCACGTGTTTCCTTGGGCCAAAAATATACTCAGCGCTAGTATGCAAACGTGAATGCTTGGTCAATGCATTGCAAGGACGGAGTCCCCTTGTAAATACTTAATGGTGGTTTCAAAGCGGATGTTGGTTCCCGGTATGTGATGCTGTTGTTGCCCTTTACTTCGTAAGTAGCTTAACCAGCAAGATGCCTTTGTTATACAAGTTTCACCAGAAAGACCACACTGAAAACCAGTAATAACCAGCCTGGAAATTCAATCTGGTGTCAGTCCTCCCCAGTTGGAACTCCCAGCTCATATTAGTCACAGTGTCCTCTGTGTCTCAAGCCCAGCTCTCCACACCATCTGTCTACATGGGGAAGTGTCTCAGCTGAGCCCAACTCTCATTGTCAGTGTTCTCCGAAGATGCTTAGTCATCTCTGATAAAACTAACAGAGTGGATTTTAACTTGCTCCTTAGAGGTGCTTTAATAGGGGATTTTATAAAATGCTAAATTGAAAGTGGGTTTTTATTATATTAAATTCTATTATATGGTATTACACTGTACATTTGTTCATGGTCGTATCCAGTTTTGTCAGATATGCAAGCAAAGGTGTTTGTTTAAAGAGCTAAAAATGACAGCATACTAATGTTAGCCTGACGTGGTCATACTCAATTCTAGTTCGAATATGAGTCTGATACTGCTCCATTGGGCTTTGATTATGGGGGCGTATTTCAACCGATCCAGGAAAGACCTCAATTGGATAGACCTACAACCAATCAGAGCTACAGAGTAAGTGACGTATGTTGAGCGACGCATAGTTGTCAACAGAACTGTTCTTAGCGACCATCGGGGCCAGCTTATAAATCAGACTTTTGCCGAATCCCGTAGGAAGGACGGCAAAGACATCTTTCCCATCGACAAATGCCTTGATCGCGGTCCTCTGTTCCTTTTTTAAAATTAATGTGCTGTCGATATCTTCTATAACGGACGCGATGGCGGAATCTACACATCTCAGTTCTTCAACAGCCATCATTGTTGTAAGCTAATTGACCTTTCGCAAAGACCCGCCCCCCTTAGTTACTGTTTCTTTGTCCGACAAGTCGTCGCGCTGTCATGCCATACAGAGTGGAAAATACATCGCGGAGCAAAGAGGAAACTGACAACACATCGACAGACGAGACAGAGCAGGTTACTTATGATATTAAACAAAGTCCCAGCTTTCAAACTGTGTAGTTATAAAAAAAATTCAAACAATAAAAACCGTTTTGTGGCTCTTTAATGGGTTGTGACCATGATCGTGACAGATTGCTGTAGCGCCTCAGGTCAAGAGGCTCGTGAACCGATCATCTCTTCCTACTAGTCCATTTATAGCATCAAATAAACATGAATGAACATGAGAATGAATGTTGTTTCAAACGCGGAAAGACGTCAATATGCACAATTTTTCAAGTTTAACTCCACCGAGGTTAATCTTCTAACTCCTGACTGCTTTGTCGGACAAAATGGCGGATGCGGCGTTCTGATTGGTTAGATCGCTTGTCAATCAAACTCCCCAAGCGCTCTTTGATGACGTGGCTGATTACGTTTCTGGTGATAATCTGTCAATCATCGCCCTGACAATGTGATTGGTCCGAACAGTTTCTGTTCGGGCATAATTACTCCTCTACGGATCGAGTCCAGACCGAACTCCCCGACCTCAAAATGTTGTGGGCGGGGCTAAGTTCGGCTGGCATCCAGGCTATACTAATGTTATTCTAAACCTGTATTCTTTTATTCCTCCGTGGAACTCAATCTTGATCTGGTTGATCTGTCATGTATCAAAGTAGTCAAGCTATAAATCTTATGAAGCTGTATAAGAGAAAAAAAATTGAAGCATTATTTACTGAATAACTTGATCTTTGGCATAGCTCTTAAATTTCATTTGCACCTTTATGTATTCAGACTCAAAGATGCCTAGCATCATGTTTGGAGTCACTGATGGCAAACGGCAAAGTTTTGTAGTTTTGTAGCAAAGTCACAGTCTGGGCAGAGACCTGAGTAGGTTGGGTCAGAGTCAATATAAAGACCTGAAGAAGGTCAAGTCAGAGTCTAGACCAAGTCCTAATGCTCCAGAGTCCATTACAAGACCAAGACTGTGAAAATATAACACTGCTAAAGGTTATTGCATGATGCACATGTGAATATGTGGAAGTGCAAATGTGAGTTTTTTCAGTAAATAATGGTTTAACTTCATGTATTTTCCTCACATGAAGCTATCGGAAGACTTAAACATATGGTGCAGTAGACATATGCACTTTTATGTTGCATTTTTTGTTCTTTTTGTAGCTTGAAAACCCCAGGCCACTACACACTTTTCTGTTTAAAGTAGGAGTATTGTAGTCAAAACCAGCTCATTCGAGTGCAAGTCCAGGCCAAGACCTGAGTAGATTGAGTCTGAGTAAAAACAGAGACCTGAAGAGGGTCAAATCTGAGTGCCGAGTCCAAATACAGGACCAAGACCCTGAAAATATGTTTTTTGTCTCGGACTTGAGACGGACCCAAGTACTACAGCAGTGCTGTAGGTTCTTGTGTCAAATTTTAATGAGCGGAAGTGCATGTAAACGAATCAGCTCAAATGAAATTATTAATTAATTTATAGGGAATTTTAAAAGGAGTCACTTAGTTTACGACCGAGCAACTGAATCATCCAGCGTTCATTTGCTCGGGCTGTAACCATAAGCTCTTTCAGCGGATATGAATATCGTGAAAGCGCTATTTAGTAGCAAGGTAACATAGATCGCAGTTTAAGGCAGTACATTTATAAGCACATAACACAAGACACTTCTTTTAAAAATCTACAGGAGACTTTAGTGATTATTCTAACACAAACTAATATCTAGCACACACAAACGCACACATTCATACATGTGCAGAAAGAAGAAAGTGAGAAAGAAAGAGTTTTAAGAGAGAATGAAACAATGAGCATGATTTCTAGCAAAATATGCATTTCATAAGACCTGACCTGAACGAACCATGAATCGCAGTCATTTAATGCACCAGTTCAGCTATAGAATCTGAAGGGACTTGCTTGTCGGTGTCTTTGAATGCGGATTCCCTTGTCGGCGTCCTTTGTGTTGGAGAAAAGGATTTTCCGGGTTCGCTGGTTTGTTGTGGAAAAGCCAATCACGTTTGGGCGTGCTGGCAAACAAATGGAGTCTCTTGGCGTGGCTGGAGTTTAAAGTTGACGCGGCAAATTTCGTTGGTTAAACTTTGCGGAAAAACTTAACTTAGAACACAAGACTCTCAACGTAAAAAGAAAAGAAAGTTTAAGTAAAAGAAAAGAAGCGTGAGTGAGAAGTTGGATGGCTTGAATGAACTGCTTGTCTGCCCTTTATCGTCTGTTCTTTGTCTTAAGCCATATTTCTCTTATTCGTTGTTGTTCTGACTGTTTTGACTATTTAACCTTAGGTGTCTGTCCCACCTCTTTGAGGAGTTCTGACCAATCAGATATCATCTTTGTTTTAAAGGTGACTTTCCTCCTCCCATGATCATAAACTAAGTGTTATCTCAGGGTCTCTTGAATTCCCGCTCTCCGCAGAGAATATACAAGATTAGAATTTAGACCTGATTTCTCTAAGAATAATAAGATATATTTTACACAGATTTCATTCAAGCCAAACTCTAAATTGAATATAGAGATTTGCATTCATACCAGACAAGGCATACTTTCAATCAACCATTCAAAAGTTATACAATTACATGAATTATGAGTGTTCTAAGCATAAATGGTCACAGGTATAAATTGTAGACGTGATATAGAATTATGTTGTTGAATGATGTTTGATAAGTCCGTTTAGAATTGTCTTGGAACACTTTGACGCAGTTTATTTGTAGAAATGGTCTCTGTTGGTTTTTCTGTAAAGTTTCAACTGTGTCACTCAGAGGTCACTCAGAGAAAACAGACCTGCAATGTCTCTGTCTCTTTTGATCTGGAGCCATTTACAAATGGCTTCAGTTCAGCACCTTTCTCCAGAAAGCATGTGTGGCTATAAAATACTTAGCAGGGGGTTGTCGGTAGACTCACTGGAGTTGCTTGTGGCGTTTGAGTCTTCTAATGTTGATTTGGGCTTATGGGGTGCTGAGATAGGTTTGTATGGAGTTATGTTTGAAAGATTCATTTGTCTGGTTCGTCCTCAATTCCTACATGCAAATGGGATTTGAGAGTTACAAGACCAGGTTTTTGAGTAAAACATGGATTAACTGCATGCATTTTCCCCACAAAAGGCTATAAAAAGGCTTAAAATATAGTCCACTCTTATAAAAAATAAAATCTTTATTGGGATCTATGGTTCCATGAAGAACCTTAAACATCCATGGAACCTTTCCATTGCTCAAAAAGGTTCTTTATAGTGGAAAGAGGTTCTTTCAGATTAATAAGTTCTTCACACTAAGAAAGAAATGATTCTTTTAAGTACTGTTCACTGAAAGGTTCTTTGGGGAACCCAAAATGGTTCTTCAATGGCATCTCTGACCACTTTTATGTGCATGTTTGTCCTTTTTGGAACTTCAGAACCCTTCATTATGTTTAAAGCTTGGGCATTCTTCAGAACAGACATTCCTTTTGTGTTCAACATTCTTAAAAGTAAAATATCATTCTTGAAAGTAACGCGGAAATTGTCAAGATGTCACTTCCTCAGTAGGGTTTTCCAAGTTTTGTGGAACATCCATTTTTCAACTTGCAGTTTTAATTCTAAGACAAACTATCTGCTAATCATACACATTTGGTATTCAGCTCACAGTCTAAGCTAATCCACTGTCCCTTTAAGATGAAATATAGATGAATATGTTGAGTCTTGATGCCAGCAATGACCATAAATGACCTTGAGAAAGTGTCCAGACTCTCTGGGGCTGCTTATGATTCCAGATGAAAGACAAATTGATTGTCTCCGTGCTTTCAGCATTGAAATTCTGTCGCTGTGTATCTTTAAAGAGCCAAGTCATCGCCAATGCACAGTGTTCCTGTCTTTAAAGGACTGACTTGTTGATCAGGCTCCCCCAAGAGAATGTATCAGTTGAAAAAGGTCACGTGTGTAATATAAAGGCACTTTCTGCTCATCTGCTCAAAAAAAAAAAAAAAAAGCATAAATAAAACTCAGCATCGAGGCGGGCTGACAACCTCAAATGCATTTGCTGGGGAGACTTTATTCTTTCCCGTCTCTTAGTTTTGTGCTCAGTTTTCATGTTGTGTGTGTGTTTTTGTTTGGATCAATGCTTTTTCTAAATGTCACAAGTTCACCTCCTGGAAATTGCTTTTTATCTCAGAGTGCATTTGCAGTGTTATTTTTGTCCAAAGCTTTTCCCTTTACTCTGAGTTATCAGGAAAACTGCTGGCTCCATTAATGTGAATTAGAGGTTATCGTGTGAACTGTAGACGTAAACGTACCGTTCAAATCAAAAGGGTCATCTCGCTGCTACGCTGTCGTTTAATATTTTTGTCATGGAATACAAATGCAAAGTCAAAAATGCACTGCCGTGTGACTAAATTGATATTGACCAGCATATTTTATGTCACAGCGGCCTTTAAAGCGTCCATCAAGTAATGATCAATGCTAATTTCCATTCCTGCATTTCTCTATAGGGATCTAGTATTGTGTTGCTATAGCCGCTTCGTTTCCCAGCATGCGGCCCATCTTTGTTACAGCCTGTATTAGAAGTTTGCTCTATTACAAGGAAGTGCGATAAGGCTTAGCTGGTGGTCCGTTCACCAGGAGCGAGAGAGTCTTTCTTTTACGCTACTGAAAAATCAACCCTCAGGGACTGCTGGTGAAAATGGACAAGATGAGATTCACGCCTTTATTTTGTCTGTCTGTTTTTTTGTTTTTTTTTGCTTACACCAAAAAAAATAACAGAGAAGTGTTTCAGGCAAAATAATTGTTTTCCCTGTCAGTGAAGGTTTTCTCTTGAAGGAATGTTTTTGTCTGATTTGCATCAAACATTCTGCTGTTTTACAGGTAGAAATGTTCAACAAATGGAGGTAAAGCTAAATGGTAGAGTTTAATAATTGGTGCGTGAATCGACATGATCTAAAAATTAGATACAATTTCATGAATTAAAAAGTATTGTAAAACATCATTTAAAAATATAATGAGAATATGTATTTGGATGTTTTTAAAAAGGAGAGAAGAATTTAGCATATATGTTTTATGCACTACTAGTTTTATTTTATTTTGAAGCTTGGAAATGTGGTCACTATAAAAAAAAATAAAAATAAATAAAACTTGCAAGTGGTTTTGTCTGTTTTCATTGAATTGTTTCTAGTTTACTTCTCAGTTTGTTCATTAGTTCAGTCCTCCTCATTTCCTCCATGTTTGTCTCCTAGGTTACAGATTTGATTAGAGTCCTTAGATTAGGTGTGTCTTATTAATTAGTATTGTTAGCTCCTCTGTTTCCTATGTTTATAAGCCCTCAGTTTCTCTCTGTTCTTTGTCCAGTCACTGTTATCTCTAGATGTCTTTGCACTACCTGTTTGCCTCATTTTTGAAATGGAATTAAACCTTTTGAGTTTTCTTGGAACCTAAGGCTGCGTTTACACTGGCACAAAAAAATCAGGTTTTTTTTGCTCACATCTGACACAGATCGGAATTTGTTGCACATGTGTAAACACAAAAATCCGCACAAGATGCGATTTTTTCGCATCCCATATGAGCCATCTCCAAATGTGGTTTTAAATCAGATACATATCCGATATCTGGATATGCGACCTACGTCTAAGCACGCATATCCGTTTCCCCTTGGAATTCCAAACCACAAGGCGAGGGCGGCACATTTGCTCACTAAAAGGTAGCTTTTGTGTTGTATTATGAAGCTGACGTGTCTGTATGCACTCACACGCGCACACACATTCAGCATTTTTTTTGTTTTTAATAAACCAAAAGCTTCACTGGGTAGGCTACTCTCTCTCCCTCGCTCTCTCATTATCATTATATTCAAATTCATTCAAATAAATGTAATCTTACCTGCTACTTTATTTCACTTCAGAATTCTAGATTTAATGACTGTAGATGCACAAATGCAAATTAACTTTATTTTCCAGTCTATATTCGTTCAGTCAGATTTTGCACTGCAAAACATCCATGACATTAACAGCTGCTAACTTATCCATTCTGGCAGGTAATCATGGCCACCCGACTTGAAATATATATATAATTTTAATAGCACGGCCATTCAAATCCCGAGGGTCTACCATAAAACTATCAATGACAATCATTTTGGGCGGGAATTAACGTAAACACAGATATCAGATACCAGTCGCGTCTAAAATAAAAAATCGGATATGGTCAAAAGATTGGTCTGTGCATTAAGACTTGCAGTGTAAATTCTCCTGCATTCTTCAGCCTTGATGCACACATCCTTACAGGTATAAGAACAGCATAAGGTTTTTCATTTTTGGGTGAACTATTCCTTTAAATACCCGCTAAAAGTCAAATAGTAGAGCATTAAAATTTTAATTATTACTCTGTGTATTGGCATGATATAAAAACTGAATGTAGTTTTTTTTATTTTTTTTATTAAAAAGTACTGTAAATATATATACCCACTAAAAGATAGGTATGAAGATGTAGTGAAATTTATTAGGTTTTTAACATTTTCTACCTCTATGCAAAGATAAAGTCTTTAGTCATATCCCGAAAGAAAATTAAAGAACTATGTTTCTACAATCAAGCGAATACTTAAGGGAATTGTACCGTATTTAAGTGCTTCTCATACTGTATGATATCTTTGTCATTTTTCTGCCTTCTCCAAACAATGCTGTTTTTACCTTTATCTTCCCTTCATTCTCTGCGAGATACAAGCTTTTTGTCAGTGTCTTACAGTGATTGGCATGTTTATTCTCTCTACCTGTTTTTTTGTGCAACATTCCCACCGGTCTGCGGCGTATGTGCCAGCTAGATTACTTGAATTTGTGAAGGTACTTATGACGGCAAAGTTTGATCCTTTCTTTCCTTGTGCTGGAGACAGAAATGAAAGACAACAGGATGAAAAGATCTTCTCATAATGCGCTTTTGAGACTACAGCACCACAGAATTACTATTCATAACACTGACGCTGTGGATGGTCTCAGAAAAAAAAAAAAAAAAAAATGTTCTGAGCAATTTTTGTTCTGACATGAGGTTACTACATTCAGTTTTCCATTAATAAGCACCATAAATTGCTTAGCAGAAGTGGACCAGTGAGAACTATTACAAAGTGGATCATCATGCAATCTAATTTACATGAAGACAGCAACCACATTAATCTACTCAGAACAGAACCCATACCTGTTTCTTTAGAACATCCTAAAGTGTATAGCAGACATAGTGCTACATGATGGGTTACAGACCAAACAAGTTTGAGAATCCCTGAGGTATAGTGATATTAATCATGGATGAGGCTGTTGTGAAGTGTGTGAGAGAACTATCTGCTTGTCCTCTTCTGTGACAGGGCTGTGATCTCCCCGAGCAGAGCACGGTTCATGTGGTTCTGCCCCCGTCCACCTCGACCCGGTGTTCTGAGCTGGTCCAGCAGCGCAGGCTGGGCGGCTGGATGGAGAGCTTGACCCGACTTGACCTCAGTAGCTCCCGTCTGACCACCGCATCTGAAGGTCTGGCTGTCATTCTGGAGACAGATGTATCCAGACAGGGGGACTCTGTTGGACACACAGGTACGGGGCGTAGAACTGTGTTTGTGCGTGTTAGTTTTTTGTGCGTATGTTTGTGTCGGTGTAGATAAAATCTATTTTTAAATCCAGTGGCAGCTGATGCTTTACAAGAGTGAAGAAGCACAAGTTAAGGAGCATAATAGTTAATAGAAGAATGTGTGCTTTTATTATTATTATTTTTTTGGTGTCTCAAAGTTTTCTCTAAATACTACTAAAGGTGAAGTAATCAACATAATCTCATTGGAAAAACATGCCTCTACATACATTTTTTTTTTTAAAAACTCCAAAAAACATACACTGCCTACATACAGTTTGTATGAAAACAGCATACATCGCTGCAGTTTTCAGTTGAAAAAAAGAAAAAAAAAAAAAAAAAAAAAACTAGTGGCAGTAAAACACCAACAATTCCTTTTTTTTAATTCCTTTTTGGACAAATCCTGATGACGGTGCAGATTATTGATTAATAAAGACAGATTTGTTCCTTGCTCAATACTGTGTTATATAGGGATGATACCATACCAATGATACCATTTTTTAAGGACCGAGTACGAGTACCGATACTTTTTTCTAGTACTCACGATACCGTTACCGATGCCTATACATTTATTAATTTCTCTCTCTCTCTTTTTTTTTTTTTTTGATGTTGCCGTTTTCCAAACACAACACAGTGAGACTAATGAATGTAGGACAGCTTCTTTATTATTACTCTAATGAAAAAAAAGTAATAATTTTTATGTGCTTGTCACAAACTTAAAGAACAAAAATTGTCCAATAACCTTCAAAGGGCATAATTACCAATATATATAGTTGTTGTTATATAAAAAGAAATTTAAAAACAATACAACAAATACTAGAGAGATACAAATTAAATAAACTTGTTTTTCAGATACAGTAGGTTTATATACCATCTATACATTTATTTAAAGGTGCCGTAGAACGTCTTTTTAAAAGATGTAATATAAGTCTAAGGTGTCCCCTGAATGTGTCTGTGAAGTTTCAGCTCAAAATACCCCACAGATTTTTTTTTTTATTCACTTTTTTAATTACCTATTTTGGGGCATCATTAAATATGCGCCGATTTCAGGCTGCGTCCCCTTTAAATCTCACGCTCCCCTCCCCGGAGCTCGCGACTGCCTTAACCAGCATAAACAAAGTTCACACAGCTAATATAACCCTCAAAATGGATATTTACAAAGTGTTCGTCATGCAGCATGTCTAATTGCGTAAGTACAGTGTTTATTTGGATGTTCACATTTGATTCTGAATGAGTTTGATAGAGCTTCGTGGCTAAAGCTAACATTACACACTGTTGGAGAGATTTATAAAGAATGAAGCTGTGTTTATGAATTATACAGACTGCAAGTGTTTAAAAAATGAAAATAGCGACGGCTCTTGTCTCCGTGAATACAGTAAGAAACGATGGTAACTTTAACCACATTTAACAGTACATTAGCAACATGCTAACGAAACATTTAGAAAGGCAATTTATAAATATCACTAAAAATATCATGATATCATGGATCATGTCAGTTAATATTGCTGCACAGATCCAGACATTAATACTGGCTGCCCTTGTGTAATGCCATGTAATGCAAATATTGGGGGCGTACATATTAATGATCCCGACTGTTACGTAACAGTCAGTGTTATGTTGAGATTTGCCTGTTTTTCGGAGGTCGTTTAAACAAATGAGACTTACATAAGAAGGAGGAAACAATGTTGTTTGAGACTCACTGTATGTCATTTCCATGTACTGAACTCTTGTTATTTAACTATGCCAAGATAAATTACATTTTTAATTCTAGGGCACCTTTAACATATTTTGTTGTTTTATTAACATTAATGACAAATATAGTCTATGGTCCCTTTAAGACCAAATCCATGGATACTGACACATATCCTGTTTTCACCCAAATGTTTACGTCCACTTAAGCCATAACCAACTGTACTTACGTGAGATGCTCAACACGATAGACATTTTAACAACTATGTGTGCATTTGACCATTCAGGCGCAAGAAAAACTGATTGCATGCTGTCTGAGAGAACTGGGATCACGTGCAAGAAAGAGAGAGAGCGCTTCTGGTCTGTGTCGTTAAACGCGATTACGCCTGTCCCGCATTCCCGCCTTCATTAATCGATAACGAATTGAGATTGAAAGCATGCAGTTTGCAATGTGTGGGTTGTCATCATTAATTTTGAAGTATTTCCACACCTCTGAGGCTGACATTATTTCTGCGGTATTTTTATGAGTACGAGTACAAGTACATGAGCTTGGTATCGGTGCATCCCTAGTGTTATGACTTCAAAACACTTACCATAGTGCATTATTTGTAAACTAATACATTTTGACGTTTGCATCACATAACCGGCTCCATATGTATGGCTTTTCTGACATAGTAAAGGTCACCTGGTACAGAACAGCACTTACGATGTGGAGCATTCGGTTACGAGTCCAAGCTCAAAGACTTGTAGAAGCAAACTAAAATAACATGGTTGCTTCTGAAAATGCATTTTTATCTCTTTACGTTTGCTTTTGTTAACACCAACGGTTAGGTTTAGACTAGAGTTTAGTGTAGGTGGGACGTTATTTCCAAACGTAATAGAGTATTAACCATTCATCGCCATTCACTGGGCATTTAATTTCCAAACTGCTGCAGTTTGTACAAAAATCTATGTAAATAAAACATTGCAAGATTCACATTCATCTGTTTTGGACCACACTTCTGGGACACATGTCCACACTCACTGGACTTTGAAAGTGTTCCAAGACATGCAAGAAGCAATGTAATGTAATTTTGAGTTTTCCAGCCTGGGTTGGAAGTAATGTGTATGTTTGCCACTTTTCAAATACTGTCTCTTACTCTAGTTTGAAAAAAATATCATTGTTGTTGCAGTATCAAGTTAAAAATATCAAGTTTTCCGGTGTTTTACAAAATTATTAAAACAATTAAATTATTAATAAATGTATTTATTGATATGTATATATTTTTTTACTAAATGAAGAACATTTTTTAATCTTTTTTTATTTATATGCACCAATATAAAAATACAATACCATATTTTTAATTGATTCACGGATCTTAATCAAGCTTAACAATCCTAACACCAGTTTTGCTGCTGACTGAAAAATCTTTGTCTCAGTGCTCTCATACTTAAAAGTCAGTCAACAAGGAAAGATTGCAAAAACTAGTGCAATGCCACACTTGTCACGGTTCACGTATCTGCTGTCTCATACTGTTGTCTGTGTGAGGGTTTTGGGTGTGTCACCTGATTGTTCTGTGTGGGCGTCGCCGCTGATTACTGATCACATCTCGCCTATTTAACGCCTTGTCTTTCGTCTCATGTTTGTCAGATCGTTGTGTGGAGTCCTGGTGTTTGTCCCGTGTCTCTCTCGTGTTGTTTGTTCCTGGCTTGGATTTCTCGTTGCTGTTCCTGGTTCCCGTCTGTTTCATTTGGATTACTCGCTCTGGATTTCATTCAAGGATCATTGCACGGACTCACGGACTCACCTCACGGATCACCATTCATCACGGACATTCACCGCTCATCGAAGTCCCTGTGTTACCACTCTCCTGCTGACTGTGTTGCTATTTCTACTGTGTGTTCGTCTGTCTACATTTTCTGGCGTGAAGCTCTAATAAAGAGATATTAACTTGCTATTGTATCCAGCCTTCATTTCCGTGACAGAACGATCTGACCAATCATGGATGCAGCGAGTTCAGCGGCTTTCACGGAGTTCATCAACCACAGTATTTCCCGCATGGATCAGCAGCAGGAGAGCATCACATCCACCGGACGCGCGGTTCAGACGCTGGTAACACAGGTGTCCGAGCTCTCTCAGCAGCTTCAACAACTCCGCGCTCCCACTGCGCCAGCCCCACCGCCTGTTCCCCCACGTCACCTGAACGGAGGGATCTGCCGGAGCCCCGCCTTCCTGTACCACAGAGTTACGCTGGTGAGCCTGATTTTTGTTCGAGCATTCCTTAACAAGTGTTTTCTTCACTTTGCACTTCAGCCACGCACCTTCGAGGGAGAAGAATTGAAGGTGGCGTTCGTGCTAACCCTCCTGACAGGGAAGGCGGCGCTTTGGGGAACGGCGGTGTGGGAGAATCAAGACCCGTGCTGCTCCTCGTTCCGGGCACTCTCCGCTGAGATGAGGAGGGTGTTCGACCGTGCGGTTGCGGGGAAGGAGGCCGCCCGTCAACTTATAGCCCTCAAGCAAGGTAACCGCACGGTCGCCGATTATGTCATCCAGTTTCGCACCCTCGCGGCGGAGTGCCGGTGGAACGAGGAGGCGCAGTGGGATGTGTTCCTGCATGGGCTGGCCGATCGTATCCACCGGGAGATTTACGCGCTGGACCTGCCACAAACCTTTCAACGGACTGGTTGAACTTGCTCTTCGTGTGGATTCTCGCCTACAGAGGTTAGAGCTGTTAGAGGAGCCTGGAGTTAAGCGCAACGGAGCCAGCAGCCGTCTTAGCAGCGTGGTGGATACGGTCGGTCCTGTACTCGATCCTGAGCCCATGCAGGTGGGGAGAGCTCGGCTTTCCCGGGAGGAGAGAGAGAGGCGGAGGTCCCAGGGTCTTTGCCTGTACTGCGGGGCGTCAGGACATCTAATCAGGACATGCCCGGTAAAAGACCAAGCCCGATAGTAAACTCGAGGCTACTATCGGGCGGGATCTCCGCCGAGAAGTCCTCGCCATCTACCCTCCTCCCGGTAAGACTAAGATGGGCGACGCACAACATCACCTGCGACGCACTTCTGGATTCCGGGGCAGAGGTCAACTTTATGGACACTTCCTTCGCACGGTTTCACGGATTACCCACTTCACCTCTGACGCACCCAATATCTGATCCTTCGCGTCAGTTCGTGGTGGAGGTCGATGCGTCAGAGGTGGGGGTAGGCGCAGTTCTTTCCCAGCGGTCTCCCTCAGACAACAAGATGCACCCCTGCGCGTATTTTTCTCATCGTTTGTCTCCCGCTGAACGCAATTACGACATTGGTAACAGAGAGTTGTTGGCAGTCAAATTAGCGTTGGAGGAATGGCGTCACTGGTTAGAGGGTTCGGGGGTACCCTTTATCGTTTGGACTGATCACAAGAATTTAGAGTACATACGATCAGCTAAAAGACTCAACTCCAGGCAGGCTCGGTGGGCAGTTTTTTTTCGGACGTTTTGATTTTACTCTGTCGTACCGCCCGGGCTCCAAAAACATCAAGCCTGATTCTTTGTCTCACATTTTTGACCCTTCCGAACGCCCGTCCACTCCCGAGTGTATTCTTCCCGAGACATTAGTGGTCTCCACTCTTACATGGGAGGTCGAATCGAAGGTCCTAGCGGCCTTAGAAGGGGTAACGCCTCCGCCCGGATGCCCACCGAACCGTTTGTTTGTGCCGGAGGGGTTAAGGTCCTGTGTTATCCAGTGGGGTCATTGTTCCAACGTGGCTTGTCATCCAGGGGTTAATCGAACTAGGTTTGTGGTCAAGCAACGATTCTGGTGGCCTGCTATGGCTCGTGATATTCGCAGTTTTGTTTTGGCTTGCTCGGTTTGTGCTACTGGTAAGACTTCCAACCGCCCTCCAGATGGGTTACTCCAACCCCTGTCTGTCCCTTCGAGACCCTGGTCCCATATTCGCTCTAGATTTTGTCACCGCCCTCCCACCCTCCCAAGGGTACACGGTTGTTTTGACCGTAGTGGACCGATTCTCGAAGGCGACCCATTTTATACCCTTAAGCCAAATTACCCTCTGCTAAGGAGACAGCGGTTACTGTCGTAGATCATATCTTTCGGTTACATGGCCTCCCGGTAGATGTGGTTTCCGACAGGGGTCCCCAGTTTGTGTCCAAATTTTGGCAAGAATTTTGTAAGTTACTGGGGGCGACGGTTAGTCTTTCCTCTGGGTTCCATCCCCAGACCAATGGTCAGACTGAGAGAGCCAACCAAGATTTAGAGCGAATGTTGCGATGTTTGGCGTCCAAGAATCCTTCCTCCTGGAGTCAACAACTCTCTATGATTGAGTACGCTCACAATTCGCTACCAGTGTCTTCTACGGGCCTTTCTCCTTTCGAATGTAGTCTAGGTTACCAGCCACCTGTGTTTCCCAGTCTGGAATCCGAAGTCGCGGTCCCCTCCGCTCACGCCTTCATCCAGAGGTGCCACCGCACTTGGAACAGAGCCCGTGAGACTCTGTTGCAAGTGAGGGCGCGCACCAAGGCTAAGACTGATCGCCACCGGTCAAAGCCTCCCGTATACATCGTGGGTCAAAAATTGTGGCTTTCTACTAAGAATATTCCGCTCCGTTCCGTTGCCAATAAGCTTGCTGCCAAATTCATCGGCCCGTTTACTGTCACTAAAATTATTAGTCCAGTGGCAGTCCGCCTCAAATTACCTCCGGCGTACAGGAGGATTCATCCCGCCTTCCATGTCTCCAAAATTAAGCCTGTTTTTCATTCACACCTTAATCCGCCTGCTCCAGTTCCTCCACCGCCGCGACTCGTAGACGGGGAACCAACCGTATTCGGTTAATCGGATTCTGGACTCTAGGCGGAGGGGACGCGGATTCCAGTACTTGGTGGACTGGGAAGGTTACGGTCCGGAGGAGAGAAGTTGGGTTCCTGCTAGGGACATTCTGGATCACTCCCTTATTGATGATTACAATCAACAGGTAAGGGGTTCTGGGAACGCCGTGAGGCGTTCCTAGGAGGGGGGGTACTGTCACGGTTCACGTATCTGCTGTCTCATACTGTTGTCTGTGTGAGGGTTTTGGGTGTGTCACCTGATTGTTCTGTGTGGGCGTCGCCGCTGATTACTGATCAGCGGCAGCAGTGACTCGTTACATCTCGCCTATTTAACGCCTTGTCTTTCGTCTCATGTTTGTCAGATCGTTGTGTGGAGTCCTGGTGTTTGTCCCGTGTCTCTCTCGTGTTGTTTGTTCCTGGCTTGGATTTCTCGTTGCTGTTCCTGGTTCCCGTCTGTTTCATTTGGATTACTCGCTCTGGATTTCATTCAAGGATCATTGCACGGACTCACGGACTCACCTCACGGATCACCATTCATCACGGACATTCACCGCTCATCGAAGTCCCTGTGTTACCACTCTCCTGCTGACTGTGTTGCTATTTCTACTGTGTGTTCGTCTGTCTACATTTTCTGGCGTGAAGCTCTAATAAAGAGATATTAACTTGCTATTGTATCCAGCCTTCATTTCCGTGACAACACTCTTTAGAAAATGTAATGACCAAATAAAAAGCACATTATAATCATTACATTCACAGTGGTACTTTATTTTCAAATCAAAAATACAAAAAGTTGTGCACATCCCAAACCTTAATTGGGCCCAGGTGCAGGACAAAAATGACAATCACAGGAGTAAGAAGAGTGTCGCACACTGAGTTTACAGCTCCAAAAACATTTATTAATTAAAGCTGCAAGCAGCAATGAGAGGGACCTCGCACCCGTGCTCACGGCCAACCATTGGCCTTAGGAAAACAGCGAACAGTGGGCGACATGCATGTAAGCGAGTGAATACAGGAGAATTATACCAAAGTCATTTCGAAATGCCACACTTCCTGTGGCCAAACAGGTGGCGCTTTGACCATCACTGAATATTGCCATGTTGATGTCTTCAGGCAAGGACTATCATCGAACATGTGAAGTTTGAAACAGATCGGACATTGTATGCCTGAGTTACAACAACTTCCTGTTTCTTTCGTGGCGTTATTTGCATACATTAGCACTTAGCCAAGTGTTGCGTAATTTAACGTGTTTCTAGCATGTTTGGTACTTCGTGGCATAATGAAATGTGAATCTGGTAGTGAATTACAGTGTAAAGCATGCCATTTCTTGTTGCCAGCAGGTGGCGCTATAGCTAACTGAATATTGTCATATAGATGTCTTTAGGCCAGGACTCTTATCACACATGTGAAGTTTGGAGCAGATCGGATATTGTATGCTTGAGTTACAACAGCTTCATCATTCATGGCGAAACATCAGAATTTGTCAGTCCGCCACAGACACGCCCTTCAGCGAAAACTCAAGATCTTTGATATTTAACATCTCCAAGGCCTTAAGATTAGACTGGCCATATATGATGTGCTTCTGGTTTAATCTCTATGAGGAGTTAATCACAGTGTAAAACATGTCATTTCCTGTTGCCCCCAGGTGGCGCTATGACTGTAACTGAATATTGTCATATAGATGTCTTCAGGCCAGGACTCTAATAAAACATGTGAAGTCTGGGGCAGATCGGACATTGTATGCCCGAGTTACAACAACTTCCTGTTTCATGGCGAAACATCGAACTTTGCCAGGCTGCCACGGACACGCCTTTCAGTGAAAACTCTAGATCTTCGCAATTTAACGTCTCAAAGGCCTTTAGATTAGACTGACCAAATATGATGTTGATCTGATTAAAGCTCTAGGAGGAGATCATTAAAGTACAACGTCTGGAAATGGCAAAAACTGCACAAATTTTGCAAAGACAATTCAAAATATCTCACTTCTAGTTGGCTTTCAGATTTCACTCCAAGAGACTTTTTTGTAGGTATTGGGCTGTTAGATGTGTGTACCAAATTTCATACCTGTACATGAAACGTAGTGTCAGGGGCACTTCGTTGAAATTTTTTAGGTGGCGCTATCGAGCCATTTTGCCACACTTAATTCTGAAACCCACATCAGACATAAATTTTCACCACTTCTGACGTATCTGCAAAGTTTCATGAGTATTCGAGTATGTTTCGGCCCTCAAAAAAGTGATTCACCTTACATGGCGAAACATCAGACTTTGTCGGTCACCACAGACACGCCCTTCAACAAAAACTCAAGATCTTTGCAATTTAACATTTCAAAGGCCTTAAGATTAGACTGGCCATATATGATGTTGATCTGGTTTAATCTCTATGAGGAATTAATCACAGTGTAAAACATGTCATTTCCTGTTGCCCCCAGGTGGCGCTATGACTGTTACTGAATATTGTCATATAGATGTCTTCAGGTCAGGACTCTAATAAAACATGTGAAGTTTGGGGCAGATCAGACATTGTATGCCCGAGTTACAACAACTTCCTTTTTCATGGCGAAACATCGAACTTTGCCAGGCCGCCACGGACACACCCTTCAGCGAAAACTCTAGATCTTCGCAATTTAACGTCTCAAAGGCCTTTAGATTAGACTGACCAAATATGATGTTGATCTGATTAAAGCTCTAGGAGGTACAACGTCTGGAAATGGCAAAAACTGCCAAAATTTTGTAGAGAAAATTCAAAATATCTCACTTCCTGTTGGGTTTACAAACTTTGCACCCATGGACTTTTTTGTAGGTATTGGGCTGTTACATCTGTCTACCGAATTTCATAACTGTACGTGAAACATAGCACGAAGGGTGCTTAATTGAAATGTTGTAGGTGGCGCTGTCGAGCCATTTTGCCACCCCTAATTCTGAAACCCATATCAGATGTAAATTTTCACCACTTCTGACGCGTGTGCAAAGTTTCATGAGTTTTTGAGAATGTTTAGGCCCTCAAAAATGCAATTCATTTTGGAGAAGAAGAATAATTGGCTGAGCAATTCCAATAGGGTCCTCACACCATCGGTGCTCGGGCCCTAATAAACAGCTCAACGTTTCGACTGTCAGGTCTTCATCACGCACAATGGAGTTAGATGCAACTCTTTATACACAGGTGATAATAATTAGAAACACACTCAATATCAAACTCAAATCATTTTTTGGTCACACTTTAGTTTAGGGTCCAATTCTCACTATTAATTAAGCATTAACTATGACTTTTGGCTCAATAAACTCCTAATTACTGCTTATTAATAGTTAGTAAGGTAGTTGTTAAGTTTAGGTATTGGTACAGTAGGTTTAAGGGATGTAGAATATGCAGAATAAGGCATTAATATGTGCTTTATAAGTACTAATAAACAGCCAACATTCTAGTAATATCCACGCTAATAAGCAACTGGTTAATAGTGAGAATTGGACCCTAAACTAAACCCTTTTTTCTTTTTCTTTTTTGAGCTGTAAACTCAGTGTGCGGACATTACTCTTCTTTATTTTCAAGGTGCCCTAGAATCATAAATTGAATTTATATTGGCATAGTTGAATAACAAGAGTTCAGTACATGGAAAAGACATACATTGAGTTTCAAACTCCATTGTTTCCTCCTTCTTATATAAATCTCATTTGTTTAAAAGACCTCCGGAAAACAGGCGAATCTCAACAAGTTACGTAAAAGTTACGCAACAGTCGGGATCATTAATATGTATGACCCCAATATTTGCATATGCCAGCCCATGTTCAAAGCATTACACAAGGGCAGGACGTCTTGATCTGTGCACAGCTGAATCATCAGACTAGGTAAGCAAGCAAGAACAATAGCGAAAAATGGCAGATGGAGCGATAATAACTGACATGATCCATGATATCATGATATTTTTAGTGATATTTGTAAATTGTCTTTCTAAATGTTTCATTAGCATGTTGCTAATGTACTGTTAAATGTGGTTAAAGTTATCATCGTTTATTACTGTATTCACGGAGACAAGAGCCATCGCTATTTTCATTATTAAACACTTGCAGTCTGTTTCATTCATAAACACAACTTCATTCTTTATAAATCTCTCCAACAGTGTGTAATGTTAGCCCGTTAGCCACAGATACCTTTCAAACTCATTCAGAATCAAATGTAAACATCCAAATAAATACAATACTCACATGATCTGACGCATGCATACAGCATGCATGACGAACATCTTGTAAAGATCCATTTGAGGGTTATATTAGCTGTGTGAACTTTTATGCACTGTTTTATAGTCGAGAGCTTGGGAGGGCAGGGAGCGCGAGATTTAAAGGGGCCGCAGCCTGAATCGGTGCATAGTTAATGATGCCTCAAAATAGGCAGTTAAAAAAATTAATTAAAAAAATCTATGGGGTATTTTGAGCTGAAACTTCACAGACACATTCAGGGGACACCTTAGACTGATATTACATCTTGTGAAAGAATGTTCTAGGGCACCTTTAAATCCTCAGCAATATTACAGCAAATAATTGTTGTGCCCAGCCTTATAGTTTATTTGCACAATGACAAATTTACCATTGCCATTTTTATGTACATTTTGATGATTCCGTGCTTCATGTGCAATCTTGAAGCAATTGCCACTGACTCACTTCCCGTATGACGCTTTCAGTCCCAAACTAGAATTCCTTTGTAAGTACCGTATATCCTTTCATTTACATTAGTTTGTGCACCGCTGAGGCTTTTGTGACCTCCTTTTCAGCAGTAATACGCAGCTCTCAGAGAGAGTGTTTGAATGTTTTTGTAAGCGCACAGGTTGGTGAAGTGGATGCTGTCATTTGCCACAATGGCGCCGCTTTTACAAGCTGTCCTCTGCCCGCCCTTCCCTTTTCAATCTCGCTCTGGCTAGCGGCCCACTCGGCTACTTAGTCCAATCACGCCACCTCTTTTATCCAGCCCTTCTCCCTGTAAAAGCATTAGCATAATGGAGGAATCATGCAGAAATCATAAATAATAGGGTGCCTGTCTTATAAAACCCACTCCGCTCGATTTATTGTCAGCTGTGTCAAGGTATCTTGTACCTCTTCGGTGGCCTGTGCTTTTAGCTCTAATGAGAATGCTGCTTCCAGGAGTGTGCGTGTGTGTGCACGAGTGATTTAAACTGGGATGGGACAGACTGATAGGACAAGACCTCTGTCAACTAAATCATATGCCAGGACGATGTCTGGATCTTCTTTTCTGGCTAATTGGATTGTGAGCTCTTTGTCCTGGGACTGTGGTGGCTTGTTGAAGCACTACTGCACCTTGTTCTTATTCTCTACTCAGTGCTCCAACCAACCCACTTACATCCCACTCAAAACACTACACAGCTGTAGACTAAAAGAGGACAAGAAGCAAGGGATATGAAACAAAAGCAAACAGAACCCTGCTAAGATTCCTCCTGCAAAGTTGCTCAGCTTATCCCATTCGTTCTTAAATAAAAGATTATACTCATTTTAGTTGAAGTGTAATTTCGACACCAAACGGAATAATAATAAAAAATAATAAAAGTAATGTAAAAAATAATGGCATTCTCAACTGGTAGGCTATTGTCTACCATTGTTTGGACACACAGATAGTACTGCCCCAAGGGTTACATGGTCCACACTCTTAAAAATAATTCTTTATTGTTATATATAGTTCTTTATTGGCATCTGTGGTTCACTGAAGAAACCTTAGGGGCTTTCGCACCAGGTAGTTATAGGAATTAGCCACCAGGGCGGTCCCCCGAGAACTGTGTTTTGCATCATTTATAATAAAAATGTATATTTTTGTCCCTGTGCATATTTTCTTGCATATTAGAATCAAATAGCGCAGGCCATGTGTCACTCACAGTGTGCAGTATATGAGATGAGTCTCCATCTCTCCATAAAACACCACCTGTTTCAAAATGTGAAGATACATAGCGATTTTGACCCTCATATTTCCATTTTTGTTTGCTTAATGTGAGGAATATTTCACATATGTTTTGACACATTTGCCACTGATATAAAAGTTAGAAGATGAACAATTTTTCTTAAACAGTATTTGATTTGACTCTCTTGCATGACATATGCAAGTTTCTTTGCACCATCATCTTGGGTAAGTGGTGTAAATCATGTCTTATGTTACAGATCTTAAAGGGATAGTTCACCTAAAAATGTCATCATTTACTCACCCTCAAATTTCTTTCCTCTGCTGAACACAAAAGAAGACATTTCCCCATTGACTTGAATTGTTTTTTTTTTTTTTTTCTCCATACTATGGAAGTCAATGGGGTCTATCAACTGTTTGGTTACCCATATTCTTCAAAATATCTTCTTTTGTATTCAGCAGAAGAAAGAAAATCATACACGTTTGAAATAACTTGAGGGTGAGTAAATGATGACAGAATTTTCATTTTTAGGTCAACTATCCCTTTAATAAAGTCGACGCCGAACTGGCATTAACGTGAGTTTCTGCATGCTTTAGTATGTCAACAAACAAATGGCTTACAAATAGTTGTCTGCACTTGGATAGGAGAAACTGTGATAGGACCAAGTGTTTTAAAACAGAAAAAAAAAAACACACTGCACCATTATTGATTGTTTTTGCAATGTTTTTTGGTTGTTTCTTATAGAAACTAGAGGCCACAGCAGTTTCTATGTGTTCTGTAAGACGGTCTGCAAGGCCATCCAACCTGGAAAACTACGTGTTCGGTGCAGAGACTGCAAACAAGGCACCCTGACCCTCAGCAGGGTATGTATATGTAAATATATGTGACCCTGGACCACAAAACCAGTCATAAGTCGCACGGGTATATTTATAGCAATAGCCGACAACACATGCGTAGTGGGTCAAAATTATTGATTTTTCTTTTATGCCAAAAATCATTAGGATATTATGTAAAGATCATGTTCCATGGAGATATTTGAAAAAAGAAAAATCCCTCTCCCTAGTTTTTAGATACATGTTTAAAAGGTTTTCCCTTTTCTTTATCATGCCCATTAGTAATTTGTCCTGGAATACAAGTTAGACCCTCATTTTAAACGAGATGTGGCGAGTTATTCTAATGCGGGAACTGTGTAGTCTATGTAACCGAATTATGACTGTAGGGGAAAAACGTGCTCATTATTGCTGCTCGTCAGTACACATTCATAAGCGCATTGAGACAAAAAATGTAACCAGAAACATTTGCTCTGTTGCCCCAAGTCTCATAACTAACTAACAGTGACACTTCTTAGCCTGCAGTATGAATGCAGAACAGCACAAACCCACGTCTCGCTGCCCCCACACGGCTGTCATAAGCCCCATCCCTCCGTAATCCCGCCCGTGGCCTGTTTTATCTTTCGGCCCGTATGGACTTTCTGTCCCAATGCGTGGGCAGCATTCCCACCTCTCCACGTTCTGCCGCTGTTTGGGAAGGCTGACTGACACGTCGCTAAGCTGCACCTGCCTTTTCTTTCCGCTCGCGGTGGTCTTCGGCGCTGAGAGTCTGTTTGTCCACTGTCTCAGTGCCAGTGCCGCCCCATTCCTATGCCAATTTTGTGATGTGTCTGGCTCTTAACATCCTCGGGCCTGAAACGGGCTCCAGCTCTTCTCGTCTAACTCTCTCCAGAGAACTTTCTCCAAATATGCTGAGGAGGAGAAGACGGCAAAGTTTATGCACTCGCTGTCAGAGCTCTTCATTTGGACCTTTGGAAATATTGGATAACAGCACTTTCAATCAGAAACATTCATCTCCATCAGCAACTCCTAGCTTAAACATCCAACTTGGGCTTTTAGCAGATTTATGTGCATGATTTGGGTGCTTTTACGCCAAGATTCTCAAAACCTACATCACTGAATTAGGCCTTTAGGGGGAAAACCTGCTTATTGTTGCTGTTACAAGTTTCTTTGCACTTTGAACATTAATAGAAAATAACCTTGGCTTGCATCTCTCCAGAACGCAATTATGAGAAATACAGTTTTGACTAGATTGCTGGCATTATAAATATCTCAATGTGCCCTAAGGCTTTAATTAGAAGTTTTAATTATAATGTTCGTGGTGTTCCCATTGTAATGAAACCCCCAGCCCCACAGATATTACATTTCAGACTTCACATTTCAGATTTAATATTTGTCGTACGACATTGTGGATCAAGTTGAGCTATTTGGTTCTTTTATCTTAAAGGGATAGTTCACCAAAAAATTTATAATTTACTCACCTCATTTTGTTCTAAATTTGTATGTTGATATTTTTTTTCTGTGGAAGACAAAAGAAGACTTTCTGAAGAAAGCACTGTCCTTTCTTTAAACAACAACAGTTCTTAGTGGCCACAGCTGTTAAGCTCCAAAACAACCAAAAAAATCATACAAGTTGTAAAAGCAGACCATATCACTTGTGGCTCTAATAGCTTTGTGTGAGGAGCAGGCTGAAATGTAAAAATATATTTAATTATTCTGCAAAAATCTTGAGTATCACAAAAAAATGACCTGAAAAAATGTGTTTTTTAAAGTCGATATTTGAATTCCAGGATATGAAATGTCTCTCTTCCATTTTGTTTAGATTTTTGCATCGGCACAGCCCACATAATAATACCTCATGTGAATTATCCGGTAATCATTGGCTGCGCTTCGAAAGGTCAGCGGCAAACAGGGTGAACTCTGAGCATCGCATTACAATGCTTCACCTGCTTGCAACACGGTGCCAGGGGTAATGCTGTAGCTTCATGCTTCACTCCACACAGTTCAATACACTGCCAAAACATTGACACAAATCACATTAAAAGCCCTTTGTAGTTGGGATTAAAGACTATTTATTACTTGGATGTTTGTAATATTTTTTACTTTGAGAAGGAATGAATGTGTTCATGGCATTTCCGAAAAAAGGATGCAACATATATCCTGAAAATAAAAATTCAATGGGGTTTGTGATTTTTGTGACAAATTTTAAATGGTTATGTGGTTATGCATTGTTTTATACCAGTAAACTCTAAATGAGCATGAAAATTAAATTGTCAAATTTATGTATAAAACAAACATGTAAATAAATTAAATTACATAAAAAAATTAATAAATAAATAAATAAATAACAACCAGAATAGGTAACAGAACTGCAAGTAACAAGGCTTCATATTTAGCTTCAGCTTAAGCTGTCACTCTAGCCAGTTTGAGATCAATTATTGGTTTGTAGTTATTGAAATTTAAATAGTAACTTACACTTTAAGTCCTCAGTGTCACATGATCATCCTAATATGTTGATTTGGTGTTCAACATTTCATATTGTGTGTGTATATATTATTATTATTATTATTATTATTATTACTGAAGTGTGGAAGTATTTTTTTTTCAGGATTATTTGATGAATACAAAGTTTTAAAACACTGTAAAAGTCTTTACTGTCATTTTTATACCAATTTAATGAATACTTGTGGAATAAAAGTATTAATTTCTTTAAAAAAAAAATCTTACTGACCCCAAACAGTTAACTTTTACTATACAGTATTTTTCCTATAAACTATTTATTTGATGTTTTTTTCCTTATGATCATTTTGATAACACAGAATATATAAACAATATGCAAATATAACATGAGTAGCAATATGACTGTATATCAGCACAACTGTTATTCAGTCGTAGGTAATCACAGCCTGGCTACGAGTGTGATATTGCGTTTATACAACAGTTCGACGGCACTAGTGTGTAAATAAGAAACAACAGCGAATCTTTAAATCCCTCTTTTTGAGGAACTACTTTCTTCCGCCATGGATTCAAATCTCAAGTTGACAGTTTAACAATTGAGCCCAAGCCTCCGTTACTAATTCTAAAATGTCACTTCAGAACTAGTAACTAAGGAACGTTGATTCACTTCATTGAAGCTTATTGTATTATTTAGAGTATTATGAGAGAAAGATTGATTAAATACAAGTGTATTACCTGCATCTGATATACAGTAGCATCCATTCTTCAGGTCGATGTCCATAATATAATAACCATTATAAAAAATTAGTCTGCTGAGGAAATATCTTTGTCTTTGTCCTTTTAAAAGTTAAGGGGATTTCCCATGACAGCACTAAAACAACTTCCTTGTTTACAACCAGTCCCTTTAAATTTGCTACTGACTCATTCATAAAGACCATCTTTGCTGCCATCTAATGGCATAATAATGTAATTTTCAGTTGAAATCACCATCACTAACGGACCATTACTCAATACCAAATATGGCATATTATTTATAAAAATTATTGAACAGTTTTATTTAAATTTATTGAACAGTAATATTTAAATAAACAACAATAGCCATTAATCAATAGGAAATAAACACAACAAAACAATTCAGCCAAACGTACAAAAACAGCGCTCTAGTACAGGATTTAAGTTAAATATAACCTAAATATAAAGTTATGAAACTTAATTTTACCCTCGAAAAATCAAATATATACCACAAATGAATTACATCTCATTTAACCACTATCTACATAAGAGCCAGCGACAAATTCCCAAAGGACTGGCCGAGATGAAGCTGTTCTCTGCGGGTACATGAGTGCTGAATGGCCGCTGATGGCCTGGAGCTCACATCTGCGAAAGCATCTAAACAAATTGTAAAATAGGTGCTGTGTGTGTATATGAGTCACATATTATTTGATTTCTAAATAACTACATTTTTGCCTAAAAATCTCTTAAAACTACATTCCATAGCACAACAGAAGTATTTGTAAAAAATATGGTGGATTTGCTCGACCGCCAAGACAGTCGCGACAAGCAGAGTGATACAAACGGTGAAACAGTGCTGATACTAGGGGGAATATCACACAGCTCTCAGCCAATCAGATTCGAGAACTGGAAAATATATTCAAACACCTTGAACATTTAATTCATTAATACAGTTTATTCACTGTAGTTTAAAAAAATGGTAATAAAATATGACAAGATCTCATAGTTAAACTGTGTCAGAAAAAAATTATCTTAATTATGTCAGATAACACTTAAGCAAAACATGGTCAGATCAAAGTGTCTGAATAATTTTTGGTCCCAAATTTTTATCAATTTTACTGGTAATCCACTGTATGAAGAATTTTCACAGTTTACTTTATTTTGCTATCCTCACTTACATAAATGAATAGTGTCCTGCACCCACTAGTAAAAATAGATCAAAAATATCAAAAATGTCTGAATCATTTATGGTTTGACTAATATATATACACAATTTTTTTGTGTATACCAAAACATGGAATATTTCCCATGGGATTTTAATGCTTTAAAAAGTCATTAGACATCAAAGTGTACTGTATTAGTGCAATGTGCCTAAAGTCTAACTACAGTTGATATTTTCACCAAAGATGATTTCTTATATACGCCAAGATTTGATGTCACTGTGATTAGTGCTGTGTTCCCTCCATGTGTTCAAACACAGAGTATTTGCTGTGTGTGCTTCAACCTTGTTTTCTCTGGATGTCTGCCATGTTTGTGTTTTCACTGACTTCAGATGTCTATGATTGAGTGTGGTGAACGCAAGCGCAGTCGACCAATCAGGCGCTTTGACTTGGGTCTGTGTGTATCAGATGTGTCTCTGCTGGATACAGGAAGTAGAATCCTCACAGCTGGCTCACAGACACAGCCCTGTTTGTTAAACAATAATGTAATTAAGGCTTTGTGGGACTGCGATGTTGATTCTCCTCCATGGGAAAAAAAAAAACGTCCTGAGAGGGTGGGGAGGTGAAACTGATGTGAACAATGTGGGAGGTGTGTTGTTGAATAATTCATCGCCGTTTTTCTCATTAATCATTTACACTCTCAGTGGCGCGCGCGCGTGTGTGCGCGTGCGTTTGTTTTGAGTCGACGCGTCAGGGGTCTGTGTGACCTTTCCTTGCTGTCTCTAAGCAGGTGTCTTCGTGTAATCTCCGGGCTCCTCCACCACAGCACGGCGGTTTCATCCCTCCTCTGCCCTCCCTTCCCTTCACCCCCTCCCGCTTCCCCTGTGGGCGAGTAATGATTTTCTTAACCTTTTCTCTTGCTTATTAAGGGCCCTGTCAGAATGTTTAAATGCTTATGCTAATCAGGCACAGTCGGAGTTAGGCGGGGTGGGGTGGGGGGCCGTTGTCCCAAAACAATTATGGATGGAGAGAGTGTCTTAATCTGGCAGAAGGACAAGGAAGAGTGTGTGACAGAGGTGGCAGGTATAAAGAAAACTGTGTGATGCTGGTGGTTTTTAAAGGGATAGTCCACTCTAATACATAATTTATATAATTGTTATATGAGAATAAGTAAATAATAAAGGGATTTTCACTTTATTTATTTATTTATTTATTTTTTTTTGGTGAACTACCTTAAGACCATAACATTTAATTTGGGTAATCAAAGTTAGATGCATAAAAAACATTTTCTGAAGCAACCGTGCCATTTTAGCTTGCTTCTAAAAGTATTTGAGATCTTTTAATGTGATTTGTGTTTCATGGGACTAAAGGCACGGTAAAGGCACGTTTTTCCAGTGAGCCTATGTTTTAGAGTTTTTGATCCGTTTCTCTTTGCGTTAAACTGCCCTTCTGTCTGTAACACAGTTTGTAGATCAGGGAAGAAGGAAGCAGGAACCGACAAATGTCGCACAAGAAAGCATAATGTAAATCCAGGCCTGGTCCTCTCTCGTACTTCACTGTCATCGCTACTTCTTTTTATGCTTCTGAACTCCTTCGTGAGTATGAGACTGGTGCGGCACCTGGGGGTAAGAACAGACGAGGCAAGAGAAAAGGAGATGGAAGCATGATGAGTGACAGAGACAAGAGAGAGGAGAGAGGAAAAGAAAAAAAAAAATCTTGGTCAAAACGCACATCCATCCGGTTGTCCACCAGCTGGGTGAACTCTTCTGCGATGCCTGGCAGCAGCACTGGATAGCCCTCGGTGGACGGCTTGACTCTCCTCAGCCGCCTGGTGGACGGTGATGGCTCCTCTGTGTTTGGGCAGCCGACAGGAGTTCCCCGTTCCCTGCTCTTCCCCATCATGGTGGACGGCAGCAGCAGGTGCGCAGAAGACATTTTCAAAGTTGGGGGGACCAAACTGCGTTCCGTGGGTGTTGGTTGAGATTGTTCTGACCACGGATGGTGCACGTGTGCATACCGAACGCGTCTTTCCGCGCTCATGGGCAAAGGAGTTTCTTTGAAAGGCTCGCGTGCGAGACTGAGCGGAATGCGGGAAATGAAGTATACCAGGGCCCTAAATTGTAATGGACTGGAGCTCACGGTTCACATCGGGAGAAATGGGAACGCGGGGGCACCGCGATGCGAAAGGGCACTTTCACTTTCGCGATCAAAGTGCATGCCACTAATAAGCTTTGTAAATGCAGTATTACAGTATATACCAATTAAACGCGCAGGTCTCCTCTCGTGCGTCCTCCCCACTGTGTCGCCGGTCGAGGCAATAACTTTACTTTCGCTTTTAGATATCTCTTTTATATATGCCATCAATGCTTTTAACTTTCTATATGTAATTACCGAAATCAAAACAGTCCATAAACTACAAATCCTCACGAAAACTTCAGTCAAGCCAGCTCGCGCGTCAACCTGAGAGATCAGCCTCCTTACCTTAAAGTGTCAAATTTCTCGGTTTCTAAATGGATGGTTTGGCTTGATTGACAAACGCTAACGTTCGGCCACGATTTATATACCATCGACCTGTCCTAAAATGTCAGCACGCTGTGATCGATTGCTTGGAGATCACGTGTTTCTCCGTTCGAGAGCGCATTTCCTGTTCACATCTGCGACAAAACAGTTGATTATTTACGAACAAAAGTTCACAGAAACGTGAAAATGGTCTCATTTGAAAGAAAATATCCTAAGCTAAAAGATGATATATTGTGACTGATTGAAGCAGCCCTTATCAAAAGTGCAGGGGTCGATTTCTGTCTTTTCAAAACTGCGGGGGTTATGACACCCCTGTCCCCCGTGCCAACGGTGCGCCTGGGCAGCAGGCTCCAGCCTCAGGCAAACGGTGACGACTCCTCCACTCCCTCACGGACGGCAGTCGCCCCTCCACAACCCAGGCAGCCGGCAGCGAGTTCCAGTCCACCGCCTCAAGCATCCATGGCGGCAGACTCTGCTCTTTCCTCCAGGGTTTCGGCACCAATGTAACACAGCTTGTAGATCAGGGAAGAAGGAGGCAGGAACCAGCAAACGTTCAACAATACTTTAATAACTAAACAAACACAAAATGAAAGTAAAAGCGGCAGCCCCTCATGGACGACTGCCGCACACACATAAACAAAACATAACATAAAGTCCAGGTCTGTCCTCTCTTGTCCTTTACTGTCTTCCCTCCTCTTATGCTTCCGAACTCCTCCGTGAGATACGAGAACAGTGTGGCACGCAGGTGACGCTCAATATCAGTCATTGTCTTTTGACCCTTCTTTCTATCTTACTCTATATTCCTCATCACATTCCTGCCCTTTACTTGTCGTCCAATTACCATAGTCCTCCTCATCTTCCTGTGACTGATGTCTATCATCTCTGTGATGTTCTGTGTGTTGTCTGTAGGGCCCATGCTGCTGGGATGACGTCCTTCTCCCTAACAGGATTCATGGAGTATGTCAGTCACAAGACTGTGATGGCAGACTAGCGGTGAGACAGCAACAATTTTGTCATGTTATTGTAGGCATATGACGGTATCAAATTTTCCTGTTGCGATAGCTGCTGAAGCTTTTATATACGGTATGATCACGATATTAAAATAAGTTGCAAAAAAAAGTGTTGTCATAGTATAACAGGTTTAAGAATTCTTCTTCTTATAACAAAAAGAACTTTGAATGTTTAAATACAATAGCGCAATACACAAAACAGATTAAAGTGCAAAAGAATTATAATGAACAACATGTAACACTTAACAGTAAGGTCTCATTATTTAACGTTAGTTAATGCATTAACTAAGATTGAGCAATAGCTACATTTGTTACAGAAGATATGTTAGTTGATGTTAGTTAAGAAACACAACTGCTCATTGTTACTTTTATCTCAGGTCCACTGAGTAAGTTTTTTTTTTTTTTTTATTTTAGTAATGTTATTAAACATTTAGAAATGAGGAAGGAAGAAATTAACATGAACTAAGATTAATAAATGCTTTATAAGTATTTTTCATTGTCAGTTTGGTAATAATGAATTAACTAATGAAGCCTTATGTCACAAAGTTTTACTGAACAATAACAAATAATCAGAACATTTTCAATCGTTACAGGGCATGTTGGAGTTCAGATTAAAATATAAAAATGTTTAAGTTTGAGAATAAAGAGCCTATTAAGTCTTTATGTACTAAATATTTGGTGCTTTGATGAACAACAATGCGAATACAAAAAACTGAATGGCTGTTTGAAGCATTTTAAATACTGTTCAGTAGCAGCTGCTTTGTTTATGGGGTTTTCTGGGTAACCGCTGCACTTCTACTGTTCCATCAGCGCCCTCTGCTGTCAGAGAGTGAACGCACTTCTCCTTCACTAGTTCAGCCATGTGCTTCTCATGCACGTTGGGCTTGTGTGCGAGTCCTTTTGACGCAGAATACAGTGATGGTGTGCATTTTATACTGTTGATGGGTAAAGTATTCTTAAAATGCATTATAAAAATTTGAATAATTAATAAATAATTATTCACGGTATTTTGAAGTGTGCGCGATAACAATATCGTGCATATTCATTATCGTGATATATCGTATTACCGAATATCGTTTATTGTATTAATTATTCTTTTGCCACTTTCCTGAATAATAATAATAATAATAATAATAATAATAATAAAAAAACCTTAAACCTGGCTGCGAGACCAGCAAAACCATCTTAAACCAGCTAAAACAGATTGGTTTAAGCTGTTTATTATTGATAAAGACAAGAAATTGTGGTGAGAGATGGAGGAAATGGGCCTGAAATGTTGCCTTGGCTGGATTCAAACCTGAATTTCCCATATGAGCACCAAGTCTCAAGACACTTACATTTTTACATTTTACCAAAGCTTTCAGCATGCTACATTCAATCAGAACTTATTAATTTTACAAAGCCACATTTTCAATGGAGGCACAACATTTATTGTTCATCTAGTGCTGTAGTGCTTGGCAGACAAAGAGGACCGTCCACAGGTTGCACTAAATTGGTAGCTTTAACCCAGCTGGGTCCAGTAATACTATCCTCATGCTGCAAATGCATAAAAATCACTGCAGTGGGAATGTTTTAGACTGTTAGTGAGGGTTTGCAGGACTTGATTATATCTCATTTGTGCTTCTTGTAGGAGTTTTACCTGAAATGTGCAGCCCACCCCACCTGTGATAATGACACTTCAGCAGCGCTGGACTTGATAATGACCAACACACGCAGAGTGCCCTGCATCGCCTGCACTGACATTGTGTGAGTTGCTCTTGGTTTTCCCACGTGCCTGTAGCTAAACCCATCATAGAGTTTGAAATGAGTCTCTTGGGCTGCACTACAAAGAGCCAATCAGATTCATTACAACTTTAATCTCAGCATGCCCCAAACAGCCGTGATGCGATAAACAAACAAACGAAAACAGCTATTGTCCTAACCAGCCACGTTTACAATTATTTTGTTTTTGCTTGGTTTCTAGGGAATTTAAAACCTATAAATAAAACCTGAAACCATAAATATATTAACACAATAAATCCCCAAATTAATGTACACTAAAAAAAAAATTAGAATTTACTTTGAAACCGCTTTCACTCAGAAATTGCCAGTAAATTGCACAGCTAATTACAAAGAAATGACAAGAAACACATTGAATTAAATGTGAAATGTTGAAGTAGAAAGACTGAAATATTATTTTCTTGTAAAACATACTCCAGTAATATGTTTTATTTACAACTTTGAATATTTTTATAGTCTAGAATCAACATAAAATGTATAATCTATTTATATTTTTAAATATTTAAAAAAACAAAATACATTTTTAATTATTTAAACAATATTTGCTTATATTCATATTTTTAACTTGAGCCTTGCAGATTATTCAGATTGAGGCATATCGGAATGCACTCTGGAAGTGCCGCCACTATCCTTCCCAGTTGTTTCTATTTTGTTTAGTCATTCTGCTTAGCTCTGCCTACAATAAAAACTCATCACTGCTTTGAAACTCTGGCTTGTCAAGCTACAAGCTACTCATTATTTAAAGTAGTTAAACTACAGTCAAAGTACTCTTTTGAAAATGTACCCTTGTGAAAAAGAATGCACTTTAGCATTTTTAAAAGAATACTTACTGTGGAAATAAGACAGGCATGGGGTATTCCCCATGAACAAAGGCTTGCTGGCAACAGTGGGCTCCGGGATGACATTCAGCAGCTAACCTGTGCTAGTGGTGGGAACAGTTAGGTGATCATAGGTAGGATTACACACTCCTATAAAAGACCTGTGAGTTAATACCTGCGGGCACCCTGACATTGTGCCTTAAATTGCAGGAAACGGTCTACAGGGGATGTCTCGATAGGGTAATTCGACCAATAGTTGAATAGGTTTCCCACCTTCGTTCTATAGGCGGAGGAACTTTCTCACTAGTATACAACCAGAAGAAGGTCAATGGTCATTCAATGGAGCTGGGGGGCCCCATTAAGGTGTGTGAGACCTAGTACTGCTAACTGTTTTTGCAGCAGCTGCATCCAGTTTCTCTCTAAGATGTACTGGCATTGCTTCCCCTCTGATCAAGAGGGACCCAGATGAGAGAAGGCCTTGATAAGTGTTAGGACCCCCAAGTTTAGACTGTCCTGGTGATGACAAATGTCGACAAACCAATTCTCCTGCCGAGGAAACCTGCGGCTGCATATGACTTCGTAGAAATCAAAAACCCAGTTTGAAGTAGTTACCAGTGATAAGCCAGAGCAATGGTGATGATGCTCAGGTTCTTGAGACCTCATTCTAGAGTGGGTGGGGCCAATTCCATGGTAAGCTACTTACCGCTTTAAGTCAGGCAGCCCCTGACCAATGAGGAATTACCACTCACCACAGCATTACCAGAATGGGTGTACTGGTTTGTGTTCTATTTGACCCAAAAAGTCAAGATTCTTTTTTCGATCCACTTAAAGGGTTAGTTCTCCCAAAAATGAAAATTCTGTCATCATTTACTCACCCTCATGCCGTTCCAAACCCATAACACTTTCGTTCATCTTCAGAACACAAATAAAGATATTTTAAATGAAATAGGAGCGATTTCTGTTCCTCCATCCTCCATCCAGCTACGCAACTACCATTTTGACGGAGAGATCGGAAAACTAATCCATATGAATTGAGCGGTTTAGTCCAAATTTTCTGATGAGACTCGATCGCTTTATGTGATGAACAGATTCAGTTTAGGCTTTTATTCACATATAAACATTGATCAGTGAACATAAACAGAAACTCAACTGAACCTGTTTGACGTGTGAGAACAAGCCTCAAGCAGAAGCTCAAACATGCAGCATAACACACGAGAATGAAGATCATTGGTTCTGCTGGAAGCTCAAACATGCTGCGTAACACGAGAATGAACCTCATTGGTTCTGCTAGAAGCTCAAACGTGCTGCGTAACATGAGAATGAACCTCATTGGTTCTTGCTGAAGCTCAAACGTGCTGCGTAACACGAGAATGAACCTCATTGGTTTTTCTGGAAGCTCAAACATGCTGCGTAACACGAGAATGAACCTCATTGATTCTTGCTGAAGCTCAAACGTGCTGCGTAACAAGAGAATGAACCTCATTGGTTTTTCTGGAAGCTCAAACATGCTGCGTAACACGAGAATGAACCTCATTGGTTCTTGCTGAAGCTCAAACGTGCTGCGTAACATGAAACTGAACCTCATTGGTTCTTGCTGAAGCTCAAACTTGCTGCGTAACACACAAGAATGAACCTCATTGGCTCTTTCTGGAAGCTTAAACGTGCTGCGTAACACACGAGAATGAACCTCATTGGTTCTTGAGGAAGGTCAAATGTGCTGCGTAACATGAAAATGAACCTCATTGGTTCTTGCTGAAGCTCTAACGTGCTCCGTAACATGAGAATGAACCTTATTGGTTCTTCTGGAAGGTCAAACGTGCTGCGTAACACGAAAACGAACCTCATTGGTTCTTGCTGAAGCTCAAACCTGCTGCGTAACACAAGACTGAAACTCACTGGTTCTTCAGGGAGGTCAAACGTGCTGTGTAACACGAAAATTAACCTCATTGGTTCTTGCAGAAGCTCAAATGTGCTGTGTAACACAAGAATGAACCTCATTGGTTCTTCTGGACGCTCAAACGTGCTGTGTAACACAAGAATGAACCTCATTGGTTCTTCTGGAAGCTCAAACGTGCTGCGTAACACACGAGAATGAACCTCATTGGTTCTTGCTGAAGCTCAAACGTGCTACGTAACACGAGAATGAACCTCATTGGTTCTTTTTTGGAAGATCAAACATGCTGTGTAACACGAAAATGAACCTCATTGGTTCTTGCCGAAGCTCAAACGTGCTGCATAACACGAGAATGAACCTCATTGGTTCTTGCTGAAGCTCAAACGTGCTGTGTAACATGAAAATGAACCTCATTGGATCTTGCTGAAGCTCAAACGTGCTGCGTAACACGAGAATGAACTTCATTGGTTCTTGCAGAAGCTCAAACGTGCTGCGTAACACAATAAAGAACCTCACTGGTTCTTCTGGAAGCTCAAACATGCTGCGTAACACACGAAAATGAACCTCATTGGTTCTTTCTGGAAGCTCAAACGTGCTGCGTAACACAAGAATGAACCTCATTGGTTCTTCTGGAAGCTCAAACGTGCTGCGTAACATGAAAATGAACCTCATTGGTTCTTTCTAGAAGCTCAAACCTGCTGTGTAACATGAAAATGAACCTCATTATTTCTTCTGGAAGCTCAAACGTGCTGCATAACAAGAGAATGAACCTCATTAATTCTTGCTGAAGCTCAAACGTGCTGCGTAACACGAGAATGAACCTCATTGGTTCTTCTAGAAGCTCAAGCATGCTGCGTAAAACATGAGAATTAACCTCACTGGTTCTTGCTGAAGCTCAAACGTGCTGCGTAACACGAAAATGAACCTCATTGGTTCTTTCTAGAAGCTCAAACGTGCTGCGTAACATGAAAATGAACCTCATTGGTTCTTTCTATAAGCTCAAATGTGCTGTGTAACACGAAAATGAACCTCATTGGATCTTGCTGAAGCTCAAACGTGCTGTGTAACACGGAAATGATACTCATTGGTTGTTGCAGAAGCTCAAATGTGCTGCGTAACACGAGAATGAACCTCATTAGTTCTTCTGGAAGCTTAAACGTGCTGCGTAACACGAGAATGAACCTCATTAATTCTTGCTGAAGCTCAAATGTGCTGCGTAACACGAAAATGAACCTCATTGGTTCTTTCTAGAAGCTCAAACGTGCTGCGTAACATGAAAATTAACCTCATTGGTTCTTTCTATAAGCTCAAATGTGCTGTGTAACACGAAAATGAACCTCATTGGATCTTGCTGAAGCTCAAACGTGTTGCGTAACACGAGAATGAACCTCATTAGTTCTTCTGGAAGCTCAAACGTGCTGCGTAACATGAGAATGAACCTCATTAATTCTTGCTGAAGCTCAAACGTGCTCCGTAACACGAAAATGAACCTCATTGGTTCTTTCTAGAAGCTCAAACGTGCTGCGTAACATGAAAATGAACCTCATTGGATCTTGCTGAAGCTCAAACGTGCTGCGTAACACGGAAATGATACTCATTGGTTGTTGCAGAAGCTCAAATGTGCTGCGTAACACGAGAATGAACCTCATTGGTTCTTGCGGAAGCTCAAACGTGTTGCGTAACACGAGAATGAACCTCATTAGTTCTTCTGGAAGCTCAAACGTGCTCCGTAACATGAGAATGAACCTCATTGGTTCTTCTGGAAGCTCAAGCATGCTGCGTAAAACATGAGAATGAACCTCATTGGTTCTTTCTGGAAGCTCAAACGTGCTGCGTAACACAAGAATGAACCTCATTGGTTCTTCTGGAAGCTCAAACGTGCTGCGTAACATGAAAATGAACCTCATTGGTTCTTTCTAGAAGCTCAAACCTGCTGTGTAACATGAAAATGAACCTCATTATTTCTTCTGGAAGCTCAAACGTGCTGCATAACAAGAGAATGAACCTCATTAATTCTTGCTGAAGCTCAAACGTGCTGCGTAACACGAGAATGAACCTCATTGGTTCTTCTAGAAGCTCAAGCATGCTGCGTAAAACATGAGAATTAACCTCACTGGTTCTTGCTGAAGCTCAAACGTGCTGCGTAACATGAAAATGAACCTCATTGGTTCTTTCTAGAAGCTCAAACCTGCTGTGTAACATGAAAATGAACCTCATTATTTCTTCTGGAAGCTCAAACGTGCTGCATAACAAGAGAATGAACCTCATTAATTCTTGCTGAAGCTCAAACGTGCTGCGTAACACGAGAATGAACCTCATTGGTTCTTTCTATAAGCTCAAATGTGCTGTGTAACACGAAAATGAACCTCATTGGATCTTGCTGAAGCTCAAACGTGCTGTGTAACACGGAAATGATACTCATTGGTTGTTGCAGAAGCTCAAATGTGCTGCGTAACACGAGAATGAACCTCATTAGTTCTTCTGGAAGCTTAAACGTGCTGCGTAACACGAGAATGAACCTCATTAATTCTTGCTGAAGCTCAAATGTGCTGCGTAACACGAAAATGAACCTCATTGGTTCTTTCTAGAAGCTCAAACGTGCTGCGTAACATGAAAATTAACCTCATTGGTTCTTTCTATAAGCTCAAATGTGCTGTGTAACACGAAAATGAACCTCATTGGATCTTGCTGAAGCTCAAACGTGTTGCGTAACACGAGAATGAACCTCATTAGTTCTTCTGGAAGCTCAAACGTGCTGCGTAACATGAGAATGAACCTCATTAATTCTTGCTGAAGCTCAAACGTGCTCCGTAACACGAAAATGAACCTCATTGGTTCTTTCTAGAAGCTCAAACGTGCTGCGTAACATGAAAATGAACCTCATTGGATCTTGCTGAAGCTCAAACGTGCTGCGTAACACGGAAATGATACTCATTGGTTGTTGCAGAAGCTCAAATGTGCTGCGTAACACGAGAATGAACCTCATTGGTTCTTGCGGAAGCTCAAACGTGTTGCGTAACACGAGAATGAACCTCATTAGTTCTTCTGGAAGCTCAAACGTGCTCCGTAACATGAGAATGAACCTCATTGGTTCTTCTGGAAGCTCAAGCATGCTGCGTAAAACATGAGAATGAACCTCACTGGTTCTTGCTGAAGCTCAAACGTGCTGCATAACACGAGAATGAACCTCATTGGTTCTTTCTATAAGCTCAAATGTGCTGTGTAACACGAAAATGAACCTCATTGGATCTTGCTGAAGCTCAAACATGCTGCGTAACACGGAAATGATACTCATTGGTTGTTGCAGAAGCTCAAATGTGCTGCGTAACACGAGAATTAACCTCATTAGTTCTTCTGGAAGCTCAAACGTGCTGCGTAACACGAGAATGAACCTCATTGGTTCTTCTGGAAGCTCAAGCATGCTGCGTAAAACATGAGAATGAACCTCATTGGTTCTTGCGGAAGCTCAAACGTGTTGCGTAACACGAGAATGAACCTCATTAGTTCTTCTGGAAGCTCAAACGTGCTGCGTAACATGAGAATGAACCTCATTAATTCTTGCTGAAGCTCAAACGTGCTCCGTAACATGAGAATGAACCTCATTGGTTCTTCTGGAAGCTCAAGCATGCTGCGTAAAACATGAGAATGAACCTCACTGGTTCTTGCTGAAGCTCAAACGTGCTGCATAACACGAGAATGAACCTCATTGGTTCTTTCTATAAGCTCAAACGTGCTGTGTAACACGAAAATGAACCTCATTGGATCTTGCTGAAGCTCAAACGTGCTGCGTAACACGGAAATGATACTCATTGGTTGTTGCAGAAGCTCAAATGTGCTGCGTAACACGAGAATGAACCTCATTAGTTCTTCTGGAAGCTCAAACGTGCTGCGTAACACGAGAATGAACCTCATTGGTTCTTCTGGAAGCTCAAACGTGCTGCGTAACATGAAAATTAACCTCATTGGTTCTTTCTATAAGCTCAAATGTGCTGTGTAACACGAAAATGAACCTCATTGGATCTTGCTGAAGCTCAAACGTGTTGCGTAACACGAGAATTAACCTCATTAGTTCTTCTGGAAGCTCAAACGTGCTGCGTAACACGAGAATGAACCTCATTGGTTCTTTCTAGAAGCTCAAACGTGCTGCGTAACATGAAAATTAACCTCATTGGTTCTTTCTATAAGCTCAAATGTGCTGTGTAACACGAAAATGAACCTCATTGGATCTTGCTGAAGCTCAAACGTGTTGCGTAACACGAGAATGAACCTCATTAGTTCTTCTGGAAGCTCAAACGTGCTGCGTAACATGAGAATGAACCTCATTAATTCTTGCTGAAGCTCAAACGTGCTCCGTAACACGAAAATGAACCTCATTGGTTCTTTCTAGAAGCTCAAACGTGCTGCGTAACATGAAATGAACCTCATTGGATCTTGCTGAAGCTCAAACGTGCTGCGTAACACGGAAATGATACTCATTGGTTGTTGCAGAAGCTCAAATGTGCTGCGTAACACGAGAATGAACCTCATTGGTTCTTGCGGAAGCTCAAACGTGTTGCGTAACACGAGAATGAACCTCGTTAGTTCTTCTGGAAGCTCAAACGTGCTCCGTAACATGAGAATGAACCTCATTGGTTCTTCTGGAAGCTCAAGCATGCTGCGTAAAACATGAGAATGAACCTCACTGGTTCTTGCTGAAGCTCAAACATGCTGCATAACACGAGAATGAACCTCATTGGTTCTTTCTATAAGCTCAAATGTGCTGTGTAACACGAAAATGAACCTCATTGGATCTTGCTGAAGCTCAAACATGCTGCGTAACACGGAAATGATACTCATTGGTTGTTGCAGAAGCTCAAATGTGCTGCGTAACACGAGAATGAACCTCATTAGTTCTTCTGGAAGCTCAAATGTGCTGCGTAACACGAGAATGAACCTCATTGGTTCTTCTGGAAGCTCAAGCATGCTGCGTAAAACATGAGAATGAACCTCATTGGTTCTTGCGGAAGCTCAAACGTGTTGCGTAACACGAGAATGAACCTCATTAGTTCTTCTGGAAGCTCAAACGTGCTGCGTAACATGAGAATGAACCTCATTAATTCTTGCTGAAGCTCAAACGTGCTCCGTAACATGAGAATGAACCTCATTGGTTCTTCTGGAAGCTCAAGCATGCTGCGTAAAACATGAGAATGAACCTCACTGGTTCTTGCTGAAGCTCAAACGTGCTGCATAACACGAGAATGAACCTCATTGGTTCTTTCTATAAGCTCAAACGTGCTGTGTAACACGAAAATGAACCTCATTGGATCTTGCTGAAGCTCAAACGTGCTGCGTAACACGGAAATGATACTCATTTGTTTTTGCAGAAGCTCAAATGTGCTGCGTAACACGAGAATGAACCTCATTAGTTCTTCTGGAAGCTCAAACGTGCTGCGTAACACGAGAATGAACCTCATTGGTTCTTCTGGAAGCTCAAGCATGCTGCGTAAAACATGAGAATGAACCTCATTGGTTCTTGTGGTAGCTCAAATGTGCTGCATAACATGAGAATGAACCTCATTGGTTCTCGCACGTTAAGCGATCATGCTTGAGTTTCCGCTTACCACAGCTACTGTGTGAGTTTATGTTTATATGTGAATAAAAGCCTAAATTGTTCATCACAAAGTGATCGAGTCTCTTCAGAAAGTTTGGACTAAACCACTCAATTCATATGGATTTGTTTTACGATCTCTTTATGAACTTTTTGAAGCGTCAAAGTGTCAGTTGCGTAGCAGTCAATTGAGGGACAGAAATCACTCAAATTTCATTAAAGTTATCTTTATTTCTGTTGTGAAGATGAACAAAAGATTTGGAACGACATGAGGGTGAATAAATTATGACAGAATTTTCATTTTTGGGTGAACTAACCCTTTAAGTACTTGTAATAATTACTTCTATTGGTTTTGAAATATGATTTCAGTGTACTGTTTGGTTCATGTGTTTGTCAACAGACAACAATCATATAGGAAAAGTAACTTTCTAAACAAATCAAGTTTGACAGAGCAGTTTGGAGACTTTATGATTGATCCAGCAGTCAGAAAAGATGAAATGCCTGCAACACATTGGATAAGTAAACTAAAAATTGATACAAACATTCTGAAAGACAAGCTGTCTGTGCTCTTGAACCTACGTACGCCTCCTGCTGTGCGGCCCTTCAATCAACAGTAGCCATTTGTCCAGAAAGAGTGAGTGCTAAATGTGTTCTGCCAATGAAGGTCAGCTATTAGCGGGGCGGTCCTGCAGAAATGCTCCTACCTGCTGCTCTCGTGTGGAGGGTCGGGCAAGCTGGCGGTCGAGCGCCTGGAGAAACCAGACAATGAAGCCCAATCACCAACAACCACCATTCAAATCAAGGACTGATTGAAGTAGTGCTGCAATTACCTTCCTGAGTAGAGCTTTGTTTTTCCACCGTCCTCCATTCCACTCTTCTTCCTCCTCGTAGATCTCCTCCATTTGTTTAAAAGGGCATCAACAAGGACACGGCCAGTCTCTTACAATAGAAGCGGGAGAAAGGGGTCAGAGAGGTGGAACACTGTGTTAGCAAGTTGACTTCCAGTCAAGTGAATCTGGGTTTGCGAGTGAAGGGGGAGTACTGGAGAAATGGAAAGAAAATTGTCATGAGATTTCTGAGAGATGTTTCTTTGCTTACTACACAAGGGTCTTTGAGGTTTTCCGAAGGTTTTCTAAACAAGCTCTCTAGCCACCCCCGTTCTCCCAGCAGCCCTCTCCTCATCAGTGTTATTCTTCAGGTAATCTCTTGAATCTCATGAAAACTGTACAGATCATATTTCGACCCAAAAACTCTTTCCCCGCCATTGACGAGTTTTTCCATCATTTATGGCACAGTGCTTCCCTGCCATTGATTGTTTTTCTGGCAATCCGTGTTTTCACTGCTATACTGTAGGGGGCGCTGTCACGCATGTTACTCAATCTACTCAATGTATGTTTTGATCATCTTTCTGAATCTGATCCGGACAAAGTATTTGACAAAAAAAAAAAATCCCTCAAAAAATTCTCATTAACATGATGCAAATAAATAAATAAACAACAGTATGTTCTTTAAATTGTGAAATATTTTTTTGTACTGTGGTAGAATTTTGTTAGTAGTCGACTATTTTATTGGTAGATTTTTTTTTTTTTTTTTTTGGTTAAAATGTATATAAATGTATAAGAGAAAGTGTATTTCTTCACCGTTTTAATCAGTTTTTGCCATCACTAGTTCATTTTAAAAATTCATGTAATGTGATTAGTGATTTTTAAAAGTATTCCATCTTGTATCAAGTTTGGATTATATGCTCATAAAATTTCTCTTTGATTTTTGTGGTAAAATGTGACCTGGGCATGTTTTTTTGTGAGATTCGCTCTCTTCCTCTAGAGACACTTGCATCTTCAGTTGGCCCCTGGGGCCTTGCACACAGTCCACGTAATAACTTCTTTTCCATACATGGACTCTAACTCTGTCATAGTGTACAATTTAAAAGCTCTCTTCCATGTGTTTTTATCCTAACCAGCCATGACAAGTGCCCATTTTGTCATGGCTTGGTTTCTGTTTCTGTTGTATTGCACTGGGTAGCTCCACCCACAGTGAAATTTCATTGGTTTGTTCAGAAGAAACAAAGGAGACTGAGCCTCCTCAAAAAATCTATTCACAATTACTGTGTGATACAACTAAAGTGGTTAAATTGATATTTGTTCTGTTTAATCTATTATTGTGCATAACAGATGAATGTTATGTTAAAAGGCTTTCTTTTTTTCTTTTTTTTTCCCTTGTTGGTTATTGGAAAGATTGCTGCTGATATTTATATGGCCAAATGTAAGATGAAATTCTGATAGCTTTTAATGTAAATCAATTAGGTCTTCCTAACAGTATAGCAGATACTTACATAAAATGCTTATAGATATCAGTGTCACTCTGTATCTCCCAATAATATGTCTTAGTAAGATGATATTTAAATGCTTTTATGATCAAAGCTCTTGCTAAAAGTCCATTCACTTGCTGAAAAGTATAAAGTATCAATCAGACGACAGAAGGCGTGTATTAGATTGTGTACAGCAAGTTTTTCAGCAGTTTTGATCATGTCGTTCATTTAGAGGCCTTAGACATTTGCTTATCAAATATGATACAGTAAGTTTTATAGGGTTAAATAAAAAAAAAATAATCAGAATTGGTATGGGAAAATTCCTTCACTTCAGGGGCAGAGCTAGAAAATTATTTATAGGGTGGCAAAGGGGTGGCATGAGGTCTATGAGGTGTGGCAACACCTAAGCAAGCGCCCATGCATAGTTTTTGGAGATTTATGGCCTGACATACACAATTGTGTTGACAAACATTGCATTACCAAAATAAATAACAAGATTTCAATATCCATCATGGCACCAAGTAAAGGCACTAAATGAAAAACATCAACAGATTTAAAATGAGTCTGACCTTGTATCACTAAAGGAGATGAGCAGTTTTATTAATATTACACAGGTTACTTCGATGGCATTAATCACACGTTTTAGTGCAAGTTAAAGAGAAACAAAAACTTTTGAATTTGATCATTTTTCCAAACAAGTTTTGAGTTTCTGTTGTCAACAGAGGTGGGAATGTCTGTCTGTGTTCACCCAGAACAGCCTATCAACTACATACTCTAGCAACACCCCAGCAATTGCATAGCAAGAGCCTAGCAACCACCCAGAATCTCCTAGCAACCACCTAGCAACACTTTAGCAATCACCCAGAACATCTATATTCTGGCCTAACCGACCAGTTTTTACATTTTTTAAAAAAGACTTTAAGTTGGCTTTATGACAAGCCAACATAAATTTGTCTTTCAAACTTTTTTAATCTAGTTGAAATGAAACAATTCAATATTTTCTCACAACTATAAACGCAATCACAAAACTATGCACCAACTTGTACAAACCTCAAACTTCCAGGTCAAAATAAAATGTTCTAGTCAAAAACTTATTCTTGTCTGACAAAATCAAACTTTGGCCTCAGATGACACACAAAACTTAACAAATACACAGACTACTGCACTGCCCAGTGAACACTAGTGAGATCAATTCATATAAAACTGTAACAAAAATACCTCTTACTGGGATCCAGGAATTATTTTGCAGCTCACTGTCTACTACACTAAACAAAAATAAATTTACAGATACAGTAAAATACAGCAATGATTTTTCTTTCTTTTTTTCATTTTACTATTGTAAATTGATCTGGCAGTAGATATGTATGAACTTGGTATGCACCACAATACAGTATACTGTCTATTGTCTAAACTAAATTCAGCATCCTCTGCACATTTGGCCAAATTTTATTACAGTATATAAGGAACTATAGCAGTGTATTGGTCTTCTGACACAGGACAGTCATTTCTCAGTTCTGCAAAATACAGTATAACAAATGGCTGACAGTCACAAGTTTGAGGGTGTACAGCGTGCTACAGTTTACTGTACATAGTGAAATTTCCCTCATCTAAAGTACTGGTGTGTAAGTTTAAAACCCCTGTAAATTATTCATTCAGCTGTCTCTCAGATTTTGACTGGTATGTGTCATCAGTTTTGCTACCTAATGTAGTCATTGTTAAACGTTTTCAGAAATGTGTCTTTGCTTTGAGAACTGAGCGAATGGTTTGGGAAACTGGGCCAACTGAATCACTCATAATGTGTTAGCAATCGAGAAAAGCTAAAATACATTTAGATTCTTACCTAACTAGTTTCTGTGATCGGGATCTTCTTATTGATTTCATGATACCGTTTCGTCGGATGACAAAAAGACCTTTATCCACGATGAAAGTGGAGCGGGCGGTCGGTGAATCAGCTCGCAAAAAATTACGAAAATTCGAGGACTCCTGACTTCTGACCGACAAGCAGTAATTTTCCGATTCACGAACAAATGGAAAACAGTTCGTAAGTGAACTTGGCTGCACTGTGTTTTTGACTCCCAAAGAACCGGTTCATAAGAGTCATTTGTTAATGAAGCTGACTACATTGGGCGCGCTGCGTTCGCGTGCAACCGTCATGCAGCTTATTGAAAGACGTGTTTTCTTGCCATTATTTTGCAATACGCTGTCTTTTTTATGTCATCACATTGAAGCGCCACTGCTGAAAAGCAGTTGTACTTAAAACACTGCTAACATTTATATTCTATTCTCTGATAATTTTGGGGTGGCAGATGGGGTGGCAAAGCTTTTTCTTAGGGTGTCAGTTGCCACCCCGTGCCACCCCGGTAGATCCGCCCCTGCCTCACTGACCATCTCTAACATCCGAAGTATGTTCATCAAATATGTTTTGATTGGCTGTGATTGTACAATATCACACAGCATTGTTGCTTGCAGTGTGGACAGACATGTCTTGTTATTGGAAACTAGGGTTGTAACCATATATCGTATCACAATATATCACAATACAAAAATGCAACAATATCGTATCGTGGTTAGTGACAATATATGTTGTGCATAGTTCACCCAAAATGCAAATTACTGTGTGAGAACAAATTCAAGTTTTACAGTGTTTTAGTGTCAGTACTACATTAAACTACTATATATAATGTTAAATATAATGTATAATAATGCAATGGAGGAGTATTTGTGGGTCCTGGTAATGCCAAATGTTTTATGTTACCAGTAAAAAGTGGCCTACATTATTTTAAATTTATCTAAATCTATAATATATTTAAATATATCTAGTCAGTGACAGAGTGCAAACAGCGTTAGAATCATGAATATTTTTTTCTAGTGTCACCATTGTCCTGTGCATTGGGTTACCAGCATCAAGTCCAAGCCTTTTCATTTCCACTCCCAATATAATACCAAATTTAGCGTTTTAATCAACAGTACATTTTTTGTTATCCTTTTACCATATGTCATGGAGTATCACAATAATATTGTATCGTGAGTTCAGTATCAAGGTATGTATCGAATTGTGACATGAGGGTATCGTTACACCCCTAGAAACTAGTGGTGTTTTTCTTAAAAGCACTTTTATAATATGATGCAAAGTTGAAAGTAAATGTACACTGTCAGTGGGATTCAGGCCTTTCGGTGTCTTCCAGGACTCCAGTGCTGGTGTTTCAGTGTGCCGAGCGTCACGTGATCTGCCTGGACTGCTTCCACCTGTACTGTGTGACCAGACTCAATGAGCGGCAGTTTATCCAGGAGCCGCTGGTGGGCTACTCCCTGCCCTGCGCAGGTAAACATACCTTAAGTGTTCACAGACGTGAATGGCTATTAGTGCACGTGTGTGTGTGTGTGTGTGTGTGTGTGTGTGTGTGTGTATGTGTGTTTCTGTATGTGACTGTGTGCACAGGCTGCTGAGTTTGGCAGTGATTGATGGTGGTGTGTTGGTGGCTGCAGTGAAGAGGAGATACTATCAAATTGTTCTCCTTCACTCTTTCGCACACACATTCGCACACACTGGGCCCTCGCTGTGCCCCCGTTGGCCCACCACATCCGTTAATGCCACCCGGTAATGGGGCTCCGGGGAGAAGCATTGACCCCCTATCAGCCAGAACACCCCACCAATCTCTCACACGCTGTATCTCTCTGTATCTACCGCTGTCTTGCCCTTGCACTCCTTCATTTGTTTAGCTGCCATTCTCCTCCTTTCGTTTTCACTGATATTTTTTTGTCTTTTTCATTTTATGCTCTCAGTACTTATGGTTTTGCTTCGGCTGTGTCTGGTAAAGACAGTCAATATTACTTTACAATAAGGTTCCATTTGTTCACTATATTAGTTAATATGAACTAACAATGAAAAATAGTTTTTTTATTAATCTTAGTTAAAGGTACACTATGTAACTTTTGTTCCTCTAGCAGTTAAAAAACAAAACTGCATGCATTTTGCGGAAGAACATTGTTTTGGTTGTGCTTCGGCTCTGCGTGACTGTGCAGATGAATATGGTTCTCTCTCATAACTAAAAAAAGAGAGAGATTGTCCTACTGCTCATAAAACATTCACTAATAGACTTAAGAGAGATAACCAGTTTAGATGGAAAGGATCTCAAGCTGACTAGCTGAAGTTGTTACTGTAGCTTTACCCATTAATAGACTTGATACTTCCTTGGAAATAAATTCCAGCACAGCGCTACAACAGCCATTATGAAATGACCCGTCACAATAGATAATGCTTTACAATGAACTCTGTTAGAGAGCTACATACAACAATTTATCTGTTCAATAAAATACCTTACTCACCTGTTGAGTAATAAAGCACCAACTCTGGGTCGCTTTTACAACATTTTAAATCCCTCAGTTATTGCCATCTCCGAAAAGCCAAGCCAGTGTTGATTCTGGTTTTATTACAAGCTATAATGCCTAATGTAATATAAGTCTCTTGTGTCCCCAGAATGTGTCTGTGAAGTTTCAGCTCAAAATCCCCCACAGATCATTTATTATAGCTTGTCAAATTTGCCCCTATTTGGGTGTGAGCAAAAACACAGCGTTTTTGTCTGTGTGCCTTTAAATGCAAATGAGCTGCTGCCCCCCTGCCCCCTTTCCAGAAGAGGGCGGAGCTTTAACAGCTCAACAACAACAAAGCTGGAGAATCTCACGCAGCCAAAATGAGGATTGTCAGTAACGGTGTTCAGCCTTACATTGTTCAAACCGGAGTCGACACTGATGGAGAGACGCAGGAAGAAGTTACAACTTTTAGAATGAAACTGGACGTTTCTGAATGGTTAGTGGATAAATTTATGTAGTTGCTGTGGAGTTGATTCAACTCATCCACTAGCATGTGCCGTCATGTTAATCTTTTGTGCAAATCGGCATTGAATTGACCCTCGTTTGTGAAGCAGTCCGGCGTAAAATGACGGCATGACAACAACACTCTACTACAACAACTCTTCCTCTTCTCTAAAGCAGCCCACTTTGTTGTGTGTTCCTGGGGCAGGGTTTATGTAAATTTTGGGGTTAGAGATGTCACCAACCCAGGAAGAAGCTCATTGTAGTCCGTACCGGCCGTTTTTTGGGTAGAGTTTTCATTTTTGGGTTGAGTATCCCTTTAAGTCTTGTGAACCTTCAGTACACATAAGCAACTGCTAATTTGAGACTGATTCATGAGTCTTTTTCCTTGAGAGACAGCTTTCTGACCGATTAAAAGAACCAGCTCTTGTTCATGAATCAGACTACACTAGTCATGTTGTGTGTTTGTCAGTTTACTGTCTTTGTCTTATTTTGTACATTTGATTCAGATCGCAACTCAAAACTAAAACATTTTATTTGTCGTGACACTGTAGATTCAGTAGCGGCACAGGAATCACTGTGAGTATTTTGGTATGATCTTCTGTCCACATTCGCAGAAAAATGCAGACCCTTAAAACTGTTCAAGCAACTAAAAATCATGAATCATTTTGTACCAGTATTTTTTTAAAGCTGCAGTCCGGCAACTTTTTTTGGTTAAAAATTATCCAAAATCAATTTTTGAGCAAGTACATAACCAGCCAGTGTTCAAAACTATCTTATTATCTTGTCTCGATTCACAACAGTAAGCTTGTAATAATGTTTTATAATAAGAGCGACATGGTGGATTTCCGCGGGAAATTCGAGAATGCAGCTGTTTGTCTGTGCGTCATTACGTCACGTCCGTAAACAGAAAGGAAGGAATCCCGTCGAGAGGCTAGTCGGTTTTATCACGTGAGGACGCTGCTGGTAGCGGATCATTTATAGCCTTTTCTCACAGCTGAAATAATTAAACTTATCATTTTGATGGCGGATTGTAATCCAGAAAGGTCCAAATGACAATCATCAGTGATAGCTGGAGATTCACCCTTAGTCAAAAAGCAAAAGACTTTGGACTGTTGAGTGGCTACAGAAATTGAAATCTACAGGTAACGCTTATATACACATAGTCATAGTCAACATGATGTTGTTAACATTAACAATTTGAGAACAATATAACAGTAATAATAATTTGCACGGTTTGACGTGATCCGAGCTAAGCGATCGTTAGATTTAATCATCATTGGCAGCGCAATTTATTGTAGGCCTAATGCTTTTTTCCTCAGTTGGTCAGAACAAAAGTGGCAGACATGTTACTTACTTGTTCAGATTATATTTTCCAGTGAAAATTCTTATATTGGTCATACTTTCAAGACGTTGAATCTGTGATTCTGAAATACAGTATCCACACCTGACAGCAAGCATTAGATTCATCCGCGCTGACGAGCTGTGCCGACGCACAACGCACGTACAGATAACTGTTCCACATATGATTGCAATTTCAGGTTTCAAACAGAGATGGCGACAAAGAGGAAAAATCGCGGACTGCAGCTTTAAAGAACACATTAAATTGATCAAAAGTGACAGTAAAGACTTTTACTTTCTTATTTTTCTATTTCAAATAATTGCTATTCTTTTGAACTTTCTATTCATTAAAGAATCCTGAAATAAAAAAAAAATAAAACATCACAGCTTCCAGCACAACTGTTTTCAACATGGATAATAATCAGAAATGTTTCTTGAGCAGCAAATCAGCATATTAGAATGATTTCTGAGGGATAATGTGACACTGAAAACTGGAGTAATGATGCTGAAAATTCATTTTTGATCACATATATTATAAATAGAAAGTTATTTTAAATTGTAAAAATATTTCACAATATTACTGTATTTATTTTTAAATTTTTTAAATGCAGCCTAGATGTATAGACAGACAGACATATACATACATCCAGGCATATGTTCTTTAGTGAGTGTTTGTCTGGGTGTGTGTGTGTTAGTGTTACTGTTGTGACAGCGTGTCTTTGTGGCCATTTATCACTGTGTGTGTGACTGCAGACTGGAGATTGTGTAGAAAGGTCAGACATCAGCCTCAAATGCCATTTCCACTTTTAAACAACTTTCAACAGTCCAGCCAAAACACGTTTGTCCAAAAGGCACAGATGAAAGAGGCCAGGCACATCCACGAAATGTGAAGAGATGATCGGCTGCCTCTGATAAACACAATTGCGTGAGCTCAAGAAGCTTTTTCTCTGAAAATACATCGGAAACCAGCGCAGCCTTAACCTTCTTTTGAAATGAGCTTTAACATAACACCATATTACAAGCTGACCTCAAAGGCACAAAATCTCCACTTAACATTTAGTCACACACCTTCGTTGGAGGAGAGCACACAGTTTCCTGTGTGAACAAGCAGGATGTGAGATCCCTCCTCTCCTGTTACTCTGACTGAATCATTGGCATTAACAACAATTTGAATTTTACAGATGCAAATGAGCTGAAAATTACAGCTGTAATGTACCTGTGCTTCATTTTACTCTGAATCAGGCCATTATTTTGAATGGGTCACGGTGTATCATGACAAATGGAATTTTCTGTGATCTTTTGAATCAAAAGAGTTAGATGTACTATGTAAACATGTCCTACTGTAATGTTCAGAACTCAAAACTTCCTCCACAGTTCAAAAAAAGCTGTTCAATTTTATTTTTAACAAGGTCCCTAGTCATTTCAGCCTGATCTTAACTATTTGAGCGGCTCATTTCAGCAGATTATTTTGTGAACCTGTCACAATGTTATACAGGTTTTGCAAAGAGGTTGTTAGTGACAGCCATAACCAATTTTAACAAATAATAAACCATATGGACACAAGTAGATTAAAATGCATTAATAATAATAAAAAAAAAGTTTAAAATTTTAATATATTCTCAGTGGCCCTGTAAGAAATCTTCAATTAATATAATATAATATAATATAATATAATATAATATAATATAATATAATATAATATAATATAATATAATATAATATAATATAATATGTGAGCAATATCTCACGAGTAGCTGTGCAATATGGCTGTATATAAGCACGGCTGTGATTTGGCCCTAGGTAATCACAGCATACTGATATACAGCCATATCGCACGTCTACTCGTGTGATATTGCATTTATACAACAGTTAGACGGCACAAATGTGTAAATAAATAAGAAATAACAACAGAGTGTCTTTAAAACCCTCATTTGTACAGAACTACTTCCTTCCGCCACGGATTCAAATCTCAAGTTAACAGTTTAACATTTGAGCCCAAGCCTCTGTTACTAATTCTAAAACGTCACTTTAAAACTAATGAAGGAATGTTGAGTGCCTCCATTGAAACTTATTGTATTTTGTGCAGTATTAGAGAAAGCGAGAGAGAGAGAGAGAGAGAGATTGCCTGACCGAGCAATACCTGTGTCTGATAAAACATTCATTCTTCAGGTCGGCGCCATTATATTATATCCATTATACAAATCCGTTTGTCCTTTTTACAATTAAGGGAATTTTCCATAACATACAGCACTAAATCAACATCCTTTGTTTGCAAAAGTTCATTTCACTTTAAAAGTCTCATGCGACTGACTCATTCACTCGTGAAGTATGCCAGTTGGCATACTAATGTAACTTTCACTCAATCCATATTAATTTACTAAACTATGAATAAACTAATAGACCTTTTCTCAAAACCAAATACAACATAATATTTATATAAAATAATATTAATTGAACATCAATATTTAAATTAAAAACAACAGCCATTATAAATGACAATATAAAATAAATACAATTGTACAATTCAGTCAAACGTACAAAATCAGTGCTTTACAGGATCTAAGTTAAATATAGCCCTAATATTAAATTATCAAATTTAACATAGCTCAATTCGATTTGCTCAGGAACAAGTAATAGATTATTAAGACCAAAGATTGCCTGTTTTATGTACCCAAAATGAATTTTATCTCATGTTTAACCACTACAAGAACCAGCTGCAAATCCCTGAAGCACTGGCTGAGATGAAGCTGTTCTCAGCGGGTACATGAGCACTGAGCGGCCACTGACAGCCTAGAGCTCACATCTCCAAGAACGTCTAAACAAATTGTAAATTAGGCACTATGATTAAATATGAGTCATAGTTCAGGTCTAAACAACTACATTCTCACCTAAAAAAGTTTGTGTAGTACAACAAGTGTAGTATTCCTAAAATTACGGTGGATTTGCTCGACCGCCATGACAGTTGCTTCAAGTGGAGTGATACAAACGGTGAAAAGGTAGGAGTGTTGTTATCACTAGAATATTGCATAGCTCTCAGCCAATCAGATTCGAGAACCAGGAAGAACTGTTGTATATAATATAATATAATATAATATAATATAATATAATATAATATAATATAATATAATATAATATAATATAATATAATATAATATAATATAATATAATAGTCTATAGACGAAAAGTCTTGCTTTTTTGTTGTTGAAAGACCTGACTAATTCTATTCACTTAAAATAAATTGTCAATATCATTCTAGCTACCATTTCTACATCGATTGTGAACCAACAGGGTGACATTGCAGAAGGTTTCTTGGCCAATGCAAGTTGACTGAAAGTATAAACAAGGCTTGAGACGCGCACTCCCCCTCGCTCCGCCGCCTGCTTTCTGTTCCAGCAAAAACACAAAATGGAGTGCAACCCAACGCCCCCATTTCTGATATACATCTGCTGATATGCAGTAGCTGTTTTGCCGTGTTTATTAAGTTATATATGCAGGTGGGTTTTGAACCCACTCACATCAAAAGCATGATTCATACCACTTATACTGTTATTGGTATATTTATCCATATATGTGCATATATTTTATTTTTGATCTTTTTTTTTTTTAAATCTGGTGAAAGTGCTAACTTTCGCTTGATTTCTCCAATCATTTACAATTTGTCATCCAATCAACAAATGATGAATTGAATTAAGTCCCCGCCCTACCTTTTTTTTTCAATAATTTGTTTCACACAGTTATATATCACAATACAGAAGAAAATATCTGATGCTATATGTGTCTGCTACACTGTACAAAAGTTTCTCTAATTTTCGATGAAATTACACCTTTTATAGAGTATCTTTTACATCAACATTTATTATTTGTCCTGTCATTTCAGGCATGGGTGGATAGCCACCTCCCACGAAAAATTCACAGGGATGCCCTACAACACCTGCAGGTCTCAAATTAAGTAAAAAAATCTGATTATAATGAAACACACACACACACACACACACACACACACACACACGTACCAATTCCCAATTTGAGTAAATGTGAGTCAGTAAAGGGTTGGCTGCATGTCTCTGTGTGGGCACACTTATCAGACAGTGATATGAGCGGAGTTGCATGTTAACTGGGCTCCGTTGCCGATGGCTGGTGCAATGCTAGATAAGGTGGAATTGCTGTAACACCTGTTGGAGGCAACCTTGACATTTTATCAGTTCAAAAAAATATCCTTAAATACCACGGACTGCCTGCAGCCACTCCTAACACCAGTCAGAGTCAACTCGGAAAAATATCCAACTGAAACTTCTTTGCGACTCCACTCAGTTCACTTTAGCTCGTGCTAGTGCGGGTCTGGGGACGATTGATGGTCCTTTAAGGGTATATATATATATATATATATATATATATATATATATATATATATATATATATATATATATATATATATATATACACACATTGTGTGTGTGTGTTGTATAACTGATTAATGCTTCTGCAGGAGCGTACATCGAGCTCGGAGATTATCATGGAAATCCTGCTTCTGGCCTTTATTAGTATTCACATAAGGATCAATGTCTTTGGCGTATAAATAATCCACAGTAGACTGCTATCCGCTTTAGATGAATAATCCTAGAACTTTGTGCACGGTACATCAGTATTCCTCTACGGATGGCGTGATCTGGTGTAAATTTATAGGCCTGTTGGGATTTTTATCAGCTCTTTGCTCTATCTGTGAGTCTGTATGTCTCTGTAAAAGGCCTGTGCTGCTCAAGGTGTTCTGGAAGATTTTCTGGGAAGATTCATTTTCATTCTTACAAAGGGAACAATGTCATGAAAACAAAATAAAATAAACAATAAAAGCGTCACTTCTTGGATGAAGGAGGGTTATTAGAAGGGAATCGGGAAGATAAGGCAAGGGAGAAATACAAGTACAAGCCACACAAAGGGGTCAAGGTTTTGCTTTGCCTTGTTTTTGCCTTGCCTTGCCTTGTTTTGTTTTGTTTTGCTTGGCTTTGTTTTTGCCTTGCTTTGCCTTGTTTTGTTTTGCTTTGTTTTTGTTTTTTGTTTTTTTTGTTTTTTTACCTTTCTGCAGAATTTGACAGCATTTGACAGCTGAAGAAAGGGTAAAGGGTTCGGGACTGTTTATTCTTGTTTTCTTTATAAAGAAAAATATACAGATATTTTGCAAAATTTAAATCCATTCATTACAGTAGATGATTTAGCAGGGTCAGAATTTTGAGAGTTTGCAACTGTATATTGTTGCGGTGCCATCAGCGAATCAGCATTATGATGCCATTTTCCTGCAGCTCCAATGTGTATGGAAGTAAAATAATGACATATGTTTTTGAAACAAAAAGCATCTTGAATTGCACTACTTGCTTGTATTTAAATGCATTGTATTTTTAGGGCTTGCATTTTTATCGGATGGAATTCAGCATGGTTGTATATTTAAGCTGTGAATATTTCAATTCAAAACATTTCATATACATTTTCATTGTTAAAAATGCAATAATCCATATTCACCTTTCAGATTTCACTTCCAAAATATTTGTTATGTTTAAAAATATAAGCTATAATATTCAGCAGGCAATTTTTGGTCCATTTTATTTTGTGTCCACAAATTAGCATCCACAAATTCAGTGGTTCAAATTTCAACATTGCACATCCGGGAACTGCAGGAAAAGCAGTAGAGGCATAATCTCCATCTGCTGTTAGTCGACCTCACGAGCAGGTGGTGCAAGCGCGTTTTTACAAAGAGCAGAGCAACAGTTAGAGCAAGTCATTCATTTCATTCATTAAAACGGATTTACAGTAACGGAGCAAGCAGTAAGTGCATGTCTGATGATTATCAGGGCCAGTATATGCATAAAAGCTGATAAAGACACAAAAGTTTACATTTAATTCAATGTCTTCACTGAACTTTCCCTGTGTAGCCTACATGTAAGCAGCTTTCTCTACAGTGACATATAACTTTCCTTAACTTTATATCCCGGCGCTGTGCTGCAGTACTAGGGTTTTCCTCAATACGTCATACTTTTGTGTCTTTTCTGCAAATATTCTGGCCCTGATAATCATCACAGATGCACTTACCGCTTGCTCTGTAACTGTAAATCCATTTTAATGAATGAAATGAATGACTTGCTCTAACTGTTGCTCTGCTCTTTGTCAACATGCACTTACACCACCTACTGCTGAGGTCAACTAACAGCAGATGGAGATTGTGCTCGGTACTCTACTGCTTTTTTTTTTTTCTGCCGTTCTCGGATGTGAAATGTTGGAATTTGAACCACTGAATTTGTGGACGTGAAATAAAATAGATTTTTTTAACAATGAAAATGTTTGTGGAATGTTTTGAATTGAAATATTCACAGCTCAAATATACAACCATGTTGAATTTCAGTCCATAAAAATGCAAGCCCTAAAAATACAATGCATTAAAATACAAGCATGGTTATTGCAATGCATATTTTTTTTCAAGTACTGCAATTCAAGATGCTTTTTGTTTCAAAAACATATGACATTATTTTACTTCCATAAATGTGATTAGTGCAGGGAAGTGCAGCTTATTCTGGACTGTCTACAGTAGACAAAAATAGATATGTGAAGTGACCAATTTGTTTTGAACATGACTTTTAGGGGCTGGTTGTTTAAATTTGAGGAGAGGATGGGAGGGTAACTAAATTTAAGTAAACAGGGGAACCACAAGATATTTGACGCTATTCAAACACTGACACCAAGGTCATGGATTTGATTCCTAGGGAATGCATAAAACGACAATATGTACTTTGATACTTTGATACTAATAATATTTATGATATTATTATCTTAAAGTGTTCATCTTTGGAACAAATTAAGATATTTTCGATGACAGAATGCTGCCAGATTTCCTTCAATTGACAGCCTATGCAACTACCACTTTGATGCTTCAAAGACATCATAAAGAGATTGTAAAACTAATCCATATGAATAAACCTTTTTCACATTTCCGTGTTTCTCAGAAGCGAAAGTCGTCATAGTTGGGTAAAATTCTTTAGCGGTGAATGAGTGTTACATATCCCTTGTTCCCCTGGACTTCAATTCCCATCATCCTCCTGTTTCGTCACCTGCACTCACTTCCCTCGTCAGCTCCTCATCATCACGGATCACCTGCACCTGGACTCTATTATCTGCACTCCCTTTATAATGCACTCACTCCCTGCACTCCTTGTCCGTTCTCTGTTGTGTTTATGTGTATGTGTGGTGTTCCTGCCTTTGATTATCGAAGTAAAAGTATATGTTATTGTGGAAATCCGTATCTGCCTCGTCTCTGCACCAGCAACCGTAACAATGAGAGAATACATTACATATATTTTCTTTGCTCAAGTAGCAAAAGAAAAAATCCACAATAGTGTTTTCACAACTTCCAAAAAGAGGAAAAAAATAAAGAGCGATTGATAACGGCAGTCAGAAGAGAGAAAGATGTCATTTTTACTATCACTCCCATAGCCGCTGTATTAGAAACACCCTCACAGCAGCATTAACTATATTTATGTAATTTGATGCAAAGATAATATAATACTAAGTATAGTGTTATAAATGTACATACTTAAAAAAAAAAAAATTATAATAATATCTACAATAAAGCCCATGGGTGCAAAATCTGTAAACCCAACAGGAATTGAGCTATTTTGACTTTTCTCTGCAAAATGTTGGCAGTTTTTGCCATTTCCAGATATTGTACTTTAACAAACTCCTCCTAGAGCTTTAATCAGATAAACATCATATTTGGTCAGTCTAATCTTAAGGCCTTTGACACATTAAATTGCGAAGATCTTGAGTTTTCACTGAATGGCGTGTCTGTGGCGGACTGACAAAATTCGATGTTTTGCCAAGAAACAGGAAGTTGTTGTAACTCGGGCATTCAATGTCCGATCTGCCCCAAACTTCACATATTTGATAATAGTCCTGGCCTGAAGACATCTACATGGCAATATTCAGTTACAGTCATAGCGCCACCTGTGGTAACAGGAAATGTCATGTTTTACACTGTGATTAACTCCTCATAGAGATTTAACCAGAAGCGCATCATATATGGTCAGTCTAATCTTAAGGCCTTTGCGATGTCAAATTGCAAAGATCTTGAGTTTTCTTTGAAAAGTCTGATGTTTCGCCATGAAAGGTGAATCACATTTTTGAGGGCCTAAACATGCTCAAAAACTTTGCAGATGCGTCAGAAGTGGTGAAAATGTACATCTGATATGGGTTTCAGAATTAGGTGTGGCAAAATGGCTCGATAGCGCCACCTACAAAAATTCAACGAAGTGCCCTTGACCCTATGTTTCACGTACATTATTCAGTGCATACATCTAACAGCCCAATACCTACAAAAAAGTGAAATCTGAAAACCAACAGGAAGTGAGATATTTTCAAATTTTCTTTTCAAAATTTGTGAAGTTTTTGCCACTTCCAGACGTACTTTAATTAACTCCTCCTAGAGCTTTAATCAGATCAACATCATATTTGGTCAGTCTAATCTTGAGTACTTAGTGATGTTAAATTGTGAAGATCTTGAGTTTACGTTGAAGGGCGTGTCCGTGGCGGACTGACAAAGTTCGATGTTTCACCATGAAACAGGAAGCTGTTGTAACTCAGGCATACAATGTCCGATCTGCCCCAAACTTTACGTGTGATAAGAGTCCTGGCATAAAGACATCTATATGCCAATATTCAGTTAGTCATAGCGCCACCTGCTAGCAACAGGAAATGGCATGCTTTACACTTTAATTCACTCCCAGAAACACATTTTAATATGCCACGAAGTAACAAACATACTAGAAACACGTTAAATCATGCAACACTCTGCTAATGTATGCGATTAACGCCACGAAACAGGAAGTTGTAGTAACTCAGGCATACAATGCCCGATCTGCTCCAAACTTCACGTTTGATTACAGTCCTGGCCTGAAGACATCGACATCAGTTACAGTCAAAGCGCCTGTTGGCAACAGGAAGTGTGGCACTTTGAAATGACTTTGCCATAATTCTCCTGTATTCACTCGCTTACATGCATGTCGCCCACTGTTTACTGTTTTCCTAAGGCCAACGGGTGGCAGTGAGCCCGGGTGCGAGGGCCCTTTCATCGCTGTACTGGGAAAAAAAAAATGTTCGAGTTTTGTGTACAGCGTAGTATTCCAGAGAGCTGAGCAGCACATTACAGGAAAGAACTGATTTCCTACTGGAAATTTCTTGAGAGTAGATGGAGTGGAAAATTGCTGACTTGAATTAGTCATGTCTTTCTTCTACAGTGATTCTCTCACTTTCACTCTCTTTCTCAGTAGGAACTAGCTGTCAAAAGAAAGAGCTTCTCGATTTGAACATTCACTACACAGTATATGTTTCCACAGTGCACGGTAGGGCTTTGATACAAACAAACCCTAGAATTGCGGCAGTGCTCAGGTACGCCCCTCATGGCTGAAGGTTACAGTTCGCCTCTGAATATTAAACTTTTTCCCCTCAGACAAATGAGTTATGGTGCTCCGGTGAGGCTTTTCAGCCGTCTTTCTCTCAGTTATACACACACCCACCCGGCTCTGTAGGTCGACTGGCTTTGAACTTGTAAAGCTCAAAGCCTGGCCTCTGTGCCACTAGGTGCTTGTTCTTTGTGTTTTATGTATAATGTGATAAAGCGAGCAGGGTTTTGAGGGGCAAACCCAACCGCTGAATAATAGAATACAAAAAATACATAGACTTCCCCAAATCCATGCCAGTGAAAGATGAATGAAAGAAAAGCAGCTCTTTTATATGATACCCTGGCATGCTGACTAGCAGCCAGTCATCCAGCTCATGCTGGGTTCACACAGATATTTCGAGGTGACATTTTGACACACTAACATAAGTGAAACACATGTTCATACAGTACCATGATATCTCGGTTAAAAATGGTTGCAAATTCTCAAACAAAACGTGATGTTGCGAAAAGAGTGACTGAGTAAAGACAGCAGTACTTCTTTCATTATAATTATAGCCACATGAGTAGAGCCTGTACTGTATTGTGATAGTAACATAATCTATTAGATTACATATTTTAGGTACTTTTTGATTATTTTTAGATTACTTTTGACCTAACTTGTTTATCACATTGATTTGAAAGGGATTATTTTGTACCATACTGATATACAAATGCAAAGATAAAGAAAATATATTTAATTTTACATTACATTTTATGTCAGAGTTCCCAAAAATGGGGTTCATGAAGGGGGTACTAATACTTTTAATACATTTAAATAAAAACTATAGAAGCTTGTTTCCGCCACGTAATTGTGACTTTTTATCTTTTAATTCTGACTTCTTTTTTTTTCTCAGAATTGCAAGTTTTTATCTCACAATTCTATATATATATATATATATATATATATATATATATACAATTCTATATATATAAATATATATATATATATATATATATAGAACTGTGAGATATAAACTAGCAATTGCTAGAAAAAAGTCAGAATAGTGAGTTTTTTCTCAGACTTGGACATAAACTCACAGTTCTGACTATTTTTCTCGCAATTTTAATTTACAATCTTGCAATTCTGATTTTTTTTTTCTATCTTTTGCAATTCTGATTTTTTTTTTAGTAATAAAGTACAAACTGCTGGATATAAACTCGCAACTCTGAGACAATAAGTCGCAATTAGCAGTTTTATTTTTATTCCTTGGTGGAGATAAGCTTTTAATGTATTTGAGAGACAAAAGCCTTTCAAAGACAAACTAATACTCACTGAATGATAATTCAAAATGTGAAATATAATTAAAATGTGTTTATCAGGAGTTGATTAGATATGGAATATGCAGTGGTCAAATGCTGTGTGGCCTCTCCATTTTATGTGGAATTATAGCCAAATGACTAGAGAATGGTCTGTGTGCAATTCCACAAACTGAAAGACTTTGTGAAGGTATACAAGTAGTAGGCTTTTTATAAAAAGGAATTAGGAATTAAGAATTAGGGAGAAATTCTCCCACAGTCTCCCAGAGAATCAATAAATTATGAATAATTTACTGCCATTAGGTGAATAATAAGTAATCACGTAATCAATAAAAACGTAACTGCAATCTGATTATGAACATTTTGTAATGTAATCTAATCTAATTGCATGTTCATAATTTTGATTAATCTAGATTACATTTAATAGGTTATCTACTCAGCACTGTGAATAAGTAAATGCCCCTGATACCTGGTTGGGTAAATGATTATTTACTGTTGCATCAATAGCTGCAACTCAACACCACCTATAGTTTGATATGTGTTCAAATCAGGACTTTGATTTCTTTTGTCCGTATAGCAGAATTCATATTATCTTTGATGTAAATAAATCATTCAGGTCACATGGCAGCAAGACATTCTCATACATTCACACTGTCACCACAATGTTTCGACATTTATAGAGTGTATTTTAAAAAATAAATAAATTCAGTTTTATCTGAAGAAGATGAATGTGAATCTGACAATGTTTATGATGTTGGTGTACGTATCACGGCAGTACCACCCTAGTCTAAACCCTAGTCTAAACCTAACCGATAGTGTTAACAAAAGCAAACGTGAGATAAACATGAGCATTTGCTGAAGCGTTTTATGCCATTTTAGCTTGATTCTTTGAAGTCTTTGAGCTCTTTCATCGTGATTTGTGCAGTGTTGGACCAGGTGAGCTAACGAGCAAGTTTACTACATCAGAAAAGCCAAGCATGTTGAGCTGGTTATGTGGTGCGAACGTCTAAATGTATTAGTTTACAAATCATGCACTATGGTAAAAGTGTTTTGAGGTAATAACATAGTATTTTGCAAAGAACCAAATATGTCCTCGATAATCTGTTCCTTTAATAATAATTTGTGTGAAAAGGAATAAAAGTTGTAGCTGTTTTACTGACACTATTGCAAACTGCAGTGAATTGTATGTATATATATATGTTTTGGGAAAATGTATGTTGAGGCACATTTTTCCCCCCAAAGAATCACGCCAATGCTGATTCTTTGCTTTTTAGCAAACATGAGACTCAAAGTTCTTGTTGAGCAGATATTTTTGGCTTTCTACTCTTCCATAACCACTCTTTCTCATAGTTATGAGTCATGAACACTGAACTATCTAAGGCTAGAGTCCTGTAGAGCTTTGAACTTTTTTTGTATCTTTTGAACCATCCAAGTTAAGGTGGAGAAATGTTGGCTGGTTGGGCACTTCATGACTTCTCCTTTTGGAAAGCTCACACTGTAATGGAGTCCAAGAACCTCAGGAATGACTTTGTAACCCTTTCCAAACTGATACATCGCAACTTTTTTTTCTGTTTTAGAATTTCCTGTAACGCAGCACTGTGTACCTGAGGTGGCTGCTTCTTTATTGAATGTTCAATATATATGCAATTTCTACTCAACATGGATGATTTTACCTGTGTTTGGTCTCCTCAGTTGAATTTCCAACCAAAATAGTGTCGATTTCTGTTTCAATTTAATTACATTTTTATAGCAGCAATACGATGGGGGCAGTCATGGCCTAATGGTTAGAGAGCCAGACTCGTAATCTGAAGGTTGCGAGTTCGATTTTCAATCCCAGTAGGAAATGACTGAAATGCCCTTGAGCAAGGCAAATGGCTGCCACCTGCTCTGGGTGTGTGTGTCCACGGTTTGCAGTGTATGTGTGTGTTGACTACTCACTGCTCTTAATGTGTGTGCACTAACTTGGACGGGTTAAATGCAGAGGCCAAATTCAGAGTATGGGTTACCATACTTGTCCTTCACGCCACGTCACTGTCATGATCAGACGCCACAAAAGTATTTGTAATCTTTAGGCACATTTGTATCTGTTATTGCTTTACATGGCAAAATATCAAACTAAGTGGCTTTTATTCAAAATAAATGTAAACAATCAGTCAGGTATTGTTTTCTGCTTGTTAAACTCATCATGTGTTTCATTCAAAGTTGAATTTAGGGGATTTCTACTCTATTTCTCTAATTTCTGACCATAACAGCATTCCATTGTCTGCTGCTTGAAAGGTGTCTTATAAGTAAACAAAATCGCTGTTAGCTTTTCAGGTGTCAACAACGTCTCCTAGCAAACAAACTGCAGAAGATAAATGATGCTAGCATTTGTTCTGCAGGTGTACAATCATCAACAGAGATGATAGTTTATTGTTTTACACACACCTGCAGCTGGAAATGTTTGCTAAATATGTTTACTATCATGTACAGTTGGAACTTTGAGTGATTTGATGCTTTTTATTCTCTTCTTGTTTATCATTAATCATCTCCCTGGGTGCCGCCTTGTTTTCTTGACGTCACACATTCGCATCATGGAGTTCAGAATTTCCACAGTTGGAAGTCTGACTTCAAGTAGTGTTTGTTTACTTTTCAAGTCTGAAGTTGGAAATTCCAACGTTTCTAGTGGAACATGTTCAGAGTTCTTCTTCTTCCTTATTTCTTTCTTTCTTCTTCCTTATTTCTTTCTTTCTTCTTCTTCTTCCTCCTCCTTTCTTCTTCTTCTTCTTCTTCTTCCTCCTTTCTTTCTTTCTTTCTTTCTTTCTTTCTTTCTTTCTTCTTCTAATTTCTTTCTTTCTTTCTTTCTTCATCATCCTTCTTTCTTCTTCTTCTTTCTTCTTTCTTTCTTCTTCTTGTTCTTCTTCTTCCTCATCTTACTTCTTCTTTCTTCCTTCTTCTTTCTTCTTCCTTCTTCTTCTTAGACTCCAAAATCGGTCTGATCTTCACCAAAATAGGTAACTAAATAACCAAATGGACTTTTCCTGTAAAAACCACATCACTAGATAAATTTCAATCAGGTCATTCACGTAGGACATTAGTGCTTCGATCCCAATAACTGCTGTTTGCAGCTTATCTATAATGCTATATATATATATATATATATATATATATATATATATATATATATATATATATATATATATATTAGGGATGCAACAATACAGTTAGCCCACGGTTCAATACATACCTCGGTTTTTTAACCACGGTTTTCGGTTCGGTTCGGTTCAGTTTGTTATTCTATGCTTAGGCAATAGGAACAGTAAGAGGTTAGTAGAAAAAGTAAAAACGATTTATTGCAATACTCCTTTATTTTATTTAAAAGCAAAGAAAAGTCCACTAGTTTCTAGTGTATTGTATAATATAAAATAATTTTTTATTTTAAAATTAACACTGACATCTCACAGCTGTTGGTAGCCCATGTACAAACTGTACAAACAAATTCTCCAAAGCTGTTTACCAAGCTTTCGATTAAATTTGATATTTGAAATCACCAATAAAATCTGACAACAACTGCCTCATTTTATTTTATTTTTTTTCTCAAACGCTGGAATCATGACAAAAAATCTGTACTTTTCAGGCTGGATCAAGCTAATGCGCATGCGCAGACCTAAATGCGCGTCTCTTGTGCCTCATTTCGGAGACACTCGTCTGGCTGTTTCTATAGAAACCGGTGCTTCTAACGGCCGCTGCAGTGACGCGATGACTTTATCAGTCAGCGATTGGCTCTTATTTAGAAGGTGGGACTTACTCCACCATATTGCGCGTTTCACTTTCTCCCATTCAAAACAATACGAGTGACGCGTCTTGTGTTATTCTATAGTCTTTGATTATACTCAACGGCAAAACCGAAATGTCTCCACACCACGGATTTGAAAGACGCCGGCGCTTCCTCGTACTGTAGCCTCACTTCCCCGCCGCTCACCATGTTAAAGTGTGGAATGATGGTTCAGCGCCCCCTAACTTTAGAGCATAGTGATTGAATATTTACTCGCGGGGAGGAGTACTCGTAGACTTACAGGCACACACAAACAGTCAATTCGGAGAGAAATAAAACGCACATAAATTATTTAAACGTAAAACCGAAAAAAACGCAATTCACAAGCGCGTATTGAACCGTGGATGTCGTACCGAACGGTTCAATATTATATTGAGAATTGTGGCATCCCTAATATATATACACAGTGGGTACGGAAAGTATTCAGACCCCATTAAATTTTTCACTCTTTGTTATATTGCAGCCATTTGCTAAAATCATTTAAGTTCATTTTTTTCCTCATTAATGTACACACAGCACCCCATATTGACAGAAAAACACAGAATTGTTGACATTTTTGCAGATTTATTAAAAAAGAAAAACTGAAATATCACATGGTCCTAAGTATTCAGACCCTTTGCTGTGACACTAATATATTTAACTCAGGTGCTGTCCATTTCTTCTGATCATCCTTGAGATGGTTCTACACCTTCATTTGAGTCCAGCTGTGTTTGATTATACTGATTGGACTTGATTAGGAAAGCCACACACCTGTCTATATAAGACCTTACAGCTCACAGTGCATGTCAGAGCAAATGAGAATCATGAGGTCAAAGGAACTGCCTGAAGAGCTCAGAGACAGAATTGTGGCAAGGCACAGATCTGGCCAAGGTTACAAAAAAAATTCTGCTGCACTTAAGGTTCCTAAGAGCACAGTGGCCTCCATAATCCTTAAATGGAAGACGTTTGGGACAACCAGAACCCTTCCTAGAGCTGGCCGTCCGGCCAAACTGAGCTATCGGGGGTGAAGAGCCTTGGTGAGAGAGGTAAAGAAGAACCCAAAGATCATTGTGGCTGAGCTCCAGAGATGCAGTCGGGAGATGGGAGAAAGTTGTAGAAAGTCAACCATCACTGCAGCCCTCCACCAGTCGGGGCTTTATGGCAGAGTGGCCCGACGGAAGCCTCTCCTCAGTGCAAGACACATGAAAGCCCGCCTGAAGGACTCCAAGATGGTGAGAAATAAGATTCTCTGGTCTGATGAGACCAAGATAGAACTTTTTGGCCTTAATTCTAAGCGGTATGAGTGGAGAAAACCAGGCACTGCTCATCACCTGTCCAATACAGTCCCAACAGTGAAGCATGGTAGTGGCAGCATCATGCTGTGGGGGTGTTTTTCAGGATGACTGGTTGCAATCGAGGGAAAGATGAATGCGGCCAAGTACAGGGATATCCTGGACGAAAACCTTCTCCAGAGTCCTCAGGACCTCAGACTGGGCCGAAGGTTTATCTTCCAACAAGACAATGACCCTAAGCACACAGCTAAAATAACGAAGGAGTGGCTTCACAACAACTCCGTGACTGTTCTTGAATGGCCCAGCCAGAGCCCTGACTTAAACCCAATTGAGCATCTCTGGAGAGACCTAAAATTGGCTGTCCACCAACGTTTACCATCCAACCTGACAGAACTGGAGAGGATCTGCAAGGAGGAATGGCAGAGGATCCCCAAATCCAGGTGTGAAAAACTTGTTGCATCTTTCCCAAAAAGACTCATGGCTGTATTAGATCAAAAGGGTGCTTCTACTAAATATTGAGCAAAGGGTCTGAATACTTAGGACCATGTGATATTTCAGTTTTTCTTTTTTAATAAATCTGCAAAAATGTCAACAATTCTGTGTTTTTCTGTCAATATGGGGTGCTGTGTGTACATTAATGAGGAAAAAAAATGAACTTAAATGATTTAAGCAAATGGCTGCAATATAACAAAGAGTGAAAAATCTAAGGGGGTCTGAATACTTTCCGTACCCACTGTATATATAGTAAAACCAAAAATTATTTAGATATTTTTGATATATATTTACTAGTAGGTGCAGGACACTATAGTTCATTTATGTAAGTGAGGATAGCAAAATAAAGTAAACTGTGACATATTAAACCCAACAATTATTCAGAAACTTTGACCTGACCATGTTTTGCTTAAGTGTTATCGGACATAGTTAAGATTATTTTTTTCTGACACAGTTTAACTCTGAGATCTTGTCATATTTTATTACCATTTTTTTTAAACTATATTGTTTTTAAACTATACTGTATTAATGAATGAAATGTTCAAGGTGTCTAAATAAATTTTCGTTTGACTGTGTGTGTATATATATATATATATATATATATATATATATATATATATATATATATATATGTGTGTGGCTTAAGTTTTTAGTGCCACTGTGCACTGACAAACACACATTTCAGGGAAGGGACTAAACCAGAACACCTTCCACCAGTATCCTGACAGTAGGCTTTTGAGGAACATGCACTGAAACAGTCGGGCTTGCAACAGTACAGTATGACGTTTTAGTTATGCAAGACTGGTAAGGTTAAAATAGAGACATCAGAAAGAACGATTGGTTTGGAAATAGCTTCATCCCAATCAGCGCTGTTATGCTTTCTTTATAGCGAGATGTTGAGATTGCTGAACTGCGAAGGACCTTATTAGGACACAATGGAAACTGTTTCAACATTAATGTGAGGGAAGTGACAGTAGGGTTTTTAGTACAGTCTCTTAAACACCAACTTAAGGCCCAATTACTGACAAAAACGAAGCTGACTCACTGACAGCAGGGCATTATGGGCCAGCTAATACTAGAGCTGTTGACGTGAAGCTTGTGGCTGACTCTGAAAACCCGATACTCTAATGTGTAGCACTTGTTGAAACCCGCCACATTATGCAGAATCGTTGCTGCTAATGTGCTTCTTGTGACACATGGGATTTTGAAAGCCCGATTTCAAGAATAACGTTGAATAGTTTTATTAAATTGCTGGAATCTAAAACAAAGCCTATTTTATCATAAACTCTGATGACTTTGGAATATGTCCAGTAGCTTTACTTTTTTGTATCCTGGGTGATAATCTATTTTCAGCCTTTTGATATCAGTCAATATGTATTGATTATGCATCTGGTCTGAAATTGGTTATTATTTATTTATTTATTTATTTACTTGCTTACTTACAAGCATTTTTTTTCAACCAAGCACTGTTTATTCAAAATGCTTTGAAAGAAGCAAATCTAGTTAAGTTTCAATTAAATGAAATGAAGACAATAAAAATATATATTTAATAATTTTCATTTACTGTTTATGCACCAATATAGTAATCCAAAATACAAAAAAAGTCAATTTTTGGAAGTCTATTATGCTCATCAAGGCTACATTTGATCAAATATACAGTCAAACGGTAATATTGTGAAATATTATACTATTTAAAAATAACTGTCTTCTATTTAAATATATATTTTAAAATGTATTCTTGTGATCAAAGCTGAATTTTCAGCATCATTTCTCCAGTCTTCAGTGTCACATGATCCTTCAGAAATCATTCTAATATGCTGATTTCTTATTTATTATTATCAATGTTGAAAACAGTCATGCTGCTTAATATTTTTGTGGAACCTGTGATACATTTTTTATTTTTATCGTCAATATTCTTTGATGAATATAAAGTTCAAAAGAACAGCATTTATTTGAGATAGAAATCTTTTCTGACAATGTAAATGCCACTTTTGATCAATTTAATAGTCCTTACTGACACCAAACTTTTGAACGATAGTGTAAGATAGCGAAGATAGTGTTTTACTAAAACCTTTCAATACTTGAAAATCCTGCTGAGAACATTTTTGATTGAGGATGCAAACAATGAAATGACTTGTGGAAACCATTCAAAATGTACTCTAATGTTGATGTTGTCACTGAAGTTTAAATCAAGAGACGATATGAAAACATCTCAAAGGCACGTATCTTAAAGTTAGTCTAACTTGTGCACTCAAAGGAATAGTGCAATAAAACAATCACAGTGTTCACAATTTAGTTTAATTTTGTAGTAAGATACAAGCAAGATGGTATGTTTCCCAAAGATAAATTATAATTTACTTTTGTAATTTTATGTTTTTAATCATCTTAAATCTGCAAGTCTGAAAGTGTACAAACATAATTCACAATGGCATCGCTGTTACATCCGTCACTGGAACAACAGCTCCATTAATCCTCATCACAGTGACTGTCACATTTATACACTCTCCCTCTCTCCTTAATCAAAGAGATAATTAGGAGATAATTAGTGGGTTGGAAATTTGGGCAAGGAAACGAAAAAAGACAAAATCAGAGGCCAGATTGAGGCGCAATCTGTCTGGGAGGCAGGCTCCACCCGTCAGGGGAATTGGGAAGGTGTGGAGGTATATGTGTTCACTTCCACTCGACAGAGAAAACAGCTCATCTCACATCAGAATGAAGGCACAAGACCATGAGAGAGAGTTTTATAATGGTACTGTAAGAGTAAAACTGACTGGTCACTTTACAAGTCAATCAGACATGTTGCTCCCATCTAAGTGAATGGTTCTCTACTGGAAAAAGCAAGCTGATCAAAATTTGACTACACAATACTAAGTTCATGGTAACTGTCAGTAGCGACAGCGAGATAAAATTGTCAGTAGCAGTGGAGGAGGATTCATAAACGCAGTCTATTGAATCATAATGTAGTCCATTAGAGCACAATCTACTATATTAAATCATAATTTAGTCCATTTGAAGAAGGAGTAGCTTCGCGTTAGATTGTTGTTATCTCTAATGGAGAGCGTGAGCCTTGAATTTTAATTCAGACTTTCTTGTTCTTCAAATCTACACACTCTTTCGTATCAGACGACATTTCCGTTTCTCGTTATTCTCATGCTGAATTCAACAGCTCGGCCCTTTTGTCTGGTCAGTTGCCCTTCATGCTGGAGAAGGACATTAAAAATGAGATTTGGAGGCCCCTTTATCACTGCTGGACGGCACGCCGGAGGCACGGCGGGCGAGGAGGGCCGGTGAAATATAGCACATCTATCTGCTGAAGAGACTCTAACCACGCTTTTATATGGGTATTGATTCACTGGCCCTTCTCTTTATGAAAAAGACGCTTTTTTTGTTATCTGTTTCAGCGAGTTATTAAAGAGGAAATTGAGTTATAATTCTGATGGATTTTTGCAGCATGTTTGGGCCCATTCTGCACTTTTTTTCTTATTTCTGCCTCTTTTTCTCTCGGTTTCACCTCATCCATTCCTTTACATGTCACAGTTTTTCTCCATGTGTCATGTGGTTAAGTTATCTAAGCTTCTTAATTAATGGACAATTTTGGTGTCTCAATTCACATAGTTGTAATGCGTAATTGACAGTGATGGATGGAGTTCACAAGTACTTGAAGAGAAGTACACATACCCTAATGAAATATTACTCCAATAAAAGTATAAGCACTCATCCTTTTTAATTTTACTTGAGTAAAAGTACAAACGTACTTTATTTAATGTACTTAAGTATTAAAAGTAAAAAGTATTGTTCTATGAACCATGTTTATTTTGCATACAATATACAGATGTCACATGTTATTAGCATTTTAAGAAGAATTATATGCAGAAATACTAGTTTTATATCATTTTAGACTGCTACAACAGTGATGAAGATGCATTAATTTGCGTTATTTTAACTCTGTTAATAGTTTTTACCTAAAGTAAGCTATACTGTACAGACGGTAACACGCAAATGTCCACATTCAAGCATTTTATACAATGGGCTTAAACCACTCAACCTTTTACATCAGATTTTGTTCACAAATATCTGACAGTCATGACCTAAATATAATTTTAATTTACAATAATCAATACAAAAATTCTAAATTTTGCATCAGTCTCTCACAGACTCAAGCTTCAAGGATCTCGGACAAGACATTGCACACTTTTTCAGGGTTCTCAAAGTGGTTCATTTGAAAGAGTGAGCACTTATCAAAACACCCTTTAACGCAAACCAAACTCACACTATGATTACAAGTTGTAACACCCAGTAATAACGACGATAATGCAGTGTAGATGACCTCAAGCTATTTGAGGTAAGATTGTGTGTAGGTTTTATTATGGCCCATAACACTATGTAAAAAATAGGTGCTTATGGCTTCATTGATTGATTTTGTGCATCAGACTGCAATTCATAATACACAATGCACTTAAAGTACATGTTGGATTCTCAGTGTCACCACAGGGGGCACTATATTGATTATATTGGTAATGGTAACTTTTGGTAATCATCAGTTTTCTCTTTCAGTTCAAATATTGTACTTTCAGGTTGTTTGAAGAGAATTCTGCTGAGCAATTTAGTCAAAGTCAACATATTTATCAAACTTATTTTTAAAATAAGAGCGGGCCTTTTGTAACTTCCATGTGCAAGACTTCTGGTGTTGGACGCTTCCAGTTATGTTAGCTGTACAAAAACAGCCAGTTATGCTGCTTGATAGTGCAAATTGGTATGTTATCATATTATATTATTTAAATTTATTTTTGGAATCATAAAGACAATGGTTTTTAGCACAAATAGTTTTTCAGAAAAGTAAACTAGGTGGCTTTGGGGCTGATCCATCCATGGGCAGTTGCTACTGGGACGCAGTTGAAAGCCCCCGAAACACCTCAGGGAACATCACTGATGATGTGTCCCAGTGCATCAAGACCCCCACCCCACCCCATCTTAAATTTGGGGGCATTTTTGTTAATTTTTGACCCAATCCACTGTTCATTTCCAACCCTACTCTATTGCCTCCTTCAATATGGAGGTTGGTTACTGCAAGAGTGCAGGTATGCACTTAATGTGTTTGCGTAAAGTTTCTGGCCTTATATTACCACATATGATCTCAGTCCTTTTGCTAGAGTTTTCATAAGACACATTTCTTGTTATAGTTCTGGATAAGTATCATGATGACCAAAGTTTAACTCACCTACAGAGGTATCAGGGAGAGAGAGTGTATCCTGTCAGCGAGCGGTAAAGTCTGCGCAGGCTTTGTGTTTGGGCTGATGAGCTGGGCGTTTTCTGCAAGGAAGCGGCCGTGAAAGTAATGCTTGGTAAAGGGTTTTGCCATCAGGAGAGGAGATAAGGTGTTCTCTCACTTTCTGTATTTCTCTCCTCTCTCTGGCTGCAGCGCTTTTAAGTGGTTCAGCCTTTGAAGTGGAGGCAATTGGTTCTTGCTGCATGTATCGCCATGGAAACGATTTGACTCTGCCATCCACAAAGAGCCCCCTGTAATATGAGAGCATCTTTGGATGCCAGTTGGGGTCCGTCCTGTAAGTGTGAGAGGTGTGCGAGTCTGCTTTTAGGGTTGAACAATATTGAAAAAAGCTGACTTTATGATTTTGTTTGTCTGCAAGGCAGAAAAATACTTTTTACTCTGAAGACTTTTTTAAAGTGTGGAATCCTTTTGGCTTAAATTATTTGGTGAAAAACATGAAATCTTCATGTATGGGCTTGCTTTTTACAAGAACCAACTCAAACCAAACAAGGCCACGGTCATAGGCAACATTCACACTATTATTGACCAATTCAGTTTGAAAATAATAATAATTATGAATTAATTGTGGTTATTATTAAATATAATAACAAAATAATATATTGTAATATTATTGTACTGTAAAATAATAAAAAAAATTAATAAAATATATACAGGTACTGGTCATATAATTAGAATATCATCAAAAAGTTGATTTATTTCACTAATTCCATTCAAAAAGTGAAACTTGTATATTATATTCATTCATTACATATAATGACTGATATATTTCAAACTAAAGGAAACTAAGGAAAGTCCCAAATTCAGTATCTCAGAAAATTAGAATATTGTGAAAAGGTTCAATATTGAAGACACCTGGTGCCACACTCTAATCAGCTAAATAACTCAAAACACCTGCAAAGGCCTTTAAATGGTCTCTCAGACTAGTTCTGTAGGCTACACAATCATGGGGAAGACTGCTGACTTGACAGTTGTCCAAAAGACGACCATTGACACCTTGCACAAGGAGGGCAAGACACAAAAGCTCATTGCAAAAGAGGCTGGCTGTTTACAGAGCTCTGTGTCCAAGCTCATTAATAGAGAGGCGAAGGGAAGGAAAAGATGTGGTAGAAAAGAGTGTACAAGCAATAGGGATAACCGCACCCTGGAGAGGATTGTGAAACAAAACCCATTCAAAAATGTGGGGGAGATTCACAAGAGTGGACTGCAGCTGGAGTCAGTGCTTCAAGAACCACTACGCACAGACATTTCCTTTGGAAATCATGGTCCCAGAGTCTGGAGGAAGAGAGGAGAGGCACACAATCCACGTTGCTTGAGGTCCAGTGTAAAGTTTCCACAGTCAGTGATGGTTTGGGGTGCCATGTCATCTGCTGGTGTTGGTCCACTGTGTTTTCTGAGGTCCAAGGTCAATGCAGCTGTTTACCAGGAAGTTTTAGAGCACTGCATGCTTCCTGCTGCTGACCAACTTTATGGAGATTTATGGAGATGCAGATTTCATTTTCCAACAGGACTTGGCACCTGCACACAGTGCCAAAGCTACCAGTACCTGGTTTAAGGACCATGGTATCCCTGTTCTTAATTGGCCAGCAAACTCGCCTGACCTTAACCCCATAGAAAATCTATGGGGTATTGTGAAGAGGAAGATGCGATATGCCAGACCCAACAATGCAGAAGAGCTGAAGGTCACTATCAGAGCAACCTGGGCTTTCATAACACCTGAGCAGTGCCACAGACTGAAGGACTCCATGCCACGCCGCATTGCTGCAGTAATTCAGGCAAAAGGAGCCCCAACTAAGTATTGAGTGCTGTACATGCTCATACTTTTCATGTTTATACTTTTCAGTTGGCCAAGATTTCTAAAAATCCTTTCTTTGTATTGGTCTTAAGTAATATTCAAATTTTCTGAGATACTGAATTTGGGATTTTCCTTAGTTGTCAGTTATAATCATCAAAATTAAAAGAAATAAACATTTGAAATGTATCAGTCTGTATGAAATGAATGAATATAATATACAAGTTTCACTTTTTGAATGGAATTAGTGAAACAAATCAACTTTTTGATGATATTCTAATTATAAATTAAACCATGAAGTTTTTATTTTGATGGGTTGTTGTCAAATAACATATATTTAGTTAATTAAAGCATAGTGTGCATGATTTGACAATCATACTTGGCCATAGTGTGATATTGGTTTTATTTCGATAAATATCGTGCAGCAATACGATGCATTTCTTGCTGTCAGTTTCTTTGTCATAAACACGTCCCTCTGATATCTGTGGATGTTTGACAAAATCATAGCAACTCATAATGTCAGATTCTCTTTCAAAGGTTCTTCCAGCTTTTCTTTCTCTATATCTCTGGTGCTCGAAAGCAAGTACGTTTTCCTCTCAAGCAGGCATGTGTGTGCACCTCCGAAGTGCTCGCATTTGTTCTGCACCTATTTCCTCCATAAATAATCTCATTTCGAAGCTGGCTGGTGTTTGGCAGTTTCCACACTCTCATCCCAGGAGCCTCTCGCTCTTTGCTGTCTTTCGGCAGCAGAAGGATTTGATTTGATAAAACCACCGCAGAAACATCCTCCGTGCTCGTTTGTTTACCTCCACTGACTCGGTTGCTACTTCAAAGTACTCCGGTGTAGACAACATTGGGAACTGGGGAACTAGTGCGAATGTGTGTGATCTCGTCCTGTCAGTGGTTCTGTTCGCCGCTGTTTGTGTGTGTTCGAGATTAACTGATGGCTGTGGACAAGCTTTCTGGAGCTTTGCTGGTCTTAGTTTAAGTCAGGAGGGAGATGTGGGTGTAATTGAGGTCATTTGTCAAAGTCTTGACCTTGTCTAGACTTGCCGCTGTCTGTTGAAAAGAAAAAAAAAACCATAATGTTATTTTTTATATATAGAAAAGATGGAGTTGATGTTTACCAGGCCAAAGGCCCATGTAAGAGGTTTTTATAGGAAACTTTCACGTAGAGTTCTTATAATGAAACTTTCAGAACATAAAAACCCCCTTCTGAATTTTAATTATTGATGTCAAGTTAGACACTTTCCATAAAGGCCCTGATATACTCACGGTGAAGTTATTTTTCATTCTTTGCTTAGGGCTAAAAAGAAGTTCAAAATACCTTTTCAGCGGTATACTTTTAGGGAACATCCCGACTCTGCCCACACTGCTGAGAGTGGCTATTAGATGAATATGTAAATATGTGCTGTGCGCTTTCCTCTCAATAACAAAATAAACACACAACAAAAATAACAGTGGTGAGAAAACAGCAGTTAAGAAAGCATCTGATCATAGTGATTGTTGCACAAGCTCTGCAATTCGGATCTCCTGTCAAGTCACATCATGTTTGTTTCTAGCACTTCATACAATAGATTGCTTTAAAGCAGCAGCTTTACAGTATTAAACATGACAAAACAATGTCAATGTCTCTTTCAGTTAGAATTTCAACTATTTTTACTATAAATCGCTTCTCCATTCTGACCTCATATGAACAGAACAGAGAAGTTTTCCAAGTCAAAGGCGGAGCCTCATAGCCACACACGTCTATTGCGTAATCACCACGGACCAATGGTTGTTTTCCAGAAAGTTCAGACTTCCGAAACAAACGGCAAACGATGGCCTGATTTTCTTCAAAATGATGTCACATTAGTTCGCTTGATGTTTATTGGGGCCTTAATGCTATTCTTGTATTGAACATGCTGAAATTTGCTGGTGCAACTTAGATGTTAAAGAACCTCTGAAATACTTTAACTAGGAGTTTTATTTTCAGTGTATGTACTATTGAAACATGAAGTTGGAGTGGATATATTAATAGGTTGTCTGTTTTTAAAGGGTTAGTTCACCAAAAAAAAAAAATAATTTACTCATAATTTACTCACTCTCAAGCCATCCTAGGTTTATATGACTTTCTTCCTTCAGCCAAACACAATCAGAGTTATATTAAAAATATCCTGGCTCATCCAAGCTTTATAATGGAAGTGATTGGAGGAAAAGTTTTTGAAATCCCAAAAAGTGCATCCATCAATCATAAAACTTACTCCACGTGGCTCCGGGGGTTAACAAAGGCCTTCTGAAGCAAATCGATGTGTTTGTGTAAGACAAATATCCTTATTTAATACTTTATAAAGTAAAATAACTAGCTTCCAGCGCAACAGCCATACGCATTCGACATTTTAGTGCCCAACAAAGAGGCCCATGATTTTCTATGATAGTTGTGTTTTTAATTTAGTGGGTGGGGACATTTTTATAGCATTTTATTGGTCAAAAATTCACCCTTGTTAACAAGATTATTTTTATTTTATGTTATTTTTGTCACCTTTTAGAAGTTCACTAACATACAGATGGCACAAAGCTAATAGACATGGACTGAAAGCCACAAAACCTATTGATTTCATGGGGTCTATAAAGGTTAAAACCCCACATGGGACAATCCTTCAACTGATAGTGATCACAGTTGTGCCCTTGAGCACATTTCCTCCAGGCGGGAATGTCCTTGAGACTAAACGTGGTGGCGTTATTCCACCAGTCTCTAGAGCAGGGGTATTCAGTTAAAGTTCTAAGAGGTCCGGTCTCTATATTTCCTTCCCAGCGGAGGTTCGGACAATACTTTTTTGGAACAGTTATATATATTTCCTTCTGGGCAGCAGTAGTACTTTGTAAAACGAAAAAAAAAACAGTCAAATTAGTCCTCAAAAATGAGGATATTGGGTCCCGAGAGCCAAAGCAGTGGTGTCTGAGAATGAAAGAAAATAGTAAATAAATAAAACTATCATCAGTTGAGCCCAATTGGATATAAATATTAAAAGGTAAGATCAGATGTTTTATCAGGCTATTATTATTTTACATTTAGATACCTATGAATGGCAGAAGGCCATGTGACTCATGAAATATACTGTATCATTCAAGTCTGGACCATTTTTATATTTTGCTTAAATTAAGTATTTAAAAAACAAACAAGCAATGGACATAATAATCAAAATTCTCTCATTATGAGCAGAAAACAAAGTTAACTAATTTAAAAGTTTTAATGGTCTTTCCTTGCCATCTACAAATAATTTTCCCAATTATAATATTGTTTACTATGAAATGCTTTTAAAATGCTGATTAATAGGCTTAACGCTAAATGTAGATTTAAATAAACATGGTTTGAACAGTCTGAGTTGTATGACAGATAAAAATTATATTTGCTGCATTCTCATTTTCTGAAGCATTTTAGTGAAAGTATTTTTTTTAATTATTATTATTATTATTATTTTTGCTGCTCACCATGTTTCTGCTACTATTGTTAAAATAACCACGCCATCTGCAGCTCCTGTAGCGCTTTACGTCTTTAGTGGGGAGAGAAGCAACGTTCAAAGAGCGGAAAGGGCTTGAATGAAGTGCGTTTTGTTCTAGATGAAAATATTACAGGATATAGTGCCGAATGATCAGAAATGTCCCTGAGCGCTTGTTTTGATGTGCTGCTCACTTTAAACTGTAGAAAGAGTAAAATGGTGCGACTGCTGTCGTTTTGCCTCACGGTCCATTTGGAACCTTCCGGAACGTGGTCAATTTGAGGATGCCTGCTCTATGGTCTTTTGTAGATCTTAATATAAGAGTATATTGAGTGCTTCCCACACATAGACTTTACTTGGGTGGGCCGCCCAGGTATATTAACCGTCGCCCCAGTATATTTGGAGACACATTTTTGCTTTTATTATTTTTATCCTCTTATACTTTTATATCCGCCCAAGATAATGAAACCATCCGCAATTGATTAACTAGTGGAAAATCTCCCCTCGCCCTACGTGTTTTGTACCTGCTCGTTTTGTGTACGTCACAACTGTTTACTCCCGCTGACATTCCCAAGGACGCTGCAGAGACTCGCTGGATATTTCACAAAGAGCGCTGCACGTTGCAAAGTCACAAGCAACAGCACTTCAGACTGCTTCAAAATGGTTCTCAATCAATGAAAAGCGCAGATTTATGCCAAGCGATTGCTAATGAACTCAAGTTGATGAATTACTACAATGTCTACTCTGTGACCTTTATATGAAATGTTTTAGATAGATGTAAGAATCTGAAGGATCGGCCTGCAATTGTGTAGACATTTCAAAATAAGAGTATATTTTGAATACTCCGTGTATTTCAGGCTTGTTTATAATTAAAAGTCACACGCTAAGTTTTTTTCTTTTTCTTTTGGGCATTATTGGCATTTTGGTTACACAATAAATTGTATTTAATTTAATTTCCATTTAATTCATAGTGAATTATTGTAGTCTCCCCCACAGGAAGAAAAGACCAAGAACATTATTTGACACATATATTATTCATTATATAAATTTTACTAGTAAAATCTGTGTCCCATTCACTGAGAGAGACACTATATGACAGCAAGGAGAACATAGGAAAAGGAGAACCATTTAAATGCTGTAATTTTGCATAATTTACAATGCATAATAATGCATAATATTAGTATGTAATTAAATGCAATGGTATGCTATGTAATTAAAATTAATTTCAATAAATAAAAATACTGTTAAAAATCACACTTTTTCACCCGGCTACCACCACAAGTATATTTCAAACCTCTGGGAAGCACTGATTTCTGTCCATCGCTTTTTTTTTTTTCTTTTTTTTTTATATTATGTGGATGATTCCTACTCTGAAGTACATTTAATCTCCTCATCAAAAGTTCTAATGTGCTGGATAAAATAGAAAATATACACTACCAAACAAAGGTTTGGGGCATATTACTGAAATAACCTTTTATAGAAATATCTCCTTAAATCACACAAAAGTGTATTTCTTTTTAAAGTTAAAGAGTTTAGACGGTTCAGCAGAACATGAATGAGCCACGTCTTATCTGTGGGAACTGGTTAATCTTGTCTCTTTGTTTCTCCTCATGCAGTCTGATTTACACGAGTCATCTCTGCCTGAATGCGTATTAACGGGTCTATTGGGTCATTACTGATCTGCTGTAGCCTCGCTCTCTTCCTGTAATCTCATGCTTTCTCTTTATCTCTCTCATATTCCCTTTTCATAATTCAGTCTTTTACAGCCACAAGCAGAGCTCTGCCATTCTGCAGCTTGTGTCATCAGGTTCACCTGAGTGTGAGTGTGTGTGAGACTCATCTGACTCTGTTGGCTTCAGGAGCCAAAACCTTCCTCTTAAAGTTCTCTGTAGTGTCTTTCTTTGCTATCACAAAAGAACAGCATGCAGGGAAGCTTCCCAGTGACAAGATACACATCTGGTTTGGTTATCGACAGGTAAACACCTGTCATGCTAATTACACATCTTGCGCCTAAAGTGCACCTTAAAGAGTCATTTGAAGGGTAGATTCACCTCAGAGACGCATTATATCTATCATAGATTCGGTCACGCCTCAGACTCGGATTGAAAATTACGGTTACAAGAGATACAAGGCCTGGAATAATTAAAACCCATATACACTACTGTTCAAAAGGTTGGATTTCTGTAAAAAAGTCTCTTAACAGTAAAACCGTAATATTGTGAATTATTACAATTTTCACATAAAGTTCTTTGAATTTTTCACGAATTTGAATTTGAATATAATTTAAAATGTAATTTATTCTTCAAAGCTGAATTTTCAGCATCATTACTCCAGTCTTCAGTGTCACATGATCCTTCAGAAATAATTCTAATATGCTGATTTGATGCTCAAGAAACATTTCTGGTTATTATCAATGTTGAAATCAGTTGTGCTGCTTAAAGGTCCCGTTTTTCGTGGTTTTTTGAAGCTTTGATTGTGTTTATAGTGTGCAATATAACATGTGTTCATGTTTCGCGTGTAAAAAAACACAGTATTTTTCACATAATTTACTTATCTGTATACCACTGTTTCCACTGTCATAAAAACGGGCTGATGACTTCCTTGTTCTATGAAGTCCCTCCTTCAGAAATTCGTAACGAGTTCTGATTGTGCCAGCGGTTCCTGTGTTGTGATTCGACAGCAGCTTAGCGAACCTTGCCCGGAAAGGTCACGCCTCTTACCATAACGTGGAGATGCACGCGCTCAGTGTTATTGTAAACATGTCTTTAATTTTACCCTATCAATTTGAGCCGGAATCAGACCCGGTGATTGGACTGCGGGATGAAAATAACAGCGTTTCGACGACATGGCGACAAACACACTCTACAAACGCAACTCTTGTGTATTCCTGTGGGCGGAGGTTAGTCAAAAAACTGTTTTAGTTACGTCATTAAAGAAGGAAGTAGAGGGATGTAGTCCAAACTGCCCGTTCGATGTAGGCGACTTCTGTTAAATAAAATATCTCGCTTGGCATTGAACTTTGAGCTTTAAAATTTTACAGATTTTATTTATACTCTAACAACAACATTACACACTAACTAAAGTTTGAAACATGGGATCACGAAGAACGGGACCTTTAATATTCTTTTTTTTCTGGATTTTTTGATAAATGGTTTTTTATTTGAAATAGAAATGATTTGTAAGATTATAAACATCTTTAATATCACTTTTAATGCAGTTTAATACACTCTTGCATATAAAATAAATTGATTTGTTGATTCATAACATGACTCAAATCGTTTTAAAACAGTGCACAGCATAAATTAGTACACCCCTCTGAACAAATACAAAATATGTATTTTCTTTATGATCACTAATACAATTCATGGAAAGATGGCAAAACTAAAATGTATTAAACATATACATAATAAAAACTGAGAAATATGTCATTAATAGCCATAAAATAAGTAAATTAGCCAATTTTGTTTAAATTAAGGATTGCAGAAATGAGTACACCCTAGATTTAATTCAACAAATGTATAATATTCTAGTACTTAGTACGCCCTCCATAATTTTTAATATACTGCTCTGACCCTTCTTGGCACGAAGTGTACAAGTTCATAACAAATTGTCACATCTGTCCTGTTTAACTCCTGGATGATGAGCTCCTTAAATGCCCTGATCTTTAATGGGGAGTGTTGCTCAACTCGTCTCTACAGAATCCCCCACAGGTGCTCAAGGGCCAGATTTACTAACAGTTTGCTTCAGCGCAAAGCCTCTTTTGCCGTTAAAAAAAAACTACTGTCGGGATTTACTAAAGACATGCAGTGCAAAATTAGTGCTGAAAAGGCGTGGACTGAGTTGTCTTTGTGCTGACCTTATTGCATATGCATTTGTTACATATGCATGAGTTTCCCTTTCAGATGCAAAATTTATGGGAGGAGAGTATTTAAATGAATAACACAACGCGATTTACTAATATTTGCACTCGTCAATTTACTGGTATTTGTGCCATTATTTAACTTCCAAAAAAAGCATATCTTAACCCATTTTGTGACTTGGCTGCAGTTGTTGTTGCTAGGAGGAGACACCACAGAGAACAGAGAGCATGTGGTAGAAGGGAGAAAATATTTTCCACTCGTATTAATTTCTTTTCTTTGGAATGCCAGAGGAAGACGTTATCTGAACGTGTATATATATATATAACATGGCTTGGTAAACGATATTATATATGTATATGTGTTTGTCAGATTACATGTTACAAGTTGAGCCGCACCTGATGAGAGCATCAGCTCTGCTTATTTGCGTCCCAATGCTAATTTACACTGCTCTTGGTAGATTGTATTGGTCATTATTTAACTGATTTGACTGCGTCTGTGTTCTTTAATTTGCGCATCAGCAGTAAATCACGTGCAAAACCTCCACTCCCATCAGCGCATTTGTGGAATTGCGCTCTCATGCTAATTTGCCCCATTTAGTAAATCTGGCCCCAAGAGTGTGAAGATTGAGTGCAATACATATATAACACTGTAAATTGTCAAGAAACTACTTCTCTTTAAATGGTTTGGTTCAACATACTTACCTGTTGATCAAACATTACCTTAAACTTACACCAGAAAAATTTATTTAGTTTTATTTAGTAACTTTTAGGAGGGTGTACTCATTTTTGCTACACAACATTAAACAAGAAAATCTTATTTTCCTGAATAATTTTGACATGCTTCTTTGGTAATTGATTAAGCAGATTTGCTGGAACATTATATCTCTGAAGAACCCCAACAATTACTTCTTCTAAGTAATTGAGTAACTGCTGACTTTCAGGAGGGGGGTGTACTCATTTATACTGTGGACTGTATATCCCTGACCCACTTGAAATAGGTATCATAAGAATATGAATTATTGCTTTAAAAAATATGCTTTTAAAAATATGATAATTTAACTAAAGAAAATAAAAGAAAAGGAACCATATATTTAGCTGCAGTGTGTACATAGCTTCAGTGTTTTCAACTGAGCAAATGTGCTAAAAACTAAAAACCTGTGAGCTGAACCTCTGCCTGTGTTTTTTGGACATCAATAAGCAGCTGCAGAGAGATTTGACTGGAGAACAGGAGAAGGCGGTGGACATGACTGTCATTTCTTATGCATGCTCTTTATTGGAAATGTCATGGGTTCACGGGGCAGTGGGGAAGGGGTGGGGGTATTGATTATCTACATAATTAAGCATTCTTTAAGTACTTGGCTTTTGATTGGGCTTTCAAATGCTAATTCTGGCCGCTTGTCTCAGAACGCGGAACAATCAGAGCTTGATTTGTTGGGATAAGGGGATAAGGTGATGTTAATGGAGTATGCCAGAGTTGCAAGGGTGACCTCTTGCATTTTAGCCAGTTTCCAAAAATGAGAGAGAGAAAGAAGGGTAACACAACAAAGGCCTGTCAGATGTGAGGTGTCAGACGCAGACCCCGCTACATCAATGACCTTGGCCCCTGCACCAGGCTATCAAAGGTTATGAGGCTGCAGGCCAGAGATGATAGAGACTAGTTTATGAGCCTTTGTCAGAGGTCCCAGCTTTCTCTTCTGAGTGTAAAATCTGCAGCGAAGAGCTCAATGGGCCACATTTTGATAGGTGAAGAGAAGTGGTGCAAAAACCTGGAGGCTTAATTTGATATTAAAATATAAATAGAATAACATTTGCTATAATGTGTACTCTTATTTTAAAGTGGCATTAATGTAAAATGCTAAAAAAAAATGTTTAATTAAAGGGGACCTATTATGCAAAATTCACTTTCACATGGTGTTTGAACATAAATGTGTGTTTTAGCAGTGTGTACACAGCCACCCTATAACGAAAGAGCGGCATGGGACACAAATCGGATCTGACAGTTGCGATACACAATGGCTGCGTTTACATGCACCAATTTTCATCAGTCCGAATGAACTGAATCCGAATGCAGATCTGTTTACATGTACTCTAAACATTGCAAACTGAATCAAATATCCATTTATATGTGTTTTATATAGATTCCGATTAAAACTTTTGCGCATGCATTCTGCGTGTGTGACGATATATCAATCACACTTGCTGTAACCCGGGTTGCGTCAACAGACGATGATCATGTAGATATTGTCAAAAGCATCATATCTTGGCAATATTAAGGGGATTTGGTATTTCCAATTAATTAATGGCCTGTTACATTCTTCTAGTCTATTATTATTACTATTAGGTTAGGCTTCTTTTATTATTAAATTAATATTATAGGTGCTGTGAGGACAATAAACGATTAGGCTGTGAGCTATCTTTGAAAATGTTTTAAACATTTATTTAGGTCTATTATACAATGAATTATAGGCCTATAATTAAAATTATTTAATTATAAATAATTTTAAGTTTGCACGTTGCTTCTTGTGTGATATCCATTGGCTTCCCTTCTTGTTTTAAAACGGAAAGATTTCCATCCGAAGGGATACAGCTATGCCACTGCCTGTTGGCGTACATCTTTACAACTAAAGACGTGAACGTGAACTTGCGCACTGCGTAATGTGAGTCAACATTGCACTGCCCCAGAGACTTGTGAATACGATTGAGAAAGTAGTCAGATTTAAGCGCTTACATGGTCATTTTTTGCTGTTGGATCGGATTAGAAAAGGAATAAACCACCCCTTCCAATCCGATCGAAATTTAATTCGGATCAAGCTCAATCGGATCGATTAAGGTGTTTACATGAACGTTTTTCAGTCCGATTACAGATGGATTATCTGGGTGCATGTAAACGTAGCCACTGTGAACGTAGCCAAGGAGTGTATGTCCCGCCACAGGACAGAAAACACAGGGAGAATGAATAGGAAAGCAAAAAAAGCAGGTAATGAGGAAGGACAGGTGGGGCAAATAAACCAATAATCAGATAACAAGAAGGGTGGGGTTAAGACAATAAACAGGAAAGCACATGGCACATAGAAACAAACATGACAACAACAAGAGCACATGGCGAGCGAACACAATCACAAGCCATGTGTTCAAACAAAACATGACACAAACATGCAGCCATGAGAGCTCTCAGAAACTGCATGTCCTCACAAAACATGACAACAAGAAATCACACGGCCGATATAAACACGAACTGCTTGCTACAGAGAACACAACAACACACGGACAGAAGAGCGTACGGCCTGAGCGAACTCGAAACCACATGCTCACACAACAAGACCAGAGCGCAAGAAGAATAAGCGGATGCTCATCCCGTGCTCTCACAACAGAAGACAAACACATTAACAGGAATGTCCAAACCCCGACACAGAACCGAAACCAAACTAGACCAAAGTGCTGGGATCCGAACACCACTCTCAAAACTACTCAAGAGCATAAAGTCTGAGCGAACTCAGAACCACACACTCACAATGACAAGACCGAAAGAGTGTCATTTTTCTGTCACCGAACAAGAGTAAATCAGACCAAAGTGACAGAACCCTGACAAATCATCACCTTGGAATTATAAGGTTCTATCTACATTCTGAGCTGTTTTGAGATATTGAGCTTCAAAGATTTTGCATTCCATATAGCAGCAATTATATGGGGAACAAGTTTATTTAATACATGAAAATGACAGAGACCCTAAACGTATTCTAACTGTACAATATCAAAATCCTATCAGATTTGTAAATGGGAATTTTTGGAACGGGTCAAATGCAGATAGAACCTAATTCTAAAAAAAAAATCACTTTTCGCTTGAAATTATAAGGTTCTATTTAGCAAAACATTAATTGAAGCAATAATTTTCAAGAAGCACAAACAGTTTACTTATAATTTGTTTTAAAACAAAATTAGTGTTGTAACAATGTGTTGACATGCATGAGAAAGTTAAATGTAATGCTTTCTATGACATTTATTTCATATTTTAGAATGATTTTTTTTTTTTTTTTCTTGTGCTAAATATTTTGTGCAGTGCAGATGTTAAATTTAGGTAGGAATATGGTGGGTAATTTAACACATTATTGCAGGAACCATTTAAGTTTAAGTTTCCTTTTGTTTAGACAGAAAGCAGCTACTGTAATACATCTGAGCAGGACTTTATTCCACAGAAAATGGCTTTCTCTCCAGACATCAGTATGGCTGAAATAACATGCTAACATTTATTGTTGTAATTAACCCAATCAATTAAATTGTTGACTATTTGACACTTAAGGCTTAATATTGTAAAATTTAAGACATTTTCCCCCGGTTTCACAGACAAGGCTTAAGCTAGTCTCAGACTAAAATGCATGATTCTCATTTGCTCTGTGAGCTGTAAGGTCTTATATAGACAGGTGTGTGGCTTTCCTAATCAAGTCCGTCTGATTTACATGTTAAGTCAATGTAAACGCGCGTCTAGTCATCCTGTGGCACGAATCAAGCGTATAGCGTGGCACGAATCGGCCGTTGACGCGCGAATGGTGCGGCGTGAATTGAGCGTTCACGCACCTGACACGTCTGATGCGCGAATTGAGCGACTGACGCGTGAACTGACCGTCTGACGCCCTAGATGCCCGAGTTGAAAAATCTGAACTTTGGCGAAAATTCACGGCGCGTTAACCAATCAGGGACTCTGCTTTGGTAACGTGTTTATGACGTGATCAGCGGTGGAGACCAGAACAATAATAATAGTCTGTGTGTGGCCACCTATGATGTGTCATCATATTTTTATCGAGACAGGAATAAAAAGGACCTTTCCTGGAAGAGGAAGAGCAAAGAAATCGGACAATCTGGTTAGTTGTAAAACGCTTTGCATGATTTTAGCCGTTGATACTAGCCCACCTGCTCGCTAGCAAAAGCCGGCCGGCATAACCGAGTTAAATTGTCGCTACTAGTTTCCAACTGATGTGTTTATTCAGAGGATCTGTGCAGAAAGACGTGGAAGCCCCTCCCATGATGCAAATTCGCGTCTGAACACACTTTGTTTAGACGCGCGAATAGAGCGAATTTGACACGTGTCTGAAGTGTCTGACTTCAAAATGTTCAAGCGTCCAACTAGACGCGTCAGATGCGAATTTGACGCCCCAGACGCGTTCGGTGTGAATGCAGCATAAGGGGGTCTGAATACTTTCTGTACTCCCTGTATCTTAAAATATGTCAGAGCCATTGTTTTGTCTCAAGATGCACACCAGTAATATTTTTTTCTAAGGTATGTTTATAAAAGATACTTAAATACCCTAATTGAACTAAGGCCTAATCTTGGCTTAGGCTAAGCCCTGTCTGTGAAACTAAAGACTAAAAAAAAAAAAAAAAAACTGCAAGAAAACAAACAATGCTTCAAAAAAAGGTGTTTCACAAAGTTTAATGCACATTAAAAATGTTTCACTGACTATACATACAATTAAAAATATTTCACATTTTAATATTTAAATTATTTCAACTATGCAACAACTCAGTTTTTCTTCTCACTTAATGTCATAGTTTATACACTCAATTCATACAGCTCAATTCAAGAACACAGGATGGATCAAGGTTAAAACATAACCTAATATATACATAACATTCCCTCGTATGACAATGACTTGACTGGAATAAAGCAAATAGACTACAAAACCTGGACCTTTTGCTTAGCCTGGTTTCTAACTATGAAAATAACTCCTCAGCAATAGCTTCAGCAAAACACACAAAACAGATTAAAATTCCCTGGAATTTGGGCTACTGTCATTGACAAGATCATAAATAAATTAGTCAATCATGAGATTTCTAATAAACACTGCATTGCATGGAATTTAGTCTTCACCGATTTAGCGTTTTCTGCTCTCTTTTCTGCTGTAATGGAGCAGTCCTTCGACATGACAAAGAAAGCTGATCCTGATTGGTCCTCGTGTGTGCATTCGAAGTGTTGATTGGCTCACAGATAGCAACTTATAGAACCAAGTTAGAGTTCGACTTTGTAGATAGAACCTTTTTATTTTCTAAAGTCCCAAAATGTACACAACTTAAAAAAAGAAACATCACAATGTTAATAAGTTGTCACAGAATTAGAATATGTGAATATGTGAACTCAATTTTGACAAAAATGTCAGATAGAACCTTATAATTCCAAGGTGACGAAATGTAAGGAAATTAAGAGTATATGTATGTAGAAACCAGATAATGTTTTAATGACTATGTAAAGTTGTAAATAATTACTATAATTTCTAATCAAATTGATATTAATCTGTTGACGTACAAGTTTGATATTTCAGACAAAAGAAAATGCTTCAGACTAGTAGTTCCTATTTTCAAGTTTGCTTACAGATAAATGCCAAAACAGTAAAAGGTATAACGTTTTAGGCTAGGTTCATGAATATGAATTAGTCCAGGAAGGTTACACAGCAACGTCATCCTGACTACATTAATATTCATGAGTTAAGTCATCAGAGTGTTATTGCATCACACACAGCCAGCCTCCATCAGCACCTGTTTGCTGGCATATCTCTCCATATGTGTTTTTTTCCAAACCAGATATGAAAAACACTTGGGTCTGTAAAACTCAGCTCTTGTCATTATTTGCTGCTCGATGATCAAAACAAATAGAACAAAGAAAGTTTCATCAGCCAAGGTAATGTTATTTTATGACTGCTGTCCCCAAGGCAAGCCAAGAAAACCTTCTTACAGCTCAAAGTAGGAACAATAGATCGCATTTAAGATCAAATCACACAGGGAATAATGCAACCCAGAATTTGTCTGCGTCTCTCTTCATCCCTGAAATGAAAATGTCTGTGTGCCTCTGGTCATTTCTGCTCAGCTGTAGCCCATTTAGCTCATAGACAGACTCAAGGGTCATGACTAAGTCTTATTGAGGGTGATATAAGAGGTGGATCACTGCAAATCCAGACTTCTTCAGGGTCTTCAGTCCCGTCTCACATGTGGCACTTTGTGATGTCAGCATTACCTCTGCTCGTTATTTAGGGTCTAGACAGACTCGTATAATGAGAGTTCATGCTGGTGAATTCACTCTTTATTTTACATCATTTACTCTCTTTCATGTCGTTCCAATCCCTTAAGACTTTCTTTCGTTTGTTAAACACAAAAGGAGACGTCTAGAAGAATTTCCATGCTGTTCTTTTGCATACGATGACCAGGAGCTATCAAACTCCAAAAAGAACAAAACACCATAAAAAGCATGTGATATAAGTTATTTTAAACTGTCATTAAAGGTGCAATAGGTGATTCATACAGAAACATTACTGTTATTTTGTCTCTTCATTTCCTGATATCAATCACTACGTTAAACGGTCTAAATGTGTTTTTATAAATATATATCATCTGTAGAAGAATTAGGACCCTAAAATGTTCATCCAATCTTTATATTCGGTCTGATGACTAATAATACGACGTCCTACCTGCCTGTCAGCGTATGTTTTTTACATACCCTCGCGCACCCTGTTCGCACAGACATCGTACGGAGAGTTTATACAGACAGATGTCAGTCACTGAGCACCACAAACAGCAAACAACTTTTACAGTTCCTACCGAATCAAAACAATTAGCTTATGCTGCGTTCATGTTATAATTACTGTAATTAAGAGATGGCAACCCGTGATGTTCTAACTGGAGCTGTTCAGTCAGATTCTGAATTGTCTCCATATCAACTGTATCAACACTGAAATGAATCTGCAGCAGTCAGGTACAAGCTCTCTAAGTTGTTTACGTTCATTATCGTTGTAATGTTATGTGCTTTGAGACACAAGGTAGTTTAACACTGTCTCTTGTGATGCTTTGCTGAGAGCAGCTGTGTGTGTGTGTGTGTGTGTGTGTGTGTGTGTGTGTGTGTGTGTGTGTGTGTGTGTGTGTGTGTGTGTGTGTGTGTGTGCGTGCATGCGTTCAGTGTTTTGGTGGAGGCGTGGCTTTAGATGGTTATTTGCAGGGAAGGTGGGATTGTATGCTTTCAATGCTAGCAGGCTAACATTGCATTTCCCAGATGCAGTAGCATTTCCCAGATCACCTACTGCATCTTCAAAGTAAAATACATAATACTTTTTTTTTTCTTAAAATTTTCATTAATTTAAATTGAATACTTTTAAAATGTATGTATACAGTGCCTATAGAAAGTCATCATAGCCTGTGAAAATCTTTAAATTTTGTCACATTACACCCTGGAAAATAAAAAAAAAATGAAGTTTAACTTTTTTGAGCTGTATGTACAGATTATAACCCGCATCATCAAAGTGAAAATAACATTTTAAAACGTTCTGGAAAATTAATTAGTGAAATACCTGGTTTGTAAAAGTGATCAGCCCCTTAGAGTATACCATTAGGCTTGTTCGACTTGATGCAGCGCTGCACAGACCAATCGGCGGCTGACATGAAGCACTGCATGGTGGTAAGAAATGTTCGACTTGAGACAGCGCCGACGCCATGTGACTGTGACATATGGCTTCAAAGGACCGCGAAAGCGATTCAAGATCAGCTGCCTGAGTCAGCCAGTGCAGTTTCTCAAAAGTAGCAGCACAGACTCTGATGACGACACAGCTGTTTCACGATTGGCTGGATTCACCGCATAACAACGATCACGTATGTTTCGCGTTTAAAGTCACGCCTTCAGTTCAACTAATGCTTACAAATCAACTAATGCTTAACAGTTAAAGCTCTTTTCATGTAGTCGTGATGTTGTATTGTGTAATATTTATCAAAATAAAACTGAAAGAAAAAAACGTAGACCACACCACATTGGTATAGTGGGTACGGAAAGTATTCAGACCCCCTTAAATTTTTCACTCTTTGTTATATTGCAGCTATTTGCTAAAATCATTTAAGTTCGTTTTTTTTCCTCATTAATGTACACACAGCACCCCATATTGACAGAAAAACACAGAATTGTTGACATTTTTGCAGATTTATTAAAAAAGAAAAACTGAAATATCACATGGTCCTAAGTATTCAGACCCTTTGCTCAGTATTTAGTAGAAGCACCCTTTTGAACTAATACAGCCTTGAGTCTTTTTGGGAAAGATGCAACAAGTTTTTCACACCTGGATTTGGGGATCCTCTGCCATTCCTCCTTGCAGATCCTCTCCAGTTCTGTCAGATTGGATGGTAAACGTTGGTGGACAGCCATTTTTAGGTCTCTCCAGAGATGCTCAATTGGGTTTAAGTCAGGGCTCTGGCTGGGCCATTCAAGAACAGTCACGGAGTTGTTGTGAAGCCACTCCTTCGTTATTTTAGCTGTGTGCTTAGGGTCATTGTCTTGTTGGAAGGTAAACCTTCGGCCCAGTCTGAGGTCCTGAGCACTCTGGAGAAGGTTTTCATCCAGGATATCCCTGTACTTGGCCGCATTAATCTTTCCCTCGATTGCAACCAGTCGTCCTGTCCCTGCAGCTGAAAAACACCCCCACAGCATGATGCTGCCACCACCATGCTTCACTGTTGGGACTGTATTGGACAGGTGATGAGCAGTGCCTGGTTTTCTCCACACATACCGCTTAGAATTAAGGCCAAAAAGTTCTATCTTGGTCTCATCAGACCAGAGAATCTTATTTCTCATCATCTTGGAGTCCTTCAGGTGTTTTTTAGCAAACTCCATGCAGGCTTTCATGTGTCTTGCACTGAGGATAGGCTTCCGTCGGGCCACTCTGCCATAAAGCCGACTGGTGGAGGGCTGCAGTGATGGTTGACTTTCTACAACTTTCTCCCATCTTCTGACTGCATCTCTGGAGCTCAGCCACAGTGATCTTTGGGTTCTTCTTTACCTCTCTCACCAAGGCTCTTCTCTCCCGATAGCTCAGTTTGGCCGGACGGCCAGCTCTAGGAAGGGTTCTGGTCATCCCAAACGTCTTCCATTTAAGGATTATGGAGGCCACTGTGCTCTTAGGAACCTTAAGTGCAGCAGAATTTTTTTGTAACCTTGGTCAGATCTGTGCCTTGCCACAATTCTGTCTCTGAGCTCTTCAGGCAGTTACTTTGACCTCATGATTCTCATTTGCTCTGACATGCACTGTGAGCTGTAAGGTCTTATATAGACAGGTGTGTGGCTTTCCTAATCAAGTCCAATCAGTATAATCAAACATGGCTGGACTCAAATGAAGGTGTAGAACCATCTCAAGGATGATCAGAAGAAATGGACAGCACCTGAGTTAAATATATGAGTGTCACAGCAAAGGGTCTGAATACTTAGGACCATGTGATATTTCAGTTTTTCTTTTTTAATAAATCTGCAAAAATGTCAACAATTCTGTGTTTTTCTGTCAATATGGGGTGCTGTGTGTACATTAATGAGGAAAAAAAGGAACTTAAATGATTTTAGCAAATGGCTGCAATATAACAAAGAGTGAAAAATTTAAGGGGGTTTGAATACTTTCCGTACCCACTGTATTTAAATAAAATAGGCTTATGCTGAACGTCATTCTTGTAAAAACAGACGCAGTAAGCAGTACATAAAGTATTGAATGAAAATGTCTCTGAAACATCAGTGTATTAGTCAAATATTGCATTTATTTCACTTCAGTTGTGATAAAGTATGCAAACGCAGCGCGAAGCGTCACTACGAGAAGTTACATCAGTTACAACCAGCCGCAGCCGATGTCAAACACACCTATTATAAACTTGTTCAGGTACAACCAATCAACTTTCAGATCAAACACCAGGCTAATTGCCCCACCTGACATCAATTATAGTGGATTTGATTACTTTGGAATAAAACCAGCTGTTTCTTTAAGATTCCACTGTTAGTAGTGCATGGTACTGCAAATAATTCACAGTGGTTGGGAAAAGACCTCTGGGATAAAGTTGTAGAAAGGCACAAGTTAGGAGAAGGCTACAAAAACATTTCAAAGGCTTTAGCTATCCCTCTGAGTAATGTTCAGAGCACCATTAAGAAGTGGAAAGCGTATTGCACCACCAACACATTACCTAGATCCGGCCGTCTATACAAACTGAATGACCGAGCCAGGAGGATATTGATCAGAGAAGCTACCAGTTCAAAGGCAACTTTGGAGGACTTGCAAGGCATTATGGCTGGGACTAGTCGGTCTGTGCATGTGACAACTATCTCACAAGTTTTACACAAAGCTGGCCTGTATCGTAGTGTGGAAAGAAAGAAGCCTTTCCTGACAAAGTGCCACACTCAGTCTTGTAGAAGACTCTGATTTCATCTGGAAAAAGGTGCTATGGTCTGATGAGACCAAAATTGACCTTTTTTTAATTGAGCTCCAAGCGCTATGTTAGGCAAAAAGCAAACACAGCACCCAAAACACACCATACCTTCTATATGAAGCATGGTGTTGGCAGCATTATGTTGTGGGGGTGTTTCTCTTCAATGGGGACTGTGCGATTTGTTCAGGATTGAAGGGAAAATGGATGCTGCCACAAGAAAAACTGAATCCCTCTGCTAGACAGCTGAAGATGAAGCTGAAGAACATGACAATGATCCTAAATATACCTTCAAAAGAACAACGCAATGGCTTAAGGATAGGAAGGTCCTTGAATGGCCAAATCAGAGCCCTGACTTAAAGGGTTAGTTCACCCAAAAATGAAAATTCTGTCATTTATTACTCACCCTCATGCCGTTCCACACCCGTAAGACCTTCGTTAATCTTCGGAACACAAATTAAGATATTTTAGTTGAAATCCGATGGCTCAGTGAGGCCTGCATAGGGAGCAATGACATTTCCTCTCTCAAGATCCATAAAGGTACTAAAAACATATTTAAATCAGTTCATGTGAGTACAGTGGTTCAATATTAATATTATAAAGCGACGAGAATATTTTTGGAGCACCAAAAAAACAAAATAACAACTTATTTAGTGATGGCCGATTTCAAAACACTGCTTCATGAAGCATCGGAGCACAAATGAATCAGTGTATCGAATCTGCTGTTCGGAGCACCAAAGTCATGTGATTTCAGCCGTTGGCAGTTTGACACACGATCTGAATCATGATTCAATACGCTTGATTCATAACGCTTCGAAGCTTCATGAAGCAATGTTTTGAAATCATCCATCACTAATTAAGTCGTTATTTTGTTATTATGTTTTTTTTTTGGTGCACCAAAAATATTCTTCTCGCTTTATAATATTAATATTGAACCACTGTACTCACTGATTTAAATATGTTTTTAGTACATTAATGGATCTTGAGAGAGGAAATGTCATTGCTCCCTATGCAGGCCTCACTGAGTCATCGGATTTCAACTAAAATATCTTAATTTGTGTTCCGAAGATTAACGAAGGTCTTACGGGTGTGGAACGGCATGAGGGTAAGTAATAAATGACAGAATTTTCATTTTTGGGTGAACTAACCCTTTAAGTCCGATAGGAAATCTGTGGATGGACGTGAAGAGAGCAGTCCATTGCCACTCACCATGGAATATTTGAATTGTAAAATATTCCCCAATCTAGGTGTGCAAAGCTAGTACAGACATATCCAAAAAGATTAATGGCTGTCATTAAAGCAAAAGGTGGCTCTATGAAGTATTAAAACAGGGGACTGATGACTTTTCCAACTTATTCTAGTTTTGTTTTTGTTTTTTTTTTGTTTTTTTATTTTATTGATATTAAACAATTGGTACTTATATGATAGCTTTGTGTGGTAACAGGCTAAAATGTATAGTCAATGTGAAATGCCATTCACAACTCTTTGACCAAATCCATCATGAAAAGTTTGGATTGTAAAAAAAATAAAAAAATAAAAGTGGCCATTACATACCAGAATGTTATTAAATTAACTTTAATAACAGAAGGAAAGTCATTTAGAGTTTGGAATGGCATGAAGGTGAGTAAATAATAACAAGTTTTTGATTTTGATTAAATATTACAAAGACAAAGGATTGTTTTTCTTTAGAGTTTTCTTTGGAGTAATGTGCACTGGTCAGTTGTGTGGAATAAGATCAGAAATGCGCATTAAACAAGAAAAAGGGTCGGTATAGGTTACATGTTGACTTTAAATCATTAGGAAAATCTTTTCCTCCATTATATTTCTCATCTCATTTGCATATTCACATTTAGATGTATTGCAGTACACTTATGTAGCAATATACTGTATACTATATAGCAAATATAAACTGCTTGATTGTTTATATTGTCGCAAAATGTAAATCTTTATCCACATACATACAGTACACTGACGTAGCTCTAATCTACTAAATGTAAATAAGGCATGAATATATTAAGACATTCTAAACATTAACATCATGATTTTCTGTAAAGCTGCTTTGAAATAGTGTGTACTGTGAAAAGTGCTATAAAAAATAAAATTGACTTGACTATTGCAGCAAGTTGTTGATGTTCAAAACCGAAGAAAGAAGAAAGAAAGTCAGATGGGTTTAGAATGACATCGGGATGGGTAAATAAGTTTATCTTTTTTTTTTTTTTGCATGAACTAACCTTTTAATATGCAGAAAAAGGTAAGCCCATGATCAAGTTAGAAACCTTCATTGGTTCATTATCTCCTGTGGAGGGGAGTGTTTTTGTACGTGTAACACAAGCTTTTATCAGGATTGCAGTGTGCTAGAACCATAAGATCCACATTAAGTAGCTAACTAACCCCTGCGGTTGGATTAAATTTAGAGTTGCCGTGGACCCGCTGGCTTCATTTCCTAAAACATTTCTCGAGCGTGACTCAAACAGCTGCGTCAGTCAGCAGGAGGCACTATACATTAAGCCGCCTCCCTGCTGACAAACTGCGAATAGTAATTAAGCTATGAAAGTAGCTAAATGAGGCTTTAACAGTCGTGCCAGGCTTATGATGCCATCTTTGTAACTCTGTGAGTGTGCGTCAAACACGCACGCTTTCAGTACAGATCAAAAAGATGGGTGGGAGTTAAACTTTGATCTTCCTCCTCTTGTTTGCATCTTTTGATCCCTCCCAAATGGTCCATACACAGGAGAAACTGTTTGAGCTTTGAGGATTTGAAGTGCTCTATAGTTCGACTAGTCAAATTGTCATGACACCACACGTTTACAAGCCGAACAAAAGATGTCTGTTTTGAGGCAAAGGCAGTCATTAGCGTGTGTCTGTATTGATTTCATTATGTTGTAATACATTTTCTTTTGTAAGTAAAATTGAATTGTACAACACAGCACAACTGATCAATTTAATTGCACAGGAGACTAAACAGATATTGATCAGCCAAGCATGAGATGTACAGGCTTTTTTGCTGTTTCTTTGGCAGACATTTTATCATAGTTGTGCCTGGCAGATGGTGGATTCTCCAGCATGACAAAATAAAATCAATCGAAGTTTCTTTGTCTCACTGTGTGACTTTTCCCCTCATTGCAGTATATCACTTCAGCTTTCATTTGCCATTTCAGGTCTTACTATGCTGCATGATTCTAAGTTGACCATGTCAAATGAATAGTACTTAACATCAACATTTTGCCAGATGCCTGCAGCGTTAGACCACTACTTCATTACTTCTCAGAGCCTTATCTTTTCTTATGCACTATAAAAAGTTTATGAATCCCCAGGTATAATGATCCCCCTGTAAGGAACCACTTCTCCAAAATATAAAGGCATTTAATACAGAATATTTTAGTTGATAAAGACGTATAAAACAAGATTACATGGAAAATATTTACTAGCTATTAAGTTGACTGTGTTTGGAATCTTATCTTATTGTATAAATACGATACATATTTTCTTGCTTTGATAGTAGTATTGAATCTCTTGATTTCCGACCAGTTGTCACAGTTATGGACTTTTATATTCTGTTTTGTTTCCCTTTGTTCCTGTTTCTCTGCTCCATTTAGTTTTAGTTTCCTTGGTTACTGATTATCTCCTTGTTTGTTTCTATGGTTTGATATAATTTCCTCCCAGAAGCATCTATACCAGCATCCAAATGCAAGAGAATGTGACAGCAGTTATTGCATTTTGTCTGCGCACCCTGAGGAGCAAGTTATTTATTATGTAGGGAAAAAGCCACAGTGGCGTCAACGATTGCAGCAACTTCCATTTTTATTACAGATATTACAGATATATTACAGATATTTTTCATCAGATATGTCTGTGATCGGCCATTGTGTTCATGTGCTCAACAGATATGTCTCTGGTTGTCCATTGTGTTCACATCCTCAACAGATATGTCTGTGATTGGCCATTGTGTTCACACGCTCAACAGATATGTCTGTGATTGGCCATTGTGTTCACACGCTCAACAGATATGTCTGTGATTGGCCATTGTGTTCATGTGCTCAACAGATATGTCTGTGATTGGCCATTGTGTTCACACGCTCAACAGATATGTCTCTGATTGGCCATTGTGTTCACATCCTCAACAGATATGTCTGTGATTGGCCATTGTGTTCATGTGCTCAACAGATATGTCTGTGATTGGCCATTGTGTTCACACGCTCAACAGATATGTCTGTGATTGGCCATTGTGTTCACACGCTCAACAGATATGTCTGTGATTGGCCATTGTGTTCACACGCTCAACAGATATGTTTGTGATTGGCCATTGTGTTCACACGCTCAACAGAAATGTCTCTGATCTGTTCATTGTGTTCACTGATCTGTTCATTGTGTTCACATCCTCAACAGATATGTCTGTGATTGGCCATTGTGTTCATGTGCTCAACAGATATGTCTGTGATTGGCCATTGTGTTCACACGCTCAACAGATATGTCTGTGATTGGCCATTGTGTTCACACGCTCAACAGATATGTTTGTGATCGGCCATTGTCTTCATGTGCTCAACAGATATGTCTCTGATTGGCCATTGTTCACATCCTGTTCACATCCTCAACAGATATGTCTGTGATTGGCCATTGTGTTCAGATATGTTTGTGATGTGCTCATGTGCTCAACATATATGTCTTTGATTGGCCAACAGCTCAACATATATGTCTGTGATTGGCCATTGTGTTCACACGCTCAACAGATATGTCTGTGATTGGCCATTGTGTTCACACGCTCAACAGATATGTCTGTGATTGGCCATTGTGTTCATGTGCTCAACAGATATGTCTGTGATTGGCCATTGTGTTCACACGCTCAACAGATATGTCTGTGATTGGCCATTATGTTCATGTGCTCAACAGATATGTCTGTGATTGGCCATTGTGTTCACACGCTCAACAGATATGTCTGTGATTGGCCATTGTGTTCACACGCTCAACAGATATGTCTGTGATTGGCCATTGTGTTCACACGCTCAACAGATATGTCTGTGATTGGCCATTGTGTTCACACGCTCAACAGATATGTCTGTGATTGGCCATTGTGTTCACACGCTCAACAGATATGTCTGTGATTGGCCATTGTGTTCATGTGCTCAACAGATATGTCTGTGATATTGTGTTGTCAGATATGTGATTGGCCATTGTGTTCACACGCTCAACAGATATGTTTGTGATTGGCCAATGTGTTCACGTGCTCAACATATATGTCTGTCATTGGCCATTGTGTTCACATCCTCAACAGATATGTTTGTGATCGGCCATTGTGTTCATGTGCTCAACATATATGTCTTTGATTGGTCATTGTGTTCACACGCTTGATTGGGCATTGTGTTCACGTGCTCAACAGATATGTTTGTGATCGGCCATTGTGTTCATGTGCTCAACATATATGTCTTTGATTGGCCATTGTGTTCACATGCTCAACATATATGTCTGTGATTGGCCACTGTGTTCACACGCTCAACAGATATGTTTGTGATTGGCCATTGTGTTCACACGCTCAACAGATATGTTTGTGATTGGCCAATGTGTTCACGTGCTCAACATATATGTCTGTGATCGGCCATTGTGTTCACACGCTTGATTGGGCATTGTGTTCACGTGCTCAACATATATGTCTGTGATTGGCCATTGTGTTCACGCGCTCAAAATAAATGTCTGTGATTGGCCATTGTGTTCACATGCTCAACATATATGTCTATGATTGGCCATTGTGTTCACACACTCAAAAGAAATGTCTGTGATTGGCTACAATGATCAAAGTTTCAAAAACATAGACATCGTTGACGCTCTTCACTGAGTGCTTACATAGATACTTGTTGGAGCGTTTGAAAGCAGGTGTCTATCAGCTTGGAAATGCTGGTATCATCACATTTTTAAAATTTCAGTACTGACTTGGTACTGAAGTCGGTACTTTTGACAACACTAGCATTAGGGAGGGTAAATGATGACGAATTCTTGTGGGCGGATTCTGGGATGGGCGGATTCAAACTGTGCGAGCACCAAATCTCCAGTTTTTCTAGCTGATGTGTGCCAGCTGTGCCATAGTTCTGACCTTAGGTAACTCCACAGGAGATATGCTAGACTAACTGGTCTCTTTCCATATGTCTCTCTCTATGTGTGTGTGTCCTGAAAAGTTCACCTCTCAGTATGCTACACTCCTTCATTGCTATGGTAACAACATGTCATCCCTCTGTAGTCTTTATCTTTAATTATTTTTAGACAAATGTGAGCCTTTTTTCTCTCTATAATTCTAATATTTGCTGGCAGCCTGCGAGTCCCCCGGCGGGTCCAGTGCGATTAGTGCGCTCGCCCCCATTTGCATAAGAAAAGTGAGCCGCCGTTTGTGCTAGCAGCCCTGGAGGAGGATTAGCAACATTAGCATTCTGCAGTCCACAGGACGGTGTGTGCGCTGGAGACTTCAGCTGCTACAGGTTACTACTGTGTGACCTTTAGAACTTTCTCCATTTTTTGTTGTGGAAATATCAGTGCAATATGTGGCTATTTGCTTCTATCTAATCACACTGAAGACACATTAGAATGAAGGTGTAAATACAATATGGCCAGTGGTGTAAAGTATTTGAGTAAATGTAATTACAAACCTGATTCCAAAAAAGTTGGGACACTGTACAAATTGTGAATAAAAACAGAATGCAATGATGTGCAAGTTTCAAATTTCAATATTTTATTCAGAATACAACATAGATGACATATCAAATGTTTAAACTGAGAAAATGTATAATTTTAAGGGAAAAATAAGTTGATTTTAAATTTCATGGCATCAACACATCTCAAAAAAGTTGGGACAAGGCCATGTTTACCACTGTGTGGCATCCCCTCTTCTTTTTATACTGTACACACTGTGTAGTCTATCCTCAAACCCTAACCCTAACCCTAACCCTACCCATCACAGAAAACTTTCTGCAAAAAAACATCACTTAGTATGATTTGACATTTTGTCACCATAACGTAGGGTATACCTGAAACATATATGTGAAATATATATAAGAATGTTAAAACTTTCTATAAGAATGTTAAGACATTCTTTTATATATATGGTATATATTTAGGTATATAATAGACAGGTAAATATACAAACCCGATTCCAAAAAAAGTTGGGACACTGTACAAATTGTGAATAAAAACAGAATGCAATGATGTGGAAGTTTCATATTTCAATATTTTATTCAGAATACAACATAGATGACGTATCATTTTAAGGGAAAAATAAGTTGATTTTAAATTTCATGGCATCAACACATCTCAAAAAAGTTGGGACAAGGCCATGTTTACCACTGTGTGGCATCCCCTCTTCTTTTTATAACAGTCTGCAAACGTCTGGGGACTGAGGAGACAAGTTGCTCAAGTTTAGGAATAGGAATGTTGTCCCATTCTTGTCTAATACAGGCTTCTAGTTGCTCAACTGTCTTAGGTCTTCTTTGTCGCATCTTCCTCTTTATGATGCGCCAGATGTTTTCTATGGGTGAAAGATCTGGACTGCAGGCTGGCCATTTCAGTACCCGGATCCTTCTTCTACGCAGCCATGATGTTGTAATTGATGCAGTATGTGGTCTGGCATTGTCATGTTGGAAAACTCTTCCCTGAAAGAGACGACCTCTGGATGGGAGCATATGTTGTTCTAGAACTTGGATATACCTTTCAACATTGATGGTGCCTTTCCAGATGTGTAAGCTGCCCATGCCACACGCACTCATACAACCCATACCATCAGAGATGCAGGCTTCTGAACTGAGCGAGTAAATTATCAGGAAAATTTTATTTGAAAGTGAACTAATCCTTTAAGATTTCCTATGGGGTTTTATGATGGGGTTATTTCGATGGGGTTATTTCAAAGCAGTTAACGTATAAATATCTAAGTTTAATTTATAATAATTTCATTTGTGTTTCAAAGAAAGTTTTATAGGTTTACAACGACATGAGGTTAAATGATGACTGTCATGTTTTTTTTTAATGTTGAAATTCCTGTTTCATTTGTTCCATTTCCTGTACTGGTTTTTGTAGTTTCATTTCATATTGGTTGCCCTTGATTGTATCCCCAGGTGTCCATTGTTTCCTTGTTAACCCTTGTGTATTTAAGCCCTGGTTTCCCTGTGTTTCATTGTCAGTTGTTATATGTGTTTTCCATTCCCTTGGATTCTGTTTATGGTTTGCCTTTTTTTATAATAAACTGCTGCATATAGATCCTTGCTTCCTTCTGCTTCCCTGGATACCCCCATCGTTTAGGTGAACTATTCCTTTAAGATTAACAATTTAAAGCCTTTGAATAATAAAGTAAAACAATAAAGTAAATAACTGTTTACATTAAGATTAAAATTGATGTTCAGGGTTTAAATTTACTGTCTTTTATGTCTGTCAAGATGTTATTTAGTGGCTTCAAATGAACCCCGACAGCTTGCATATTTTCTCTATCTATTCGCACAAAAGCAAATGGTGAGGAGCGGAACGTCTATGATGTGAAAGTCCTTCTTGCCGTTTCGATAAGCATGTGTTTTGTATTGTATGCACTCAGATGCTATCAGCCTTTATATCTACATTCATCTTTAGAGATCACTCCATTTCACTCTTGGTAATTTAAAGTTCCACTCTACTTAGGTGTACGGAGAAGTCCAAGGATGTGTGTGTGTGTGTGTGTGTGTGTGTGTGTGTGTGTGTGTGTGTGTGCCATCAAATGCAGATTAGAGTAGTCATTAGTCTCCTAAGGGATAATTGGTGTGTAGCACGAATCTTTGGTCTAAAGCAAAACGTTTCCCTACAAAAGGGACCACATCATTACACCACGGTTGTTAGAGGAGAGGATTGGACTGCCAGTTCGAGGTCGAACCCCTGCCTAAGCTTGCACACATTCATCTTCACTCATTTGCCATCCATAATTATCCTGTGTAGATTTAACGGCGAGCTTTTTTCTGCGGACCAGAAATATGAGGGACCTCTTTGGCTCTGTTTCCCATTAAGGTGCTTCTCCTCTCCTCCTGGAGATTAGGTGGCTCAAATGAAAGGCGTCTCCTCTCAGAGCGTGACCCTGAGGTGGCTTTTTGGTGTGTATCAGCATCGCAAGTGGTGGGTCTCCTGAAGAGCACCGCTCATTAGCGTTTGTGTGCGCCCGAGTACGGGATATGGAGCATAATGTATGTTAATACATGCACTTGTCATTTCTTGTTGCATTCTGATAAGGAACGCCCTGCTGAAATGACAACATACAGCAACTGTATGTTGTGTTTTGGATAGTGGTGTGCCAAACAGGCTTCTTGGCTAGCTTGATGTGCAAGACTTCAGTGGTCAACTAGTGGGACTAGAAAACTCATGTGGGTCAACCAGCTTTACCAGCTATGTTTTGGTATGGGTCAGTTTTTTTTACAACTATGATTAATTATTAGTTCATAAATCACATTAATTTGGGATCATAGGGTATTTTGTGAATGTTGACCTTGCCTTGGAAATAAATGTTAAATTCATTACATTTTTTAAAGACTTATTGACACTGACACTGCTGGGGTCCTCTCTATATCATTTCCTCACACCATGTGATTTTAACAAAACTGCTTCATTGCTTTTTCCCCCTAATAAATAATATTAAAAGATTATGCTGAACTGCTTAATATAATTGTCTTTTTGTGAATTTCATCCTGTTAATAAAGGCATTTTCCTTCATTATAATATCATGACCAGGGTTATTAGAGTTAACTAAAACTAAAAAAAATAAAATAAATAAATATATATATATATTTATATATATATATAAATATATATATATAAATATATATTGGCATAGAAAATTGGCATATCATATATATATATATATATATATATATATATATATATATATATATATATATATATATATATATATATATATATTATTTTTTTTTTTTTTTTTTTTTTTTTTTACTTGAAATAAAATAAACATTAACTGAATTAAAATAAAATATAAAACAAAACTTACACTTATTTCAGCTAGTTGCCAAAGCAATATTTTTTTTTAGTTTATTTGATTTAACTCAAATAAAATGAATAAAAACTAGACATTTAAAAAAACAAAAAAAACAATATCTAATAAATATTAATGATACTAAAATAACACTGGTCAGGACAGTTGCATCACTCTGACACATATTTTAGAACATAATTCAGAAATTACAAAATGTGTGCATTATAGGAGAGGTGTATTCATGTCCTTGTCAATTGCCTTTTGAATGTATTATTTTAGAATATCATTGTCATTGACCTGGATAAATGTCACCAGTCAGACCACCACAAAACCAACACTAACTAGCATGTGACATGGAGCAGGATTGGATTTCATGCTGATCTAAAGGCCTATTCATACCAGAAATAAATAATCGAAATGAAAATTGGCATATCATTTAATCACCCTCTTGTCCTTCCAAAGCTGTATGACTTTATTTCTTCTGTGAAACACAAAAAATGATATTCTGAAAAATGTCTGTGTGGGGTTGTCAAATGGGTTCCAATGTTGTTTGAACCCAAAACTCTTCAAACTGTTTTCACAGGAAAAATAAACTCATTTAGGTTTGGAAAAACATGAGGTTGAGTAAATGATGATATAAAATATCATCATTTAATATATATATATATATATATATATATATATATATATATATATATATATATATATATATATATATATATATATATATATATATATATTTAGTTTTGGCTAAACTATCTGCTTTTCACAGCTGTTTGAGCCCATACTAATGTTCCTGACTGTATTACTTCTTTTCTTTCTCTGTCTCTAGCCGGCTGTCCTGATTCACTCATCAAAGAGGTTCATCATTTCAGAGTTCTGGGAGATGAGCAGGTAGGTTTGGACTCTGAGATCGGCAGGTCTCATGCACACACACCTTCTCAGCAACCTTCCCTGTCCTGATCACGGCTCATGAGAAATCCAAGTTTATCCTGATTGTCAGATGGTCACATGCGAGAGGCTCTTAATTGGCCCATCTGCTGTTCCGTGCCATTCACTAAGGCCTCTGCACGCAACAAGACCTCACCTCTGTACCGTCTCGCCAGCCATCCTTGCAGTGTGAAAAGGGATCCTCTCAGTGGGTTTCTTTGTTCTTCCCTCCATCTTCACCAAGTTTTTGTCTTTGAAGTTTTCACGCCAATTGGAGCTGTTATGTGACACCTTTGCAAAGCTTCATTAGGGATGTTTCTGCAGTTGCTTCAGAACATGTTGTTATGGCAAGTGGCCTCTCCTGACATCTGTGTGCATCTTGCTCATCTCACTCTTTCCTGTCCTGTTGGGACGGTCGGCTTGCGGGCCAGATGTCACAAACAAATTTATGCCGGATGAACACAGAGTGGTTTTTATACCAATACTTTTGACATCTGAATCTAATTTCAGGGGTCATAAACTAATAATAATAATTTGATCAACTGCTTGTTAATGCCTACTCTATCATATTTGATACACAAATTTCCAAAGCCTCTAAATAATCAACATAATCAAAACTTTGCTGAAAACTTTGAGGAACGTTTATTTGTTCATTTCTCAATCGTTGTTGTATTGCATTGCATTATATGTTTTCCCCTACAATAAAAGCAGAGCTTTGATCATAAAACTAGGCATTTAAATATAATTTTACTAAGACATATTATTGGGAGATACAGAGTGACACTATTATTTATATGCATTTTATGTAAGTAGTCTGCTGGACTGTTAAAGATCTCAATGGTTACATGCTATCAGAATTTCATTTAACTTTTTGTCCATATACAGTAAATATAATCAACTAGCATATTTTTGCTCAGTTTAGGTGTTTTTTTCCTCGAGTATGAGCTCCACATTCTCATATATCATGCCTATATCAGCCTGATGTATCAAATATGATACTCTACAAAAAACATATGCAGGCTTTTTATTTACTTATTTGTCTATAGGTTCAGGTCTAGAGGTTCAGTAAATGCTCCATTTAAAAATAAATAGATTTTTACTGACTTGTTTCATATGTTAGTCCTTATGGGGTTAACAGAGAGTAAAATGCAAATTAAATGAGTCTTATGACATATTTTTATTAAAGTGACTTTTTTGCAAGAATCTTTAATACACTTGAAGGGATAGTTCAACCTAAAATAAAAATTCTGACATAATTTACTCACCCTCATGTCATTCTAAATTGGTATGATATTATTTCTTCTATATTTTGAGAAATTATAAAACAAATTTCCATACAATGAAAGTCAAAGGGGTCCAGAGTTGTGTGGTTTCTTCTTCTTTTATGTCTGCAGAAGAAAGAGAGTCATACAGGTTTGGAATGGCATTAGGGTGAGTCATTTTTGGATCAACTTTCTTTTTAACATTACCGAGCTGTTTTTTAGTCTCAGTCCATCTCTGTTTTCCAGTATGAGCGCTACCAGCGATATGCAGCGGAGGAGTGTGTTCTTCAGATGGGAGGAGTTCTGTGTCCCGCTCCAGGATGTGGTGCCGGGCTGCTTCCTGAGGATGATGGAAGGAGAGTCTGCTGTGAGTTAGGAAATGGACTAGGCTGTGGGGTAAGATCCTCTGAACACTGCTTCACTACCTCACAACAGCTTTTACTATAATTTGCAGAGTCAACTGTCAGTAAGCCATTTGTAGGTCGACTCCACTCAAACACACCAGTTCGGACTGCCTGATCCAGTCAGTCGTAAATGCTGCGCAATGGCAAGTGGGAATATTGGTTTAATTAAGCCATATATGTTTGAACCAGAAACTGATTCAGAAGAAGAAGATGAAGAGTAAATTATACAGGGTCGATGTATCAGAATGGTAATGCATTTTACGTATCGTTCTCTACAATGTCGGACACATAATTGATATGATTAGGTTTGACTACATTACAAGGGGACACCCTCTGTGATGAAAAGACAGGGTGCGGGGCCTCACCGTCCTGAAGGTGGCAGAGGAATCATGCTGAGGCAGTATGTGTTTAACACTCTGGGGTCGGCGGTCATGCCGGCGTGACCACTGCGTTTTTTTCTAACCAGTGTGAAAGAGACTCAAAATACTCCGTCAATGTTGCACATACAATTAAGAGCTATACACCATTTTAATCTGTGGAATGTCTTCTTTTATTTGTGTACACTCAGAGTAAAAACAAAATGTTGTGCCTTTTGCAAAATAAAGAAAACTAACATGATGCGTGATCTCTCGTCTCCCTCTGAACGAAGTCCAATCTGATAGTTCTCTGAAAATGAACTGTAACTTTGTGAATACTAATCACAAAAAAATGAGACTTCTGTCTAAAAAAACGTTGAAATGTCAGGTTTTAAATCGTGTAAGTCAAATCGAAAACAAAAATTCTGTGTTGATTCAGCTCATTATCCGCTAATGCGGCCACGCCCACAGAGTCAGCGCTATTCAGATGTAAATTCTGAGGCAATGCATGCATTCATCGTCTCAATCGTGTATTTATTGTCTTGAAAAGTGTTTATCTGGATGTTAAAGCCATGGTTAGCGACCTCTAGAGGACATGCCGTTAGTTCCTGGTTCTTCTTCTTCTTTATATGGATTTGTGGACTAAAGGTGTACAGAGCGCCCTCCGGCTGCAAGTATGAATTGAAAACAGTATCCAGCGTTCATTGTGATGACAATAAATATTGAATAAATATTACTCTGTATAGAAAATTGACAAACATATGAGAATCCATCAATATTTCTCCAAATGTGCATGCTTTTAAGCTAAAAACCTATATGAAATGTCATAGAGGTAACATAACTGTTCAGACACTTTGCATCACAGAAATACATTATATTTTAAAGTATATAATAGAATACCATTATTTTAAATTGTAATATTATTTCACAATATTGCTGTTTATGATGAGCTGAGACATGATCAACAGAGGGTTTTATGCTCATTATTTATGCAGGTCATTAGAGCTCTTTATGCGATTCTTTTGTCTTCTCAGGTGAGAATCACCCATTATTCATGATGATTCACGCCTCCACGCATACTGTGTTTCTTGACTAAAGATGTTTTAGAAAATTTAAATCTCTCTATTGTTTTATATGAACAAGCAGGCAGCATAATTTTTACCTCATTCTGAAGCAAAACCTCTAGTCTACAACCTCCAATACCCAGAAGTCTTGTGAACACAGATTTAATATATATTTTTTGGCTTTATTTCAGTGACTTAAGTTTTTTGTTTTTTCAATAACCATGCATAAACCATTCCTTCAAAAATACAAACATGTACATACATGTTCCTCACATATTATGGTAGCCTATTTTGTGCTGAATACAGTGTAATGACACTTTTTCCATTAATATGTTTATGAACAACTGAAAAAAGCCCAAATGTCAGGGCATGTCAAACTTCTCCAGGGCCCCAAAAATCCTCAGACCCCTGAGGGTTAATGACTTCCGTCTGCTTCTTTTCTGTTGAGAACTACTGGGCAAAGTCCTTGACAAAAAGGCCACCCTGGATGAAGGGGGCATCAAGAAAGCGAATTTTGTCAGCGTCCCACATCTCAGTAAGGTTCAGCCAGAGATGGTGCTCCTGGACCATCATAGTGGTCATCGCCTGGCCGAGAGCCCACGCTGTGACCATCATCACTCATAGCGAAGTCGGTCGCCGAACACAGCTCCTGCATCAATCCTGGCTCAGAACTACCCTCATGCAGATCTTTAAGTGCCTTGGCCTGATGGACTTGCAAGATGACCATAGCATGCAAGGCAGAAGCAGCCTGTCCAGCAGCACTTTAAAGCAGAACTAAGTAACTTTTTTACCTTCATAAATAGTTTTCTAAGTCCTTACGATGGTTAATTGACTTGTAGTGGTGTGTTTGAGGCGTGCACTAACCGCATCTGGCACGTCTACGCCAGAAAACAGCACTTGCAAGTTGAGCTTCGCCGACCCGACACAATCTCGCCTCATGTTCACGCGAGAGTGACAAAATGCTTTACGGTAATTCAAAAACAATGTATATATTGTGAATTTATAAGACAATTTCGAAAATTACCCACCTCCATCGAGATTTTTTTGTACTGTATTTGCAAAACTACTGCGCTGGTGAGCGTTGTAGTCGTTGTAGTCCAGAGCTGCGCTTGGAGTATTTACGACAGTGTGATTCACTGAAGGAACCTGTAGGGGGAGATTCGCAAATCTTACTGAGTTCTGCTTTAAGCCTTCACCATTAGAGATGAAAAAACTTACAGGCCCTGGACAGGAGTCTGGTGGTGTGTGTTTTGCAGGCATAAATTTACATTTACATTTAATCATTTTGCAGACGCTTTTATCCAAATCAACTTACAAATGAGGTGAATAGAAGCACAGTGACTTGTCCCAGTTATTCTAGCACAGTACACGTAACATATATCTATTTTTAAATAGATATATAGAATAGTAAGTGTTAGTATTAATGGGTCAAGTGTTGACGCAAAAAATGCGTCTTCAGCCATTTCTTGAAAATGGTTAAAGACCCAGTAGCTCAGGTTGAGTTGGGCAGGTTATTCCACCAGCTTGGAACAGTCAAGGTAAAGGTCCGTGAAAATGATTTTGTGCCTCTTTGGGATGGCACCACAAGGTGCCATTCAAGGTGCCCTCCACGACACCCTCAAGGACCTACCTGAGAGGGAGGTAAGACTTGAACCATTGGAGTGCGGTTCCTGAGATGCCCTTCGTCATGAGGGTTGACAGGAGGATCTGGTGGTTAACTGTGTCAAAAGCAGCAGACAGATCCAGCAAGATGGAAGATTTGGAAGCTGCTTTTGCCAGTCTCAGAGCTTCAATAACCAAGAGCTGGGCAGTCTCAGTTGAGTGGCCACTTTTGAAACCAGACTGGTTGTTTTCCAGGAGGTTGTTCTGTGTAAGAAAAGTAGAGTTTTAGTAATGAATGGAAGAAGGGATACCGGTCTGTAGTTTTCTAAATTTGCCGAATTTAGTGTGGGTTTCTTAAGCAGAGCGGTTATCTAAGCCTGCTTAAATGCTGTGGGAAAGGTACCAGTGTGAGGAAATGTGGATGAGACCAAAGAGGATAGGCAGGAGGGTGAGAGTGAGCATAGGTTACGATGAAAGGTGAAGGAGTGTGTGTTCTGTCAAGCCAGGTTGAGGCTTAGAGTGAGGAGGATGTGATCTGAGGTGTGCTGTGGAGTAAACAACATATGATCAGTGGAACAGTAGCATGTGTAAATAAGGTCCAGTTGGTTACCTAATCTGTGAGTAGCCGAGGCAGGTACTCACTTGAGGTCAAACAAGGCAAGCAGAGTGTGGAGGTCAGCAGCCTGAGGTTTTTCTAGGTTGATGTTGAAGTCTCCAAGAACTACCAGAGGAGTACCATCCTCAGTAAGGATGATATTAACACATCCAACTCCTCCAAGAAGTTACCTAGCTGACTTGGGGGATGATAAACAACTACAAAATGGATTTTAATAGGGCTGGTGATGTGATTCAAAGGAGCACAGAGATTTCCACTAAAGTTCCATTAAATTTCCACTCACTTGAGATGAGCAGACTAGTGCCCCCATCCCTCCCAGTCATGCAAGCCATGTGTGAAAAAGTGAAATTAGTGGAGAGGGCTGCAGGTGTGGCAGTGTCCTCTGGTCTGATCCAGGTCATAGTCAGGGCCATGAGGTTGAAGTCTGCTTTATTTACAACAGACAGGCAATTCCAGAGACCAATAGGAAAAGAAAGTAATGTACTGGAGGACATAGGAAAAGTACGCTGGTTGTTAGGATTGTACTGCCTCCAACATGTGACGTGAATGTTAGTAATAGTAGAGATTTGGAAGCACATAGTGAAGACAGGTCACAAAAACAAACAGATGAGAACAAGCTGTATAAATGAGCAAGGAAGGAAAGAAAAAGCAAAGGCAAGGCAATTTTATTTGTATAGCACATTTCATACACAATGGTAATTCAATTTGCGCGTGCAAATTCTACTCGTCAATTTTCATTGGCCTTTTTTCAGTATATCAGAGGTGATTGGGGCTCCCAAGTATTTTCTGTCTGCTAGAGGTCGCTAGAGGCCTATTCAAAACAAAGGCGTAGCTTGATGACGCCAAGTTTGAGCGCAGAATCTTGGGACACATCACAGCCAATGGAAATAATCGGTATAGGACTCGGGAAGAAATCATGTTCATGGATGCGATTATTAACGTTACTGTAGTATGAAGCAGAGCAGGAGTGTTGTGGAGCTGAACGAGGAGCTGGAGCGATTGATCAACACACGCCTCACGAGCAGCAGAACTTTTATTATGACGCAGTCGCCGGAGCCGCTTCTGCTTTTCCGGTCATGAGTATGAGGTAACGCAGCTCTGTTTATCATATTAGATACATTTGAGTGTGCTGAAAATGATGTTATAACGTTACTCTGAGCGTTCACTCGGCGGCTGCTGTGAGACACTGTTACACACTGCAGTAAGATAGATAGATTTTACAATATCATATTAAATGCTGGATGGCTTGTGTTGATAAATGGCATGCAATTCATTTTAAAACGTTTTGTATCATGGAGAAAATTCTGTATTACTGTTACTAAAAATAAAGCTGCATCTGATTATGCTATGTTAGCTACTTCACAAAATAGTGTTTTTCTCGGAGGCATGGTAAAGCATGGTACTCGCAAAAAAACAAACAAAAAATTTGATTTAAACAATAAGACTAAACGTCTAGTCTAAAGAGCTATATAACAACAATTAGTTTTCTGTCTGTAAATATATCAAAACAGTTGTTCCCTTGTCTATTAAAACATGTAATATATTAAAGTGTCTTTGGTGTTTCCATGGTTTCTTCGGAAATCGAGGGTAACGCGGGAATGATGCAATTGACAGGTGACTCCTCACACGTCCCGGAGCCTTGATTAAAATTGCAATTTTCTCACGATTTACAAATAGTTGCAAACATTTGGGATATTGAAAGTCCTCAAGTGAACAAAATATATAACACTGGCCTAGTGGATTTTGGATATTTTACTGCAAAGTTCTTACATATTGCACCTTTAAGGAGAAAATACAACAGTGGTGTTGACTGATGAATTTGCACATGGTTTGTCTTAAAGCATATTAGAAACACCACACGCAGAGATATAAACAACATTAAAATCTTGATTTTCACCACTGGGAATCTTTAAAGAACCCTTTATGCCAAAAAGATTCTATATAAGGAGAAATGTCTTCAATGATTGCACAATACTTTCATGTTTAATGGGTTATTTCGATTTTTATAAACTGTTCAATTCCTAAAATGTAATTAAAATAAAAAATTAACTAAAACAAAATTAATTAAACCTTAATCTATCAAATGATGCCTTGATAGGAACTCCTAAAAGGTTCTATATGTGAAGCGCCTAACCCTTTAAGGTTCCATAGGGTTATTCTTCTAAGAGTGTAGTGGCTCAGAAATTACACATTTCACCTTTAATATGCATTTTGTTGTTATGAAGCATGACCCCTAACAAACAATACAGTCTCATGCGATACGGACATTACAGTAAATGAAACATCATAAATATCAATCAAAACTAAAATGACTACGATCTGCATTTTTACAAACCGTTGACTGATTATACCCCAGTTTAGGATGGCATTCCTGTGTGAGGCGACTGTTTTGTCATCCCTGCCCTCTATCGCTTGCATACTCCACTCGTCCAATCATGGCACGATTAAGATGTAATTACCACACAATTTGCATGATGTTTTCTAATTAGCCAGTCGATTAAAGATTAGGGTGCAGTTCAGCTGCCATTAGCGCTGACTGATTGCATGTTTGCAAACACAAACATCATCATTCCAGTGGGACGAAACCCCTGTATCTGTGCTTCTGTCTGTCTCTGTCAAAGGTGCAACCCTTGATCTGCGTCACAGAGCGCTGCCTGAAATCCTCCTGTTGTCATGGACTGTGGTTTTGAGCTGTAGATGAGCATTAGACCAGGCTGCATTTGCTTGAGAATTAATTTGATTTGATTGATTTTGTATGTTTCAGGGTTTCATCCAAGCAAAACATATAAAGTATGGTTTTAAAACACAATTTATTTAAAAATAAAACATTATGATATATTATGATATTGTACGTTTCACTGTTCATACAAACATATAAAAAATATAGTGTTGATTGCTAAAAAAATAAATTAAAAAAAATAAAAAAAAAGCACACAAAGTAACACAATTTTGGTAACAGAATAGAGTGCTGCAGTCATTACATATTTTTGTCGGCCATCCCGTGAGTTAGTATCACCCTGGTTCTCTCGACAAAAAGCCAATATGATTTTCCACTGTCTTTTGGATTATTGCAGAAAATAAGCTCCGTGTTTAACAAAAGTTATGATTCTTATATGTTTTTTCCATTGTGATAATCTTCACAAATGAACACAACTTTTATTAACTTGAAGCGTAAATATAATCGCCAGAAATAAAAAGCTAAACGCATTCTACGTAACACTGAAACATTTGCATAATGCCAGTCTGTCTTCATTGGCTGCCCGCAATCAACATCTACTTTGACCCTCAAACACTGTAGTTGTAGCTGAGACTGGAAGAGTTTGATTCGTGTTGTTCGACATGTTGAGAAGATGACATTTTCTGTGCTGCCAAAGCACATCCACTTTGCTGCACTTCCACTTGACACTCGTGCTGGAATTGATATGGGAAAACCAACACCGTCGTGACTGTTTGTATCACTGTGTATTAAGTGCTGAGGAAGATCTGGAGCTGTAATTCAAATATGGTAGAGCTTTTTGTTTCCGACACACGCTTTAAGCACAACAGACTGGGTCATCTGACCAATCAGAGCAGAGTCAGTTCTCGGAAAGGCGGGGTTTAGAGAGATGGACGCTGTGTCCGAAATCGAATACTACATACTTTTTTAATGATCTCAAAGTAAATTCAAATTTAAATGTAGTACCTACTCAGTATGCAAATTCGAACACAGTGTGAATCTTCAAACAAACTGTTTTCAGACTCTTTGACAAATGAGGTGATGTGCAATGTATAAAGTGTTTTTGATCTTGGATACATGTAAACATACTGTAGGAGACTCCAAAACAAAATTAGGAACCTTTTAATAAGATAATAGGGGCACTTCAAGACTGGTAGCAGGATTTCAAAACAACATCTGTGGTGGCCAAACAATATACTAGCATTTTTGCTAGTGAGATCATACTGGATGATGGCTACGTACTGGTGTAGTTTTAGCTCATAATTCCTGGAGTGTATTTTTATGTTTGTTCATAAGTTTGAATTTGGACAGCTTGTCCCTTATCTTCAAACCATACCAACTTTTAAACAGTATCAGTTTGGGTGCAGTGTGAGAGCGGGCGAGCGTGTGTCCGGTTTCTGACCGGGCAGGCTGAAAGTGACGTCGTGGTCAGAGCTGCGTCTGTGAGCTGCAGATAAAGGCTTTATTGGAGTTGGTGTTAATGAACCGTTGGCACCAGCACACACACATACACCAATGATGGCACATAAAAACACTGACACACAAGAAGCATGAGGTTTTTACACGCTCTGGACCTGAGGGACACCTCGCAACCGACCTGTCCTACTTCACTTACAGAGAAATCAATATATCCCCTCTCTATATCTTCTGTACCGTTTTATTCGGCCTTCCTCTCTTTTGTTTGGGGGTTTAGGGGCCCTGTATCAGCAGTGTGTGTTGAATACTAGAGTAGATCTCGCAGTAAGCCGTTGGCAACAGAGCGGTTTCTGGTTTTTTTTGTTTTTTTTAGTGTGTGTGTATTGAGCATGGTTTGCTGTGGTGGTTTGTGTGTACAGTAAGTGTGAACTCTCAGCATCATGAGAGGCAAGATTCGCTCAGCAGTCTCTAGTGGTGGAGAAAGATCAGGTGACCTTGGCGATGATAGTGTCATGTTGTACTAATTGAGCGACTGGAACAAGAAGTATTATATACATTTGCTGCATTATTAATAATGCTGAATGTAAAAAAGTTTTTATTTTCAGTTGTACAAATGATAAAATATAATACGTTTATTTTATATGTCGTGCCAAAATGTTTGATGTTAGCAACTTTTAAGAGAAACCTTAAAGGTGCCATCGAATTGAAAATTGAATTTACCTCGGCATAGTTAAATAACAAGAGTTCAGTACATGGAAAAGACATACAGTGAGTCTCAAACTCCATTGTTTCCTCCTTCTTATATAAATCTCATTTGTTTAAAAGACCTCTGAAGAACAGGCGAATCTCAACATAACACCGATTGACACCCGAACAGTCGGGATCATTAATATGTACGCCCCCAATATTTGCATATGCCAGCCCATGTTCAAAGCATTACACAAGGGCAGGACATCTGGATCTGTGCACAGCTGAATCATCAGACTAGGTAAGCAAGCAAGGACAATAGCGAAAAATGGCAGATGGAGCAATAATAACTGACATGATCCATGATATCATGATATTTTTAGTGATATTTGTAAATTGTCTTTCTAAATGTTTCGTTAGCATGTTGCTAATGTACTGTTAAATGTGGTTAAAGTTACCATCGTTTCTTACTGTATTCACAGAGACAAGAGCCGTCGCTATTTTCATTTTTAAACACTTGCAGTCTGTATAATTCATAAACACAACTTCATTCTTTATAAATCTCTCCAACAGTGTAGCATTAGCCGTTAGCCACGGAGCACAGCCTCAAACTCATTCAGAATCAAATGTAAACATCCAAATAAATACCATACTTACTTGATTAGACATGCTGCATGATGAACACTTTGTAAAGATCCATTTTGAGGGTTATATTAGCTGTGTGAACTTCGTTTATGCAGTGATAGAGTCGAGAGCTCGGGAGGGGGTGGAGAGCGCACTATTTAAAGGGGCCGCAGCCTGAATCGGCGCATTTCTAATTATGCCTCAAAATCTATGGGGTATTTTGAGCTGAAACTTCACAGACACATTCAGGGGACACCTTAGACTTATATTACATCTTGCAAAAAAACATTCGATGCCACCTTTAATGCAGGCTACGTAATCAACCCTGTTACCTATTTTTAGTTTTTGCGTGTGTGTGTGTGTTAGAATGTTATTGATGTTGGTTGATTTTATTCATTTAATGTTTAAAACAATTACAAAGGGTTTTAAACTGTTTTCAGACATTTTTTTTGCTTTACGGGTAAAAATCAAGGAATGCAAAACAAAGACAAAGAAAAAATAATAATAATGTGACTTTCTGAAGCAGAAAAATAATACACTAAAAAAAGCTGATGTACAACAATTTTCGGTCACACTTTATATTAAGTGGCCTTAACTACTATGTACTTATATTTAAAATAATCATTTGATACAGTGCACTTACTGTGTACATACATGTTTTTACATTGTACTTATGTTTTAAAAACACCTGCATGTAATTACATCTGTAATTAATTTCTGTAATTACATTTATAATTACACTGTTGACCCATCCCTTAACCCTTACCCCTACCCTTAAACCTACCCATACCACCAAAGCTTTCCCTAACCTTACCCGTATCTACCTCAATATCAGCAAAAGTGTTTTGCAATTCAATATGAACCCAATAAGTACATTGTACTTATTTTTTGATGTAAGTATGTAGTAGTTAAGGCCACTTAATTATAAAGTGGGACCCAATTTTCATCTATAAATTGCTAATGAATTTCACAAATTAGTAAAATTAAACAGCAGGTTACACATTGAATGAAATGTGAAATTTTGAAGCAGACAAATATTTTTTTTTTAAATCTTTGTTTTTAATTTGATTTTGTTTATAGTTTTTTATTTAAAGTTTTTATTTAATTTCAGTTTGTTTTAGTAATTATTTTCTTGAGTGTTTGTCATTTTTATACTTTTTTTTTTTTTTTTTTTTCCCCATCACGTTAAACTACCTGACAATGGGAAATGTTGCCTTGGCAGTTTCAGTTATAATAATAAACCTAAAAATTATTATTATTTTTTACAGTGTATCATACGGAAGAGGATTAGGGCCAAGCAATAATAAAAAAATAAAACCGTCTCGAGATTAAAGTTGTTAAATTTCAAGAAAAAACTCATTAAATTTCGAGAAAAAAGTTGAGATAAAATGTTGAGAATAAACTCGTTAAATTACGAGAAAAAACTCGTTAAATTTCGAGAAAAAAGTCGAGATAAAATGTTGAGAATAAAGTCATTAAATTATGAGAAAAAACTCATTAAATTACAAGAAAAAAGTCGTTAAATTATGAGAACAAATTCGTAATTTAACGAATTTGTTCTCGTAATTTAACGACTTTTTTCTCATAATTTAATGACTTTATTGTCAACATTTTATCTCGACTTTTTTCCCGAAATTTAACAAGTTTTTTCTCGTAATTTAACAAGTTTATTCTCAACATTTTATCTCGACTTTTTTCTCGAAACTTTAATCTCGAGATGGTTTTATTTTTTTTTATTATTGTTTGGCCCTAATCCTCTTCCGTAGTATCACCTTTTGTTTTTGTTTGCACTTTAAAAAAATAGCTTTTTTAACACTTCACATCCTGTTTTGTAGACTAAAAATAAATATTTACTTTAATAAATATTTCATTTTTACTCCTCTATTCAACTTTGTTGAAAAATATCAAAACTTTGACTTTGTGTTTCAAAGTTTCAAGCCCTATTTTGTGCCCTAATTGTAGAAAATGTCAGGTAACTAGATGAAGTCTGTTTTTAAAGATGGCATGTTTATGGATGGTTGCAGAGTGAGAAGCTGTTCTGTACAATCTGTCTGTTCTCTCATTGTGTCGTTGGCTCAGTTCTTTCTCTCTCGCTGTGTTTAGAGCTGCTCTGAGCGCTGGGGACAGTGAGCCAGGTGTCAGAAAGATGCTATTATTGCACCGAAGCCATACATTTGGGTCAGGACTGCGAGCATGTGTTTGTGTGTGTTTGTGTGTGTGAGAGAGGGAGAGAGAGAGATCAATCTGGCAGATGATCAGAGAAGTCTCTCTCTAAGAGCGCTTTCACCGTTTCACTCTGACGTTCTTATTTAACACACATCAAACTGCCACTGTCAGATCCTGTCTAAGTCTACACACACACACACGGAGTTGACTGCATTTATAAATGCTGGAGCACAGATCAAAGCATCCTATAGCACAGTGCACACAATGCTTTGTTCGTGTGCAGCATGTGTAAGTGACAAAGTCTATTACAATATGCGTTATAGAAGTCTATATTATAGATGGAATGGCACATTCAAACAGATACAAACTTTTCCTGTGCCATTTCTGTTTTTGCTGCTTAATATTTTTGTGGAAAGACTACCACTGAAAAGTTTAAGGTAAGTAAGAAAAAAAGAAATTCTTTTATTCAGCATGAACACATTAAATTGCTCAAAAGTAAAATCATTTATAATGTTGCAAAAGATTTCTAATTCAAATACAATTCAAAGAATCCTGGAAAAACTATGTCACAGTTTCCACAAAAATATGAAGCAGCACAACTGTTTTCAACATTTATGATAATCATAAATGTTTCTTGAGCAGCAAATCATCATATTAGAATGATTTCTGAAGGATCATGTGACACTGAAGACTGGAGTAATGATGCTGAAAATTCAGCTTTGATCACAGAAATAAATTATATTTTACAATATATTAAAATAGAAAACAGTTATTTTAAATTGTAATAATATTTCACAATATTACTGTTTTTACTGCATTTTTAAACAAATAAATGCAGCCTTGGTGAGCAGAAGGGACTTCTTTCAAAAACATTTTGCACAAATCAAGTAACACTTTACAATAAGGTGTCATTTCTTAACATTAGTTCATGCTTTAATTGACATAAACTAACAATAAGTAATACGTTGTTGTACTATTTAATATACTTTCTATATTTTCTTCATTGTTTGTTCATGTGAGTTCGAGGTGCATTAACTAATGTTAATAAATACCATTTTGTTTTTAAATCTGTATTAGTAAATCCTGACATGAATATTAACTGAGATTAATACATGCATTAGAATTATTGTCCATTCATGTTAACTAATGTCAGCTAAGGAAACCTTATTGTAAAGTGTAACCCCAAATCTGAATTGCAACCTTTTGACAGGCAGTGTAGCATATTCTGATGATTTTAATGAAAATAAAATAAAGAGGAATTATAATAAAACAATATAAAATAAAATAGAAAACCCCCACAAAATTAAGTATGTGCAATTGTTACTGCATTTCTGCTGATTTTAAACATTTTAAAAATAAAATAATAAATCCTAAAATGTCATGGATTAAATAGTTTAAATTCCTAGTTATGTATATTTTTTTGTCAGTACAATTACTGTAATCTTTTTAAAGTCCGTATCCAGCAAATGATGAATGATTGGAAAAGTCATGGAAATGAATTAGCTCAGATATGTAATAAACGAAAACTTGGAGTGATGTTCAGCTTTGTTAATGGCAGATGTTCTGACTGTAGAATCTGCTGAGCATTCTGGGAGTTCTGCGGGAACATATCCCCTGTTGAAATGCTTATTAGAGACGAGAACTGACTTGACAATTCAAATATCCCATTGCTTGAAAAGTAAAGAAACCAAAACGCTTTATTCAGGACTGCAAAGTGGCATTAATTTCACACTAAGAAGCGTTTCACGCTGTTCCACACTCCGCATCAAACGTATCCTTCCTGTCTCATACACCGCAGAAAATGACTGCGCTGGAGAAGGACACCAGCGATGTGGGTAATAAACATGAATGGTGGCACCTCTGAGAGGCAACAAATGATAGCAGGGGTGAAAAAAGTAGAAAGAAAGTGACTGTCAAAAGAACTGTGTTTTCTCATCATTACTGAAGAGCGGGAAAACAAAGAAGCATCTGTCTCTAGACCTTGAGAGGAGGATCTGTCATGAGCAGCAGAAATTATAAAGCAGAAAGATGATGTGATGCTTCCCTACTTCACAGTCTGGATCTCTGCAGAAATACTAAATCAGTAGAGCTTCAAAAGAGCTGTAGAGGAAGAGTATGCTAAACCCCCGAGTGAAACCTCCTCAGTTGCTGAGAGGACGGCCATGGAGAAAGGCTGCCCCCTTGTGTGGCCTTTAGATGCTGCATGAATATGCATTTGTGCTACTTGTGTCATAAATTGTTATTTTAATCATAATGATAATTCAAACAGACCGAGTCCTATCGGAACACTTGTGTCTACAAGTAGTGTCTACAAGTAGCACAAATGCATATTCATCACTAACCCTAACATTTACATAAACCTTCCCCCCGAGAACACACAACAAAGGGGGCGAGGCCATGTTGGGCAGCTTTAGAGAAGAGGAAGAGTTGTTGTAGTAGAGTGTTGTTGTCATGCCGTCATTTTACGCCGGACTGCTTCACAAACGAGGGTCAATTCAACGCTGGATTTGCACAAAAGATTAACATGACGGCACATGCTAGTGGATGAGTTGAATCAACTCCACAGCAACTACATAAATTTATCCACTAACCATTCAGAAACGTCCAGTTTCATTCTAAAAGTTGTAACTTCTTCCTGAGTCTCTCCATCAGTGTCGACTCCGGTTTGAACAATGTAAGGCTGAACACCATTACTGACGATCCTCATTTTGGCTGCGTGAGATTCTCCAGCTTTGTTGTTGTTGAGCTGTTAAAGCAGCAGCTAATTTGCATTTAAAGGGACACACACAAAAATTACGTGTTTTTGCTCACACAGGGTCAAATTTGGCAAGCTATAATAAATGATCTGTGGGGTATTTTGAGCTGAAACGTCACAGACACATTCTTTAGAAACCAGAGACTTATATTACATCTTGTGAAAGGGGCATTATAGGTCACCTTTAATAGTGTAACTTATTTTACACACACATACCGTCCCACAATGCAGCACAGTTAACTTGACCTTCTGTTTCTCTTGTGAAGCAAAATAACAAAAGTACTTTAATAGTAATTACTGATCAAAATAAAAGCTGAGGCATACAGCGGTAAGTAAGTGATTTGTTGCTTGTGTCAGTTTGTGTTTTGCAGGGACTGTAAAGAAGAGTATCACGAGGGCCCCTGCAGACGCATGACGGCCACAGCAACAGGAAGTACCCTACAGGTAAGAACGGCACACATTTAATATTAGTTCATCACATATGCATGGGCGCAGTTCAATTTATGTTGGCTAGATATCATCAGTCATCTCTCTTTTGGGTTGAGCAGCCTGAGATTATACTCATAAGAGTGTCAGTGCAGGATAATGCCTGCAAGCCATTCACAAATCACCTGATTCATAAAAGAATCATGTAAGAGGGGGAATTTAAAGCTCAAATCTCCCTGTGCTGTTTGATCTCTGCTGTAAAATATGTGTCTGTGTTTCAGGGTTATATTGTAGATGAAGAAGCAGCTCTTCGCGCCCGCTGGGATCAGGCCTCACAGGACACTATAGCCAAAACCACTCATCCCTGCCCAAAATGCCAAGTTCCCGTGGAAAAGAACGGTATGAATGGTCTTTTACCTTTCTCTGGTTTCTCAGGGGCTGTTTAGAATAATGTTCTAACATACTGCTATTGCTTACTGATTACTGATTACTGTTACTTACTACTTACAGTGCTGGGAAGTAGCTGATTAATCAGAAATCAGAACCCAAAAATTAAAGTTTTATAGTCTTTTCTTCCCTGTTGTGACATATATCTGAGACATATATCACTCATGTGAGTGACAGGTTGCCCCGCCCTCATGCCATTAAACACGTCAGAGAAGAGAAAAGATGTTGCTGAATGAGGGAGGGGAAGTAATTTTGATTCAGGACTACGAGGCACATTAATTGACAAAAAGATAATGATGTACACAGATAAATCATTTATAATAAAAATACTGCAATATTCCATAAAGAAATAAGAAGTCAGTTTTGATTTCATGGTCACTTTAAGAAATTTTAATTAAATTGTTACATTTTAAAATACTCCTAATCAGACTACAGTTTCTTTTTTTTATTATTGATTACATGATTACATTATTCACACAATGGCAGTAAATTGTTTGTGATTATTGATTCAGTATTGATTCTCCCTAATTCTTCTTTTTATCTTTTAAATTTTCATTTATAAAAAAACCTGTTGCTTATATATGTTTGGAAAGTCTTCTAGATTTGAGGAATTTAACAACACATTTGCATGTTCACGGTTCTCTGATGAATGGTCACATGACATGCAGGTGAATATTAATAAATATTTAATTAAACTCACAAAGCTCCCGCAGTTCCTTCACCAACCCCAGTCTGGTAAACCCTGACGTAATTTAATGTTTAATGCGATTCATGTTGTTGATAACAAAGAATGAAAAGTAATTTCTTTCTCTTTGTATTTTTATATCGATATGGCACAAGATCATCCTTTTCAAACTCCATGAAACAGTTTTAAAGGTGCCCTAGAATTAAAAATTGAATTTATCTTGGCATAGTTGAATAACAAGAGTTCAGTACATGGAAATGACATACACTGAGTTTCAAACTCCATTGTTTCCTCCTTCTAATATAAATCTCATTTGTTTAAAAGACCTCCGAAGAACAGGCGAATCTCAACATAACACCGACTGTTACGTAACAGTCGGGATCATTAATATATACGCCCCCAATATTTGCATAATGCCAGCTCATGTTCAAGGCATTACACAAGGGCAGCCAGTATTAACGTCTGGATCTGTGCACAGCTGAATCATCAGACTAGGTAAGCAAGCAAGGACAATAGCGAAAAATGGCAGATGGAGCAATAATAACTGACATGATCCATGATATCATGATATTTTTAGTGATATTTGTAAATTGTCTTTCTAAATGTTTCGTTAGCATGTTGCTAATGTACTGTTAAATGTGGTTAAAGTTACCATCATTTCTTACTGTATTCACGGAGACAAAAGCCATCGCTATTTTTATTTTTTCTTGCAGTCTGTATAATTCATAAACACAACTTCATTCTTTATAAATCTCTCCAACAGTGTAGCATTAGCCTGTTAGCCACGGAGCACTATCAAACTCATTCAGAATCAAATGTAAAAATCCAAATAAATACCATACTTACGCGATTAGACATGCTGCATGACGAACACTTTGTAAAGATCCATTTTGAGGGTTATATTAGCTGTGTGAACTTTGTTTATGCTGTTTAAGGCAAGCGTGAGCTCCGTGGTCGGGGAGCGTGAGCATTTAAAGGGGCCGCAGCCTAAATCGGCTCATATTTAATGATGCCCCAAAATAGGCAGTTAAAAAAATGTATTAAAAAACAATCTATGGGGTATTTTGAGCTGAAACTTCACAGACACATTCAGGGGACACCTTAGACTTATATTACATCTTTTAAAAAGACGTTCTACGGCACCTTTAAAAGTTGTGAAAATGATGTGATCTAGGACCTTTATACAGCGCATCATGTCATGTCTATCCCTCACAGCCTCTTTTTCATCTACGTATTAGGGTATTTGCGAACTTGTTATGATGCTTACATTGTAAAACCATTAACAATAATCATTACTGACATACAGATTAATTCTCATTTTACATTTATGTTTGTTAAACCACTAGTGAAGAATCTGGGTGTGCACTCTTAAATTTGACAGGTTAGTTTGGTGGTCAGAACCAGTTTTTTTTTTTCACCTTTGAGTACTAAGGTAAAATCATTTCTTTCTTTTAAGGACTTTAAAAAGGTGATCCATGCATTTATTTCAACAAAGCTTGATTACTGTAATTAACTCTTGTCCGTCATGGTACAGAATGCAGCTGCCAGGCTTCTAACTGCTGTGTGGAAACGAGAGCACATTACTCCAGTTTATTTTTTTTGCTCTGGCTTCCAATTCACTACAGAATTGATTTTAAAGTGTTGTTTTAAATCCTTGAACAGATTAGCACCTGTGTATATTTCTGTGTTTCTATCTGCTCACAATAGGAAGGTCTCATAGGTCATCCAACCAGAGACTGCTAAATGTTGATCATGCTGTTGCAGTCACTGAACCGAAACTTTGGAACAGCCTATACCTGTTTCTGTTAAAATTGCCCCTACAATACTCGATTTTAAAGCAAAACTCAAAACATATCTATTTTCTCTGGCTTTTAATGATAGCTGATTTGTGTAGTTTCTGGTCTTGATTGTGTTTGTAATTTGTTTTGTTGTATATGGTTTTAATTTAGATGGTTTTTGATATATTATACAGCACCTTGGTCAACAATTTTTGTTGGTTTTTAATGGTGCTATATAAATAAAATTGACATTATGCATTTTTTAAATAATGTAGACATTTAACATTTCAACACATATTTTCATTTCTTTTGAGATCAAACAATAATCTGTGAATCCATTGCAGTACCGCTATGGACCACCTAGGGGTCGCAAACCCGCTGTGAAAGTGCTTATAAAGTGCTTATATAAAAAAGTATATATAAAGTGCTTAACAAATTTATTAGACCAAAACCCAATATTAGGTTTGTGCCCTAAACTAACAATATTGGTGATTAACAAAATCATTTTTGATGTTTCTGTAATGGTTAATCCACAGCAGCATGTGTAAGCTCTTTAGTCACAGTAGTGTTTCTCATGCTAAAATATAATTATTGTTGTGATTTAATTTATTCAAAGATAGATTGTACAAAAGTTTAATCAAAAGCAAGTCTTTGGGAACAACTAGAAACTACAGTGCACAGCATAAACACCCCCTCTGAAACTTCTGAAAGTCAGCAATTACTCAATTACTTAGAAGACATGTTAGGGTTCTTTATAGATATAATGTTCCAGCGAGTCCGCTTAATCAATTACCAAAGAAGCATGTCAAAATTATTCAGGAAAGTAAGATTTTCTTATCAAGGTGATAAAATGTTGTGTAGCAAAAATGAGTACACCCTCCCAAAAGTTACTAAATAAAACAAAATAAACATGTTCTGGTGTAAGTTTAAGGCAATGTTTGATCAACAGGTAAGTATGTTGAACCAAAACATTTAAAGAGAAGTAATTTCTTGACATATAAAAGTGTTATATAGCTCACTGAATCATTCTCAGACTTAATGCTGACAACAATGGAAGCACTTGGGAGAGAACTGTCAGGATTATTTCACTTATTTCTCAGCACAAAAGAGGACAGTGGTACAAGAGGATTATCAAATCATTGTTTTAAGTGTGAAAATATAGCAAAAGTAACACAGAAATTCAAAAACAATGGACTTGTGACAAGGCCCTTGAAATAATCATTTTAAGCTTTCATTTAGTGATGAGGGATTTTTTGCTAGACAAAGAGCAGGATAAATACCAAGCGAGTGTCTCAGAGCCAGCAAAAGCTATGAAAAAAGAGTGACTGTTTATCTCACAGAGTAAGATACAGCAGTAGAAATGACATGAATGGTTGTTCTCCTCACTGGAACTACCTACTGTAGCCAAAGCACAATAAAGTCAGTTCGCCATTTCCAAAGCCCATATTTACAAAATATAGATTCTGGGAATCAATACTCTGGTCTCATGAGACCAAATCAATCATTTTGGATCTAACAGCATCCAAAATGTTCAGGTGTTGCTAGAGGAGGAGTACAGTGAGAAGTGCCTGGTGCCCACAGTAAAGTTCAGTGGTAGTAAAGCTCTTATATAGGGATGTGTGAGTGCTGAAGGTGTGAGGGAGTTGTGCTTTATCAATGCTGTCATGAATTCCCACACCACTGTGTAATTTAATACACAAACTTGAAACAGAAGATGTTACCCTTTCCTCATTCCCTGCATTGTTGGGCGTTTTTTCAACATGACAATGAGGATATGCATTCGCTCAAGATGAAAAACCTTCTGTGGACATGTATTGCACTCAATCTTAACACTCTTGAGCGCCTGTGGGGGATTCTGTAGAGACGAGTTGAGCAACAATCCCCATTAAAGATCAGGGCGTTTAAGGAGCTCATCATCCAGGAGTTAAACAGGACAGATGTGACAATTTGTCATGAACTTGTACACTCCGTGCCAAGAAGGGTCAGAGCAGTATATTCAAAATTATGGAGGGAATACTAAGTACTAGAATATTATACACTTGTTGAATTAAATCTAGGGTGTACTCATTTCTGCAATCCTTAATTTAAACAAAATTGGCTAATTTACTTATTTTATGGCTATTAATGACATATTTCTCAGTTTTTATTATGTATATGTTTAATACATTTTAGTTTTGCCATCTTTCCATGAACTGTATTAGTGATCATAAAGAAAATACATCTTTTGTATTTGTTCAGAGGGGTGTACTCATTTATGCACTATATGGAAGTCAATAACAACAGAGTCTGTTGAAAAGTATATAAAAAAACAATGCCAGCAAGAATGAATTAAGCATGTGTGTAATGAGGTCATGTGAGCATATAATTGTTTGAACTGTTTTGCATTACTTACTGAATACTGTTTTACATCTAGTACTATTTGTAAAAATAGATTGGTTATCTTTGTTTGAGATTGTGTCATAAATGTTTGAAGAGTGTGTCATAAAGATATCATTATCTCCTTCATTATGGATAATGATCCCTCTTGTCTTCATGTCGTTATGATCTTCCTCAGGTGGCTGTATGCACATGGTGTGTCCACGTTCCCAGTGTAAGTTTGAATGGTGCTGGCTCTGTCGTGTGGAGTGGAACAGAGAATGTATGGGCAACCACTGGTTCGGATGAGCCGGATACGCTCTCGCTGTGAGCTGAAACTCAGGGAATGGAGCCAAGGGGAAATCTGGCAAATCATTAGCTAGTCAAATCATTATCACTGTTGTGAGGTACATATCATGAAATGCTGCTGACATTCAAAGGTATTTGTGGTAACCACATATATTTTGGGTGTGATGGAATAAAATTCTAGTGTTATGAAATAAAATCCTGAGTCATGTTTTTCTTTGAAGTCATCAAATTCCAACATATTTCATTTGCTAATGGGAGTGTTGCTGTATTACTGACTGCACTCAATAACCACAATGAAAGTTTTCCAGGTTTTTATGACCCCAGTCCAGCTTTGAGTGTTGTGCTAACCTGATCCAAAATTCAATTGGTTTTCACTACTATGGTTTGGGGTCAGTAAGATTTATTTATTAATTTGATTAATTTCTCCTATGCTCAAAATGGTAATAATACCATATATATATATATATATATATATATATATATATATATATATATATATATATTTTTTTTTTTTTTTTTTTTTTTATATCTCACTATATTGGCATATTTTTGTATTCTCAGGCTTGATAAGAAATGAACATAGGCATCCACCTGTTTCATTGTATGTTTGTTGTTATTTTTATCTGTTTGCATTCAATCTTCCAATGCAGGCAATTTTACATTGCTGATGTAATTTGACATCTGTCAATGCATGATGTCATCACATTCCTGGCCTGTCAGTCATTTACCACTCCAGTCACTCACTATGGTCTGCTCATCATGAGTATCACCAGGGCTGGATTATGAACCGAACCGACGGGGCCGCTGTCCAGGAGCCTTTGAAGCCTCACGCCACAGTGAAACTGAACACCAGGGCCTTCAAATACTACAGGCCAAGGCTGAATGATAAATATGCTTGATAATAAATAGTTTAGGCTACCTAAAAAGCACTGTTTTACCCAATATGTGTCTGTGCTTCGTATTTTTATGCTTACTACAGTTCTGTGTTGTTAGCTTAGCAACATGCTAACACCAAAGTCCATAGAAATCAATTGTAATGTAGTTGCTGGTAATGTAGAGTGTTCCAAATCGTTCACATATGAGGCTTCTTGTTAGTATACTACCTTAGAAAGCAGCTTGCTATGTTTTAGAACAAGTCCAAACAAGCCTGCCTGTGTGTTTTCTGGTTTATATGGTGATTAGATGGTCATTATCTGTTAAAACAGGACACTCAGTACTGGTGCCATAAAAGACCCTAAATATAATCCTGTTCTTGTGTTGCCCTGTGACCTCTAGTTAAACATTATGAGATAAATGTTAGTTCATCAAGATTTATTACAGGGAGGGTGTAGCTGAGTGTCTAACACACATGTGCTTTACGACTCACAGTATGGGTAACTGAGAAACAAATCATCTAAAGACAAACACAGCCCGTTATTAAAGACGTCAAGAGCGCTCCGCTCGATATGCGGGGTAACTGACGTGAAGCTGCGCATTTTCTGCTGTACTGGTTCCATTACACTTCTGCTGAGTTCATGTTTTGGGCTGTAACTCCACTCTTTTAGCATCTTAAGAAGGCAGAGGATATCTTCAGCTGCTCTCGGCTGAATACAGCAGAAGAATGAAGAGATTTGGGCGAGTTGGATCTGATGGGCCGGATAGCCTTGAGCTTGAACTGACTGATGGAGTCTCTAGTCAGGTGAGGAAACTGCCTTCAGTCTATGGCTGAATCTGACATATTATTTCCCATCTCCTGAACTGTTGAGTTCAGCATAAATTGTAAACTACTGTGTTATTTGGTGATATTTTTTACTCATGATTTTTGCATGTTTATGGCTGTAGTCAGTGCAGCCAATCATGGCTCCTCGAGTATCCGTGACATCAGTTAAAGATATGGGACGGTCAGTCGCTCACCTGGCGTCCTATGCAAGAGGCCGCTGGAAACATGCTGCCCGCAAGTCTGTGAGGAAGAAACCCACAGGTATTTACAATAAATGCATGTATACAATAAAGGATTTTCTAACTTTTTACCTGCTTTGTTAGGTTGTGATCATGTGAACTTTAAAAATAAAACATTTATTTGATTACCCTCAGATAAAGCTACTGTAGTTGCATTGATGTATCAGAAGGTAATACTATGGTACTTTGAAATACACCATTTACTGAATGAATCTACACTATAAAAAGTGCTGGGTTAAAAATTGACAAACCCAGCGAATGGGTTGTTTTGACCCAACCTGAGTAGTTTTATTTAACTCAACTATTGTTTAAAAATGACTGTATTGCTTGCTTAAAATTAACTCAAAAATAGGTTGAAAATTAACATAATATGTTTAATAAATGAACATTTATTAATGTTTAAAAAATAATAAATAATAAAAATTTTTTAATTGCTTATTAATAAATGTTCACCTTTTGATTATTATTGTTGCCTCTAGTAATTATGTGTCTGATTTTTAATTTTAAATCTATTTTGGGTTAATTTTAAGCCAGTCATATAGTCATGATCAAGGACGGCTGTATTTATTTGATCAAAAATACAATAAAACCAGAAAAAATTTATATAGTACAATTTAAAATAACTCATTTCTGTTGTAATATATTTTAATATGTAATTTATTCCCGTGATCAAAGCTGAATTTTGAATTTTCAGCTTCATTACTCCAGTCTTTAGTGTCACATGATCCTGATTTGCTGCTCAAAACATTAAAAAAAAAGATTAATAATTATCTTTATAATAAGAATAAGAATAAAAATAATAACAAAAAATAATATGGTTATGTAAAATAAAGGTATTTTATTTTACAATATACTGTATGTCCAAACAACCAAGGTAGTAAAATCCTAATTCTAAATCATTGTGACTTTATTAGAGGAATATGTTGGCAGCAAGTACAAGGGTCTGGCAACAGATGAGGATGCTGTAGATGGACAGAAGAAGACGGAGATCCAGCTGAATAAAAGGCTTCTGGATCACTTTCGAGTTCTGGCGGCCAGCAATAAAGACACAGATGAGGTAACATGAAACAAATGCTCCACTTTGGTGAACTTTGGGAGACATACGTCATATTTGTCAGTGTCACACAGTGATATTGATTTTTGCTTTAGGTGGACCTGCAGTTGCTCAATGATGTCCTCACACATGGAGCCGACCCAAACTCAGCAGATAAATACGGGCAAACGGCCCTGCATGAGGTTAATGGTTTTTTTTTTTTTTGTTCATTTATCATTTATTATTACATTTATCAAGGCAGAAATGCTTCTTTACAATAAAACAAAAACATACATGTCAAAGACAGCATTACAGCCCATCATGTCTGTCAATGGTCATTGAAATGAATACTCAAGCTTACAGATGTTTTGTATTTTCCTCATTTTGACAGCAACTAAGTACAAAAACAAGGGGATACTTGTAGTTCTTAAAAACATTACCTGACAGACCATTTATGTTTCAAGAAAAGTCTTGGCGAATATATATAATCAGTCTATTTTCTCCATATCTTCTATATAGGTTCTTAAGGAAAGGGAAATCTTTTCCATCACATACAGTACAGTCCAAAAGTTTGGAACCACTAAGATTTTTAATGTTTTTAAAAGAAGTTTCGTCTGCTCACCAAGGCTACATTTATTTAATTAAAATTACAGTAAAAAATAGTAATATTGTGAAATATTATTACAATTTAAAATAAATGTGTACTATTTAAATATATTTGACAAAGTAATTTATTCCTGTGATCAAAGCTGAATTTTCAGCATCGTTACTCCAGTCTTCAGTGTCACATGATCCTTCAGAAATCATTCTAATATGCTGATTTGCTGCTCAATAAACATTTATGATTATTTTCAATGTTGAAAACAGTTGTGTACTTTTTTTTTTCAGGATTCCTTGATGAATAGAAAGTTCAAAAGAACAGCATTTATCTGAAATACAAAGCTTCTGTAGCATTATACACTACCGTTCAAAAGTTTGGGGTCAGTAAGAATTTTTATTTTTATTTTTTTGAAAAGAAATTAAAGAAATGAATACTTTTATTCAGCAAGGATGCATTAAATCAAAAGTGGCAGTAAAGACATTTATAATGTTACAAAAGATTAGATTTCAGATAAACACTGTTCTTTTGAACTTTCTATTCATCAAATAATCCTGAAAAAAAATATTGTACACAAATATTTTGTACAATTGTACACATTAAATGTTTCTTGAGCAGCAGATCAGCATATTAGAATGATTTCTGAAGGATCATGTGACACTGAAGACTGGAGTAACGATGCTGAAAATTCAGCTTTGCATCACAGGAATAAATGACTTTGTGAAATATATTCAAATAGAAAACAGTTATTTTAAATTGTAATAATATTTCACAATATTACTGTTTTTTACTGTATTTTTAATTAAATAAATGTAGCCTTGGTGAGCAGATGAAACTTCTTTTAAAAACATTAAAAATCTTAGTGGTTCTAAACTTTTGGACTGTACTGTATATATATCAGTCCATTCATCAACTTTGGTGGCTCTGGTTTTAGCCATTTCTTTGAAATTACTTTTTTACTGTCTGTCAGCATGAGGTTAATGTTTGACTCCTTGTGTGAGACATATATGCCATAAATTGTCATTCTGGGATGTAAATGTTCAAATGTTGAGAATATAAGTGACATCTTGCCTATAAAAAGCTGTAAAGCATTTACAGATGTTGTGTTTATTGGTAGATATCTCGGGCGTGGAACGTGGATGTGATGCGTTTTTTCCTGGAAAGAGGGTCTGATTTCCAGAGGGCTGATGCCTTTGGAGTGACGCCTCTTCATGTAGCTGCAGCTCTGGATTATGAGGAGATGCTGCAGTTCCTGTTAGAAAGAGGAGGTGTGTGTGTGTGTGTGTGTGTGTGTGTGTGTGTGTGTGTGTGTGTGTGTGTGTGTGTGTGTGTGTGTGTGTGTGTGTGTGTGTGTGTGTGTGTGTGTGTGTGTGTGTGTTTATGTGTGTTCATCAGGATTCAACTAAATTCAGAATTTAAGATCAAAATGACTCCATGTCATTTCATGAGTCAAAAATATTTCAACATTGATTATAATCAGAAATGTTTCTTGAGCAGCAGATCATCATATTAGAATGATTTCTGAAGGATCATGTGACACTGAAGACTGGAGTAATGATGCTGAAAATTCAGCTTTGATCACAGGAATAAATTACATTTTAACACATATTTAAATTTCACTATATTTCTGATTTTACTGTATTTTCGTTCAAATAAATGCAGCTTTGGTGAGATTTGCAATTACATTATTACATTATTTAAAAAATACTACATAAATAAATAAATTAATTAAAACATTTCTGAAAATCTTTTGTATGGTAATGTGTATGTTGTCCATGATTTTTCATCATGACGGCAGCTGACATTGAAGCTCGCACATATAAAGACAAGCAGACCCCGCTGCACTACGCTGCTAAGAATGATGCTGTCGGCGCAGTTAGGATGTTACTGCAGAACGGGGCGGACATCACTGTACGAGACTATAAAGAGAGGACACCTCTACAGCTGGCTGCGAACTTTGGTAAGGCTTTTATTAGTCTATAAATTGAGACCAAATCACAGTGGACAAATCTCATGACTGCTGTCGAAGAAGTCTCTTCTTTTTTGACTTCTGCATCCAAGGGTTTCATGAGAGTTATTCATGAGTGCGTGTTGTGTACAGATCGAAGTGAGACCGCACGTTTGCTGCTGGGGTTTGGAGCAGATGCTGGGGTGCAGGACTCAGATGGACAGCTCTGCATTACTGCCATGATTACTAAGATGAGCCCTGTGGTGAGTATAGTCAAGGATCGCTATGGTTACAGTACAAGTTAATCAACTTTTGAAGATTAGCAGACGCTTCCAGTGACTTTCAAATGAAAATGATCCTAGCAAAAGCCAATTCATCCAAGACAGACACAATGCAAGTATTGCTACTAAATTTTTGGAAATATCAAAGTAATGCAATGCTAGAGCAGAAAAGTTTTTTTTTTTGTTTTTTTTTGTAGTAAGGGTTATCTGGTACGGAAGAGGATTAGGGCCAAGCAATAATAAAAAAATAAAACCATCTCGAGATTAAAGTTGTTAAATTTCGAGAAAAAAGTCGTTAAATTATGAGAACAAATTCGTAATTTAACGAATTTGTTCTCGTAATTTAACAACTTTTTTCTCATAATTTAATGAGTTTATTCTCAACATTTTATCTCGACTTTTTTCTCGAAATTTAACAAATTTTTTTTCGTAATTTAACGAATTTGTTCTCGTAATTTAACAACTTTTTTCTCATAATTTTATGAGTTTATTCTCAACATTTTATCTCGACTTTTTCTCAAAATTTAACAAAATTTTTTTCATAATTTAACAAATTTGTTCTCGTAATTTAATGACTTTTTTCTCGTAATTTAATTACTTTATTCTCAACATTTTATCTCGACTTTTTTCTTTTTTCTCGAAATTTAACAACTTTAATCTCGAGATGGTTGTATTTTTTTTATTATTGCTTGGCCCTAATCCTCTTCCGTAATCTGGAGATTATGTGTCATATTGAAGACTAGTGAAAACATTTTCAAGTCATCCCTCATTTAAAAAAAAAAAAAACCTTAAAAATTACATAACATTACATAAAATAATTGTTTTTAGTAATAATCGGAATGACTCACATAAATGAATAATTTTATTTTATAATTTTATGTTATTTTATATTATTTATGTCGGTGCTTATAAAAAAGGCAAGCTTTACATTCCTGTTTTTAAACCCTAAACCATTATTTTGATAATTAATCTGATTTGATAATTAATTATCATCAAATATTGTTGAACATAAATTGCATTTAACATGCAGAGTAAAAAAAAAATACTACCATTCTAAAGTTTGGGGTCAGTAAGATTTTTTTTTAAAGAAATTAGTACTTTTAAAGTGACAGTAAAACATTCTAAAACTAAATATTTCTATTTGGTTAGAAATGGTCTTTCAAAATTTCTATTCATCAAAGAATCCTGGGGGGGGATGGGGGGGGGGTATCTCGGTTTCCACAAAAATCTGAAGCAGCACAACAGTTTTCAACATTGATAATAATCAGAAATGTTTCTTGAGCAGCAAATCAGGATCATGTGACACTGAATACTGGAGAAATGATGCTGAAAATTCAGCTTTGATCACAGGAATAAATTACAGTTTACAATATATTCAAATAGAAAACAGTTATTGTAAATTGCAATCATATTTTACAGTATTACTGTATTACCCCAAACTTTTGAACTGTAGTGTACTATTCTCAGTGAACTTCTCAATAATCATCATCTTGGTGTCGACAGGCTGATCTGGCAATGAATCAGTTCCATATGAAAGACCGAATGGCCCGACAACAGTTCTACTACCTTCATCTAATGGAGCCGAAACCGGATGACAAGACAAACCCCAAAGGTCCTGATCCGTCATCACCGGTACACACATTTAAACATATTTCATATGAAGTTCCTCGAAACAGGTGTTGCTCCATTGGCTTATGAGAGTTTTCTCTGTCCACAGCTGGAGTTTATCGTCAATCAGGGTAAACTGGATCTCATCATGCACCCTGTAGTGCTCAAACTCATCACTGTCAAATGGAACTTATATGGCAGGTAAACCCGTATCAAAGTCCAGTGCTGATGCATGGAGATACACGGACTGAGATTAATCACATCAGATTAAATCTTTTGCTACAGATTGGGTGCCTGGATACTCCTGCTTTTCAACTTCCTGTTTATCATCTCCTGGACAACAGTAGCCATATCTGTATCAGTACGTCCGGATGGAGATCGGTACAATCTTCCTCAGGTAAGACCGGTTATCATTTATATATAGTCCGGTTATTTTGATGGTCCACTTTAGACATTCTACTAACTATAAGTTACTTTGCAACTACTAACTCTCATTAGAGTATTAGTAGACTGTTAGACTGTTAGGTTAGGGTTATAGTATAAATGGACATGTAGTTACAAAGTTTCTTATAGTCATATGAATGTCTTTTGGGGAGCATCAAAATAAATTGTAAGCAGATATTAAGCAAACAGTCTACTGATACTCTAATGAGAGTTAGTTGACATGTAGTTGCAACGTTACTTATATTTAGTAGAATGTCTAAAGTGGACCTTCGAAATAAAGTGTTACCTAGTCCCAGGGCTTGACATGTGATAAGCCACCGTGGAGAGTGGTTTACCAAAGTTACTAACTGTTCAGTATTTTCACTGGCCACAACTTTGACATCAAAACATATAAATATTTTAATATTATCTCATAATTTGGCAGCAGGTTTATTAGGCTGCTGTCACTTACAACCTGATGCACAGATGCATTATACTGTTAAACATGCGATTTCTTACTCAACTGTTTATGTTCACTTAAAACATACTGACTGTGTTTATGTGAATACTCACTAAGACCGACATTTTGACATTATTTTGTGTGTATTTGACCATTTAAGCACAATAAGCAGCAAAAAATAAATAAATAAATAAATAAAAAATTTAGTAGTGAGAGGTGGCTTCATGTGTGCGCACTTTTGGGATGAGCACAAAATCTGAGTAAAATTATGTGTAATATGCGCAATCCCATGTTACAATCCCATATTACCTGGTTTGTGGGTGTTAATGTCAAGAAGTACTTAGATCAGTACTTCTGATACGTACAGTAGTGGCCACAGTGATGTACAGCCTAGAAAAATTGACATTGTCATCCTTTATTCAAATATTAATAAAAATTTGCCAAATTGTGAAGACATCATTTTTAATGGGCTGTCATATAAAGAAAGATAGTGTTTTAAACTATAAAACATTTTTCTCATATTTTCATGGTTTAATCGAACTTGTAGGGTCATTAAAAACCCTCTGGATATCACTTTTGGCCACTACTTCCTTTTTTTCTAACATTATTTAGAGCACGCAGTGCAAACAGCTCTAGAATATTCCTCTTTCTGCTTATAAACACACACATACACATACAGCACATGCACTCCTCTTGGCAGGACTGGTGGCGTGTGCTGCTGGTGGTTCTGGCACTAGTGCTGACGGTGACCGAGGTGTACAGGGAAGTGATGGAGATCGTGCGATCTCGGAGGAAACTCAAGCACTGGCAGCGCTGGACTGTGCAGAAACTCAATGAGGACTTGAGCTGCTCTCACCCCATGTGGCCTGAGGTAACACACTGAACCCATATAGATCTTATTCAAGAGAGAGAGATGTAGGATAATAAGCTTATGGACTGATCTTGTGATCTGAATTGATTTTTAAATGAATCGCATGTTTTGACATGTATTTTAAAGGGTTAGTTCACCCAAAAGTGAAAATTCTGTCATCATTTACTCACCTTTTTTTTTTTATATATATATATATATATATATATATATATATATATATATATATATATACAGAATTAATAGTAGAATTAATAGTAGAATTAATAGGGGTGTGGTAGTACTTAGGGAAATGTTGTACCACAATGAAAAATGGTCAAAAAAGTAGTAGTTTTTCTATAAAATTATAGTTTTCTCTTCTATTTAAAGGTGCCCTAGAATTAAAAATTGAATTTTACCTCAGCATAGTTGAATAACAAGAGTTCAGTACATGGAAATGACATACAGTGAGTCTCAAACTCCATTGTTTCCTCCTTCTTATATAAATCTCATTTGTTTAAAAGACCTCAGAAGAACAGGCGAATCTCAACATAACACAGACTGTTACGTAACAGTCGGGATCATTAATATGTACGCCCCCAATATTTACATATGCCAGCCCATGTTCAAGGCATTACACAAGGGCAGGCAGTATTAACGTCTGGATCTGTGCACAGCTGAATCATCAGACTAGGTAAGCAAGCAAGAACAATAGTGAAAAATGGCAGATGGAGCAATAATTACTGACTATTTTTAGTGATATTTGTAAATTGTCTTTCTAAATGTTTCGTTAGCATGTTGCTAATGTACTGTTAAATGTGGTTAAAGTTACCATCGTTTATTATTGTATTCACGGAGACAAGACTGTCGTTATTTTCATTATTAAACACTTGCAGTCTGTATAATTCATAAACACAACTTCATTCTTTCTAAATCTCTCCAACAGTGTAGCATTAGCAGTTAGCCACGGAGCACAGCCTCAAACTCATTCAGAATCAAATGTAAACATCCAAATAAATACAATACTCACATAATCTGTTGTATGCATGCAGTATGCATGATGAACATCTTGTAAAGATCCATTTTGAGGGTTATATTAGCTGTGTGAACTTTGTTTATGCAATGATAGAGTCTAGAGCTCGGGAGGGGGTGGAGAGTGCAAAGAATTAAAGGGGCCGCAGCCTGAATCGGCACATTTCTAATGATGCCCCAAAATAGGCAGTTAAAAAAATTAATTAAAAAAAAATCTATGGGGTATTTTGAGCTGAAACTTCACAGACACATTCAGGGGACACCTTAGACTTATATTACATCTTGTAAAAAAACGTTCGATGGCACCTTTAAATTCACATTTCTTATAGAAATTGATAGATTTATATACTTGGAACTCATGCAAACCAAAAATAAGTAGATCCCTATTATTTAATCCCTATTAATCCCTATCCCTAAACTCATCCTCACTGTCATCACATGGAAGAGCTGACTCTGCTTTCTTCCTATTGCCCTTTCTGTAAAATATTGCTGTATTCATTTTGTGAATTGAAGAAATAATTTTGTTATTTATAGATAAATTCAACTATACCACAATAAACACTTCAAATAAATAGATAACTGCAATCATATTGTTGATGCTACTATCTATAAAAAATCCCAGTGGTGAAATATATTACTGCAATTCCACTGGTACAGTGTTGCCATATGGAAACATTGATATGTTCTCAATTTACAGCAAAACTATGTTAGATAAAGTTGATTTGTGAATAAAAATATCTAATTTACTTATCAAAGATGCTGCAAAAAAAAAAAAAAACCCTTGAGATGAGATGTGTAGAAATTAGGTTAATAGAGCAATTTCTGGAGTACTTTAACAGGTGTCGTCTGTGACATTAAAATGTCATTTGACTTAAAAACAGCACATCATTTAAAAAAAAAAAAAAGTTTAAATAACGGTTAAATTAAATCTGTTCTTCATTTAAAGCAGTCATTTCTCTTTACAAGACTTGGATTAAACTAATCAATTCATATGGACTACTTTAATGTGGTATTTAAAGAGTCAAAGTTTTGGTTGATGATAACAGAATCTATCAGGTTTCATTAAAAATCTTAATTTGTGTTTTGAAGAAGATGGAGAGTCTCATGAGTCCTCCCCCATCATGGATGTATACTGCTGATTGACGCTCAACAACGTTTTTTCAGTAATCGCTTACTGCGCCTTTAAAAATAGTTTACCCAAAAATGAAAATTTGCTGTTAATTTACTTAGCCTCAGGCCATCCAAGATGTAGGTGTATTTTTTCTTCTTCAGGTTTTAAGCTGAAACCGTTGTCCTCGGTGATTCATATAATGCAAGTCAAAGGCTACCGTCACTTTGAGAGTAAAAAACATAAACAGGCAAAACAAAATTATTACCTGTGGCTCCTGATGATACATTGAAGCAAAATGATCGGTCTGTCCAAGAAACAACATTATTTACAACATTATTACCTGTAATCCACAGCCACAGCAAACGGTCCAGAGTGCGTTCACTACAGTCTGAAGCGCGAGTTTCCTGACGCAGTATGACGTATGTGCGGGAGCAAACTCCCACGTGTGTTTGTTTACAACAGAGAGGGATGAAGCATTTGTTGTATTGTTCATAAAAGTAATAATTATGATTACGTTCACTTGCACAATCTCAATCGAGAAGATTCCCAGCGTTTAAGCTTTTGCACATACATCATTATGTGACAGGAAGCAGTAATGTTGATAATAATGTAGTAAATAATGATCAGTTTCTTGCACAGACCGATTATTTTGCTTCATAAGACCTCAATGTATCAATAGGAGCCACGGGTATTAATTTTGTTTTGCCTGTAGGTCTATATGTTTTTTGACTCTCAAAGTGATGGTAGCCATTGACTTGCATTATATGAATCGCTGAGGACAACGGTCTCAGCTAAAAAATATTCTTTACTGTTGAATTGAAGACAGAGAGACACCTACATCTTGGATGGCCTGAGGGTGAGTAAATTAACAGCAAATTTTCATTTTTGGGTGAACTATTCCTTTAAAGGTGCAGTAAGCAATTTCTGTAAAACGCTGTTAAAAGTGGATTGGACCGAGCAGCACAACACACTTGTAGCCAATCAACAGTATACGCTCATGATGGGGGAGGAGAGGGAGATTTGAAGAAAGACTGTAGAAAGAGAGATGACTGAGAGACATTAAAAAAAAAAAAAAGCTCAGAGGAATATCACTGGAAAAATAAGGGTTATGATCAGGCAAGATCTTTAGGACCCGTGTTAATATTAGAAAAGCTTTCCAGCCCTGGAGAGACCTAAGCGGGAAGACCTGAAAATGGACACAGAGGTTGTGTTGTTTCTGCTCCATACGTGAGTAACATTGGTGTGTGCTGAGTGCGAGTTGATGAATGTTTATATGTTAATAAAAGCCTAAATTAAATCTGTTCATCATATAAAGCGATTGTGTCTTTTCATAATCAAAATCTGGACTAATCCACTCAATCATATGGATTCATTTTACGATCTCTTTATGAACCTTTGGAAGCATCAAAGTGGTCGTTATGTAGCTGTCAGTGGGGGGACAGAAATCTCTCTGATTTCATTAAAAATATCTTCATTTGTGTTCCGAAGATGAACGAAAGTCTTACGTGTTACGACATGAGGGTGAGTAATTAATGACAGAATTTTCATTTTTGGGTGAACTAACACTTTCCCCCATAGACTTCCATTTTAAGTGCATTATTGTAAACACAATTTGTGTTTGTTTTTACAAAATGAGTTATGAATCAAAATCATTTTCTGTGTAAATCATGCTATGGCCTAACTTATTTTGAACTCAGAATGTTCATTTAAAGTTCACTGTGGTGTACAAAATATATTAATTTCTCATAAATAAACAATAATAAAATACACAATTGTAATAATCAGTGTGTTTTGCTTTATAATACAGGAGCGCAATTATTTAGAAGGCCAAATTAAGTATATTCGAAACCTGGAAGGAACCTACACTCAAGACCCCTGGTAATGTACTCAGAATAAGCCAATGTAGAATTTGAAAGATTGTGCAAAACAATGAATATACTCTCTGAGTAAGTATGCTAATGTGTCGCCCTCAGGAATATCTTTGATTGGCTAGTGTATTTGCTGCTGCTGACCGTTCTGGGCATCCATTTGACAGATGTATTTCTAGTGTCTGACACACTTCGACAGAACAGTCTTCGCTTCTTCGCAGTGTCCATTATTTTCCTGTGGTTAAGGCTAATGAAGCATGTCCGAGCTTTTAGGTAATGTACCATTTTGTAAGTAACTTCAGGATCTTGAACTCCACCGGCTCTTGCAGGTCAAGACTATTTGATTTTAGAGGAGCTGATTATGATTTCAAAAAATCAACTTAAAACCAATCCTATAATATACAGTCTTTCCTAGCTGGTTGAAATTAAAAACTGAAAAAATTTAATTTTAAATGTTAATAATAACATTTCAATGAATGCATGATAATCCAAGTGTACATTGCCGATCAAAAGTTTGGAATAATTTCGATTTTTAAAGTGTTTTTGAAAGAAGTCTCTTCTGCGCACCAAGGCTGCAGGTATTTTATGAAAAATACAGGAATATTGTGAAATATTATTACAATTTAAAATCAATGTTTTATATTTAGACATGTCTTAACATGTAATTTCCTGTGATTAAAGCTGAATTTTCAGCATCATTACTCCAGTCTTCAGTGTCACATGATCCTTCAGCTGATCTGCTGCTCAAGAAATATCTCTGATTATTATTAATGTTGAAAACAGTTGTGTTGCTTCATATTTTTTTGGAAACTGTGATACATTACCATTAAAGTTTGGAGAAGGTAAAATTGTAAAAGATGTAAAATAAACTTTTTTTAAAGGGGGTCATGAAGCGTCTAAAATAGTGGTCATCTGAGAAAAAGTTCGAGAACATCGACTCTATAGGAACACCTGGTCAGTGGCAGTTACCATAGATACTAATGCAACAAAACAAGGACTTCAGATATAATGACAACACCTTTTCGATCTCCTGGCTGCTACGACACACAGAGTGCCTGGAGCCGAATGGAACCACCTGGTCAGTGGCCGGAACAACAATGCTTCCATATCTCAGGTTTCTCTGAGACACCACAGGTGGCCTCCTCTTTGTGAGCTAGGTAACCATGGGAATATATGGTCAATGTTATGGTAACCATAGAAACATAAGGACATGGGGTTTGCACACCATGTGCTCAGTCACTTCTAAATTGTACTGCAGTATCTCCACATATGCTGGAATATCATTTCACTTTTCAAGCAATGCAGTCAATAATTGGCTGCTTTTTCCAGCCTTTTCCTGTTGTTTTACATAGGGATTTCAAAAATAACTTGGTAAAGACTAAGAGATGAACCAAACCAACCAGCTCCAACATGAATCACAATATTAACAAACTTTGTAAATGTTTCTTGAACATCAAATCTTCATATTAGAATGATTTCTGAAGGATCATGTGACACTGAAGACTGGAGTAATGATGCTGAAAATTCAGCATTGCATTATAGGAATAAATTACAGAAAAAATCTTAGCAACCCTAAACTTTTGAAGAGTAGTGTACTTTTATAAAGTGAATGAAACTTTGCAATTGACGTAAAAATTGAGTAAAAAAATTACAGTATCATTTGTCTATGGTGACATTTAAAGGGTTAGTTGAAAATTCGGTCATTTACTCACCCTCATGTTGTTCCAAACCTATGCATTTCTTTGTTCTGCATAACACAAAGATATTTTGAAGAATGAAATTAGATCCCACTGACTTTAATTGTATGAATAAAAAAAGATTTTTCTAACATTTTTCAAAATACCTTCTTTAGTGTTTCTTAGAAGAAAGCCATACTGGTTTGAAATGAAATGAGGGTGAGAGTTTAATGGTTTTAACTTCTGAAAACTGATCTTTGCACTCTATTAGCCAACACTGTGACACATGATTGTGAGGTAAATGGCTGATGTTATTCTCTAGAGCTATGGGTCCCTTCATTGTCATGCTGGGGAAGATTGCAGGAGACGTGCTGCGATTCCTTTTTCTCTATATAGAGATCTACATTCCATATGCCTGTGCTTTCTGGATCATATTTGGAGGTACCGTCACAAAGACTTGCAGTATGTCATAATTATGTATAATTAAAGTTATGATGCATAAGACATAAATGTTTCCTCTACTGCTCTCAGGTATAGCTGAGGTGCCAAGTATGCAGACGGTTCCTGAGCTGCTGTACAGCCTCTACCGCATCACCCTCGTGGATGAGTATGAGTTTGATGCCATGCTGGATGTGGACGCAGTCATGGCCTACCTTCTCTGCGGAACATTTCTGGCCCTGTCTGCTATTCTCTGTGTTAATTTACTGATTGCTCTGCTTTCTGACACCTTCCAAAGGTATTAATAAGTCAAACGTACTTTTATGATACGCTTGGGGTGTAACGATATATCATATTTACTGTATATTTTTGAGATGCACCTTCATATTGAAACTCTTATGTTAGCCACCAAAGCATGCATTCTCTTTTAAACTGTACAAACGCCACAATCCTGATGCAGCGACCTAGCAGATATCAAATTGTCACTGAGCTATCATCAAATTTTGGTTCACTTTTACCAACTTTCCGCTAGGGAGGGTTAGGTGGTGAGGATGTCCCCCTTGATCTGTTCGTGATCACGTTCCGGTGGGAGGTTTGGAAGTGGTCCGTTTGGGTGGGTTGGTGGTTGGGAATGACCCCCTCGGTCTGTTTGTGATCGGGTTCTGGGTGTGGGGATTGGAAGTGGTCAGTTTGAGAGGGGTGGGGGGGTGAGGAGGTCCCCCTCTGTCTGTTTGTGATCGTGTTCCAGGTGGGGGGATTGGAAGTGGTCCATTTGGGAGGATTGAGGGGTGGGGATGTCCCCCTTGGTCTGTTTGTGATTGCATTTCAGGTGGGGGGAATGGAAGTGGTCCATTTGGGTGGGTTGGTGGTTGAGGATGACTCCCTTGGGATGTTTGTGATCGCGATCTGGATGGGGGGGATTGGAAGTGGTCCATTCAGGAGTTTTGGGGGGTGAGGATGTCCCCTTCATCTGTTTGTGATCGGGTTCCGGGTGGGGGATTGGAAGTGGTCCGTTCAGGAGGGATGGGGGTGAGGATGTCCCCCTCAGTCTGTTTGTGATCAGGTTCCGGGTGGGGGGATTGGAAGTGGTCAGTTTGAGAGGGGTGGGAGGTGAGGATGTCCCCCTTGGTCTGTTCGTGATTGCGTTCCGGGTGGGGGAATAGAAGTGGTCCGTTCAGGAGGGTTGGGAGATAGGGATGACCCCCTCGGTCTGTTTGTGATCGTGCTCTGGGGTAGGGGGGCGTTTAGGCGTTTGGCTCTTAAGTGTGGGGCCCAATACGATTGCACCAGTTGCATTGCCTTAACGATGGCACTGATCCTCAAACATCTGATGAACTCATGTGCGATTTGATGAAAAAAATAAAAATAAATTATGTTTTTTGTTGTTGTTGTTTTGTTTTTTGTGGACGTCCTAATTGGGATAAAGGATTTGCAGTTTTCAGAGAGTTCTGTGCAAATGCAACTGGTTGTGTAAAATGTATTACATAACATATTATTGTAATATTGATTGCACGCCCCTGAATCTTGTATCGCAGCAATTTTTGAGGTATCTGCAAATATTGTATTGCTCATATCATGATGAAACATTCGATTTATACCCTTTAGTACTTATGGGCATGATAGATGTGTTCACTGTGAACTCTCATTGTATGGAAATGACCTGGGTAGAATTTTCATTTTTGGGTGCTCTATTCCTTTAACCCTTATGCGGAACGCTTGTGTCTGCAGGGTCTATGACAACGCGCTGGCCAATGCGGTGATGCAACAAGCAGCTATCATTCTGCAGATAGAGGAATCCATGCCTTGTCTGAGACGTTGCTATGACAACGAGCACATCCACCGCCATTGCGCGCCGCTTGGAGAATTCTTTGATGATGATGTCACCACTAACCCAGATCAGCATGCTGAGATGAAGAAGCTTACGGAACAGATCAAGGTGTCTGCGTTAACAACTACTGGATGTTGTATTTTTACGTCTTTTCTTAAATCTCAGAATAACTGAAACTTTGCATGTTCTGCAGGATACTTTAGATAAATATCTGAACATCCAAAGAGAGGCAGTCTCACCTCAGTTAGCATATGCAGATGCCAGAGATGTCACAAGGTTGGTAGATGAACATCTTGGAACTTATCGGGCTTAGATTGTTACATTTTTCTTATTACCATCTATAACATGTATTGTGACAAGTGATGGTCCTGGAAAGGCTGCCTTACATATGTTGTCTCTTTTACAGAAGGCGAAGTGCCACACCTCCAGAGAAAGAAGAACATCTCAAGACTCTTCACAGACTTGAAAAAGACCAGCAGAAGCAGAGTCAGGACCTGAGTGAGCTGAAGGCTGAAGTGAAGGAACTCCACAGTTTGCTGCTCAATCTGATCCAGCCCAAGACAAACTCAACCTCACGTAAGAGACTTCTGAACTTATTATGGAAGTATGTGAAGCAAATGCAGTTGTTGCCCCATAGATGTTCATTACAAGTTCATTTCTGCCCATTTTTTGCTTGTTTTTAATGAGGTAGTCATTAAATCTAAATTATTGTCTGTACATGGTAAATGACAAAATGCAACTTAGGTTCATCCAGAATGTAGTTTTAAGTAATGTTACTGGTGTTTCTGCAGCCACTGATAAGGACAAGACACTCAGTGACAAAGCAACCTAAACCGGACAACAAAACCTCTGAAGCTGATCAGTGAAATACAGAAATTAACACTGAATCCATCAGGAGCAAGACTGGGAAAGGACTTCTGTGCAGCATGTCATACATGATTTTGTGACCTAGAATTGTTTTATTATTTTTATGATTTTTTTTCTTAAGTTATGCATTGTACCAAGTTACTGTAACAATATAGGTTTGCATCTGTGTATATTAAAGTGAGTTTATCTTAATTATAAATGTTTTATTTAAATATAAAATGTGAGACAAGTCCAAATCTCTTTCTCTGAACCCCCCAAAAAATAAAAGGGTTAGTACACCCAAAAATGAAAATTCTGTCATTTATTACTTACCCTCACGTCATTCCACACCCGTAAGACCTTCGTTAATCTTCGGAACACAAATTAAGATATTTTAGTTGAAATCCGATGGCTCCGTGAGGCCTCCATAGGGAGCAATGACACTTCCTCTCTCAAGATCCATTAATGTACTAAAAACATATTTAAATCGGTTCATGTGAGTACAGTGGTTCAATATTAATATTATAAAGCGACGAGAATATTTTTGATGCTCCAAAAAAAAAAAAAAAAAAACGACTTATTTAGTGATGGCCGATTTCAAAACACTGCTTCAGGAAGATTCGGAGCACAAAAGAATCAGTGTATCAAATCATGATTCAGATCGCGTATCAAACTGCCAACGGCTGAAATCACGTGACTTTGGCGCTCCGAACAGCAGATTCGATACACTGATTCATTTGTGCTCCGATGCTTCCTGAAACAGTGTTTTGAAATCGGCCATCACTAAATAAGTCGTTTTTTTTTTTTTTTTTTTGGAGCATCAAAAATATTCTCGTCGCTTTATAATATTAATATTCAACCACTGTACTCACATGAACTGATTTAAATATGTTTTTAGTACATTAATGGATCTTGAGAGAGGAAATGCCATTGCTGGCTATGCAGGCCTCACTGAGCCATCGGATTTCACCTAAAATATCTTAATTTGTGTTCTGAAGATTAATGAAGGTCTTACGGGTGTGGAACGGCATGAGGGTAAGTAATAAATGACAGAATTTTCATTTTTGGGTGAACTAACCCTTTAACCCCTTAACTGTCACTCCCATTTTTAGGGAACAGTCCCCAATTGTTTTAAATCTTAAATACTTTTGAGCACAGACTTAAGTTTGTCCTCCTAATAAAGGGGACATTTGGCAAATTATTTTAGAAGTGAAATAAAAAATATGAAAGTGAAATAAAAAACAAAATAGTTATGGAAGTTTTAGTGTAGGAAAATGTAAAATGTAAAAAAAATGATTTCTTATCATTTATATAAAATATATATTTTACATAACTGTTTTACTCTTAAACTGCAAGAAAATCAAAGCCAAAATCTAAAACCTAATCAAGTTGTGTTTCAAATTTTAGGTTGATATCTCAAAAATTGAGCTTTCAGTAAGATTTTGTTTGGGCACAGTACCAAACTTTTCCACCATAAACCATCCAGGCTCCATTGGTAACCACATAAAAACTACAATTTGTAAGCTTTCAAATGATATATATTATTTTAGGTTTAGACTGAGATATTATTGTTTTAATGTCCTGTTTCTTGATCAGCAAATCAGCATATTAGAATGATTTCTGAAGGATCATGTGACACTGAAGACTGGAGTAATGATGCTGAAAATTCAGCTTTGATCACAGGAATAAATTATTATTATTATAAATATATTATTTTAAATATTAGTTATTTTAAATTATTATAATATTTCATCAGGAGGAACATAAATAAAATGTAATTATTATTCATAGGCTGTCCACTGATAATCTTGCTGTGTTCAGATTCAAAAATGTGATGTCATGCCAGGTTTGACATCATTGATAGATCACTATGAGCTGTTGCTGATTGAAAAATAACTGCACATTGTTTTGTTTTTTCTTCCAAAATGCACTAGAACAGCCTTCACGTCATGAGCTCCTATGTGAAACTTTAAATGCAGGAAGTTTACAAGAGAAATAACAGCACACAGTGTTTGGAAGGACAACTCGTTTTTACGTAACCAATTTCTTTGGGAGCACCATATGCTTTGGTGAAACGTGAAAGGGAGTGGCTACTATTGTGACTTATCACCAAGGCAACACCAGGGACTTTTCCATTAGTCAGCTGAAAAGTTTTCCAGCTCTTTGACGGAAGTAGGACAGCGGCTGATTTCCGCTTCCCTCACTGCTGCTGCTGTGGTCACTGAAGTAAAGATGGCGGCGGCCGAGACCGATCGTGATGCTCCGTCCGCTCTGTGTAGCGAATTCCTCAATTTCTCCGCAAAGGACACCGCTGCGGTAGGCGACAGTTTTATAAAGACTCTGTAAATTGTCTATCCTGATCAATTATATATATTTGGTTGCGGAAATCGATGCGAGGGCGATGAATTTTCAGTTTTTTCTCGCTCCTCATCTCGGGTTGTTTTGCTCAGTGTTGTCCTGCTAACGCGCTAACAGCTAGCCTGTGAAATTTGTACACCTCAAGCTCCAAAACACGCACTTGACACTCCGTTTACACACGTGTTTTTTGTAATATATGTACAAATAATAAATGCGTTCATATCTCGAATTTGGCGTTTTAACGTATGGCTTTGCTTACAAAGAAATCAGCTTTTACAGAGGTCTGTCAAGAGTTGGATAAAAACAACATTGGCTGCTTTGTTCATTATCTTTACGTCATGCGGTTTGTGCTGTTATTAACACTGTTTCACGGACAGCTCTCTTGATACACTGTTTACATTCATTTAGACAAGGAAATGTCCAATCTGAGCTTGGCTATTTGTGCAGTTTTTCTCCATTCCTGTAAAAACATTAGTTTGAGCTGTATTTCTGGATTCTTTCACTGAATAGCAGGTGTTGAAGAATGATGTGGTTTACAAACTAAACATTAAATTATTTAGATATTCCAGTTACATGTTTGTTTTTCGTTTTGCATATTGCCTTAGCCACTATATTTCCATGTCAGATCTATCTTGTAAACATAAGTAGGTTTGTTTTTACAAAGTAGCACAGATGGTGGTTATTTAAAACCACATGCAAGACCTCAATTTGCTGTGGTTTGTATTGTCTGATAGACTGAAAGAGCAGTGCACATTATCCTGGCTATATTAGACTCTATTAGACACCATGTGCATGAAAAACATGGATAATTTTTCAATATAGGCCTTTACTGATAAAACTACAATCTAATTGCCAATCTCAAATCAGCTCATGAATGGTGAATTGTCTGAAAAGACATGCTGGATTGTTTGGCTATATGCTCTAGCACTAAATCCAGGTTAGTAGGTCGATGTAAGACAGTTACAGAGACTGCCAAGTTCCGCTTACTGTGCATATGTAATCCCTGTATTTCCTTTTAGCATGTGATTGAGGCACATAGCTGCTGTTGGACATCAGCTAGGTTGTTACAGTATTTTCTTCAGGAACAAATGATGTCAAAACTGCACACTGTAGTTACAAAACCTAGTGAGCTTCCTATGGCTGTCTTCTAATGCATGCATCTTAACTAAAATAACCAGTTTGGTACACTCTACATCGGCAGCAAATTTCTTTTCTTAATTTGTCTTAAGTTACCTGCCATCTTTCAGGAATGTTTTCACTGAGCTTCAGGGTTTTTCCTGGGTCAAAAATGGCTGATGAACACGTTCATCCACACACACAGCACAAAGTACTCTACCCATGTGAACTGTGAGCCCGGTACGGGCAATAAATGCAAAGAAACGGTTTGTAATATTAACTTATCCAATTTATTCATGAAATAAAAACTAAAAACTTTACTATCAGGATAATTTATAAAACAAAGTGCTTAGAACAATTTTATATGTAAAAGTCTTTAGTCACTGAGTGACGGATTTGAAAGTTAGAAATACAATGAACAACAAAGTAACATATTACATAAAAAGTGAGAGGTCTGTTATTTTACATTTACACTCAAAGACTTAATGTACAGATCATTTGACATACAATATCAGATTGTTTTGTTCCATCCATTGCTATGGTTATCACTGTCAACCCTATTCAGTAGTACCTTTTAGGGCTGCAACTAATGATTATTTCAATAATCGATTAATCTGTCGATTATTTTTACGATTAATCGATGAATCGGGGGGGGGGGGAACATTAATTTCCAACCTTTTATTCAAAAACAGAACTGACAGTGCAAAAAATCCTCAGAACGTGCAAAAACAGGTTGCTCTTTTAACATTCCTGAGCTGTTAAAGTAATAAAAAACAAAAAACAAATGAACTAACACAAAAAAAACATACACATGTATGCTTTACATCTGCCAAATATATAGTTTTTTTTTTTTTTTTTTAAATAAAGTGCACAAAAAGATGTATATTTTTGTTTAAAGGGACCTGAGCTGTCAGAACAATACATCTTTTTTTTTTAAATAAAGAAAAATAAAAATCAGTAAACTTAACAGGATTTTTTTGAACGGTTCTTCTCTACACTAAACATATATTTGTCAACAATAACCGATATGGGACAAAGCACAGAATAAATACATGACAACATATCAGTGTTAATTATGACAGCAAATTTTTATTTAGTTGTGGTCATAGTCTTTTGACTAAAATGCCATTCAGTTTTAATCATGTTTTAGTCATTTGAATTGTTTTAGTAGTTGACTAAATATCACAAGATTTTAGTTGACTGAATCTAACAGGTTTAGTTAAATTGTAATGCATTAAGAATTTCTCTAAAATTTCCAAACCCATTATATACTCCTGGAGAAAACATCTACTGTATTAACCTATTAATATGAATAATATTAAAATTTGAACATGCAATACAGACACAGACTTAACTGCTGGGACATAAAAAAAATATTATCTTATAATTAAATAAAACCACTTCTCCTAAAGAAGAACACAATGTCTTCTTTTCAACGAATGATATATGCATTCTTTATAACAACTTGCATACAACATTCCTTATGGATTAAATATAATTAATATATAATAAATCCTTATTAAAGCTAAAGAGCAGTGAGTGATTTTCTCTGTCTTTTGTTGTTTGATTAATATTAACCCTTTCGAGCGTGAGTTTAAAATATTCTAACTGTCCCCCCAGAGTGAGTTTTAAGGCGACCGTTATTTTAGAACGTTTGCCTTTAATGTTTCTATAGCGACGCGTCTTGCGTGTCACGAGTGCTGAACGCAGCCACAATAACACTGAATGACAGATGGATCGCTATTATTTTGTTTTTCCTTGTTTATTAAAAATATTCACAAACTTGCTTACTCTCCGATGGTCTTTCCTCTACCTCCGCTCTGCTGTTTATTTATTTATTTTTGCTCCGCTCTGCTTCGCGCTCAACCGCGCTTTTTTATACTCAAACTCTCTGCGTCTTATTGAGAGGCGTAATAGTCGCACGACACAACGAATCGATAATGAAATTCGTTGCCAACTCTTTTAATAATCGAATTTTATCAATTTTATCGATTCGTTGTTGCAGCCCTAGCACCTTTAAAGGGTTAGTTCACCCAAAAATTAAATTTGTCATTAATTACTCACCCTCATGTCGTTCTACATCCGTAAGACCTTCGTTCATCTTCAGAACATTAAGATATTTTTGATGAAATCTGAGCGCTTTCTATCTCACCATTGACGGCTACACAATTTAAACTTTGATGCTTCAGAAAGCTCATAATGAGATCGTAAATCTAATCCATATGAATCGAGTGGTTTAGTCCAAATTTTCTGAAGAGACTCGATCACTTTATATGATGAACAGATTTAATTTAGGCATTTACTCCCATATAAACATTGATCAGCGAACATAATTTATTTATTCAAACCAAGTAACTAGGCCTGTCGCAATAATCAATATATCGACTGATTGCGCAATATATGTACATGACCTCAATAATTTTTGGTGACATAATATATCGCCCATTATGCTTACATGATAATGAATGTCACCAACGTTTTGCCGATCATGCTCATCTGCGGTTCCTACACAGAGCAGTCATCGACAGGTGAAAAAAGGCATTATTTGAGCCGTTATAGTGTTTTCCTGACAGCTACAGACAGTTTGGAAGAACAAGTCTGAATGCTTTCGATTTCAAAGCCGCAATCCACTGTTCTGGTGCAAATGTAAATGTCTTTGTTCATACGGACATCTGACTGCTAATTTGTTTGTGTTTTCAGCAGTAGTACACCCTTGCTTTTAAAAGGAGGTCAGGGAAAAATCTGTAAATGGAAAATCTCCATAGTGCCTTTTGTGCATTTGCATTTTTTATTTTTTATTTGTTACTTTGCACTTTTTTAGAAAATATTTACCATTTATTCATTTATTTAGGATATTATATTTTTTGATCCTTCATTTCCATGATCTGAAGAATTAAATGATTGTTGTCATTTGAAAGTGTGTAGGCATATGTGCATTATTATGCTGTTATAGTATGATCATATATTCAGTGGCTTAAAATGGTCTTAAAATGACAATAATATTGTTTATCGCAATTATTTCTGGAACAATATATCGCACAACAAAAAGTAGTTATCTTAACAGGTCTAGTAACATTTCAGATTTATTAGATAACAGATAACATTTTAAATAGACTGTCACTGCAGCAATTAATATTTTGTCAGAACCTTAGTTGTCTAAAACAAAAGTTGTTTGAAACCAAAAAAAAAAAATAGTGATTCTCAATTTATCCAGAATTGTGCACTTGTAACCACTAGGGTTTGGTACTGTTCACATTTTCACATTTGGTACTGTTCACCGTTACTTTTTTCAGTGCTTTGCTCTCTGTATAATAACAAAAACATTTATTTTAATGAAAAAAAAAATTCTTTCAATTAAAAAAAAAAAAAAAAAAAAAAAAAAAAAATATATATATATATATATATATATATATATATATATATATATATATATATATATATATATATATATATATATATATATATATATATATATATATATATATAAATTTTTATATAAAAAAATGCTCGCAATGTGCATCATAGATCATACGGACTAGTGTAAGCGCGTTTCAAGTTTTTATGGACATATTTCAAATAGCGTTGTCTCAGTCTGCATCTAGTTTTGTGAAATGTAACCACACTTTTAGCCACACCGTTTAGCCATTGCCCTGTGTGTTGTGTTTGAAGTTGCAGGGGTGACGTTGCATGATCTGTCTTAGTGATCGACCGATATCGATTTTTAAAAAAAATTTTTTAGAAGCGATACAGATAATTTGTGTGTTTATGTGCCCGATAACCAATATTTATTTACTGTTATACTGACATGATTACAACACCACTGAGCTGAACAAACCATTTTATTTATAACAATCACTCCCTCCTTGCATAGAAAACAAAACAAATCTTATTTATACACCAATAAATAGAGTGGTCTAAAAGTGAAAAAAATAAAAAAGTGCACTGTTAATAAATTTTTTTGTTGAAAATTAGTAGTCTTTTATTTTAATCTTCATTTTACAATAGTAATTTTATTTATAAAAAGCATCAGCAGCAACACTAATGTTAACAATAAGCAAAATAAATGTAGAATGTCTAATGTTTTCAAATGGAGAAAATAAATGAAAGACAGGAGTCATATCAACTTTGCAGAAATGTAATGCTTCATTTTAAACTACAGTTTTAGTAGATTTATAAGCTGTTTAATAGGCTAAAGAGTGAAGAATAATTCACTGGATAATGTTAAAAAACTGAATAATATTCTCTGGAATATTGGAATATAACGAACAAAAAGTATTTTATTGCATTTCTCAACTGGTATGTTATATCAGAATTATTAATAATGTTTTTGTCGTTCTAGATTATGAAATATCTGCTGACAAAGCGCTGTTTATCTATGCATTTACACAGAACTATACTCAAACCGTGATCGCTCGCGGAGATAATAAATAATTAATTTCCATAGAGTTGCATTTACTTGGATTTTTATTAGTGACTTAATGGTTATAGTAAATGTTTATATAAGAACTGTGTTTTAAACAAGTGAATCTTGTTAAAAGTTACATGCGGTGGTCGGGCATCAACCCATTGAGTGAAGAGCAAAATGCAGACGACTTCACGAGACTAATGATGAGCACAGACAACAGAGAGAGAGAGTTAAATTCAGCGCTTTTATTTCCAACATGTGCTCATTCATGGCTGTATTATTTAATTCATGCAAAATTATATCTTTATTGGGACAGGACATGACGGTTTATCTTACGTGACTCTGTGAGCTTGTCTCTTATTTCTTAGAGACTGCATAAACTAGCTCATTTCAGGCATTTATGTAACACATCTAATTTGTGCATTAATGGCTGTTATGTTAAATAAAGTTTACTAATTACAGCAAAGCAGGTAAGTATACTTTACCTGTGCACGCCGTTGTCTCGTCTCCCCTCAGATGCGCTGTAATGGCGATCCTGCACACAATTCTCAAAACACCCACAAGATGGCGGCGTTTATTGGTAAATCTGATATTTCAAAACCAATATCCGATTATGGTAAAAGGCTTATATCGGGGAAAATATTGGTAAATCGATATATCGGTCGATCTCTAGTCTCTCTCTCTTTCTCTAACATACCTTATTCTTGCGTAGGGCTGCAACTGACGATTATTTTCATAATCGATTATTTAGCTGATTATTCAGTGAATCAGATAAAAATCCTAATTTTATTTATTTTTATTTTATTGACAAAAAACGCACTATTGCAATCCTGCCCAATTTACTTTAAACAAATGTGCCAATTGAATGCTATGAAAACATACAGTCCTTAATTTTTTAGACTACCTGTCATAATAAAGAGAGAACGCACATATTTTAGGAATCAATTAAAAACTTGTTTAAAACTAAATATTGTTATTGCCATTTATTAGGTAAATAACAAACTGAAACAGCTAAATAGTCATTATTCACACATAATACCCAAAAGTACTTTACTTTTTTCCTTCCTTTCTTGTAAAACAGTAAAATCGAAAATTCATGGGTAACCGCAATAATTATATTGTAGTGTTAGAAAGCTGTGACAAAAGAGCTTACACACACTGGTGGATTAACCATTACAAAAACATGAAAAATGATTTTAGTAATCACCAATACTGATAGTTTAGGACAGCTGTGGCACAAACCATACATTGAGTGGCGGTGGTCTAATAAATTTAAGCACTGTATAGTGAATATAGTGTAAATCTCTACATTACAGATTAAGATAGTAATAAAGATAGTAAAGAAAAACACAAACTCAGTGTTAACCAACAGGCAAGATAAATGTTTTACAGGAACTCACACATTCACTCTGGACACAATCACCTCTTACTGTCATTTCTTTATCCTATAAATAAGCTATAAGAAATGTGTTAGGCCGGGTTCACACTGCAAGCGTAAGCAGAGCGTATTTTTTTCGGCGTGCATGTTAACCAACGGATGCATTCACACATGCAGCAGGAGCGTCGCATAAGCAGCCGTGAAGCGGGGGTTTCGGCGCCGAGTCTATTTTTGTTGCGCTGCTGCCGCTCAATTAAAATGAAAGCACAGTTTTTATGGACAAAATAAATATAATTTCACACAAAAAGTGTTCAAAATGCACAGAATAAGCATGTCTAATGTGTTTGAGTATGACAGAAAAGAAAATTAAGAATCAAAAATAATTATACAAGATTTACCCATTTAAACTTGTTTTTAATAATTCACAGGCATGAAAATCCCTCACCTTTCGGTGAAATTCGCCGTTTTGAAACCAAAATAGGTGACCTACGTGAATCGTGTAGATTCGATATTCATATTCAGTGAACTGCGAACAGGTGCGCGTGCCAGAAGGGAGCGCGAGTGCATGGAAATGTTAACGCGAAGGGCCTTGCGTCATCAGTGCAGACCACCATCAGAAGCTGAAAGCATGCCTGGCCTCGGCAATTTACCTGACTGAATTTGGTGAGTGATGGTTTCAGACCCGGATTGGCTAATCGGGAGCACCGGAAGAATTCCCGGTGGGCCGGTCTGTTTATTTGGCCGCGAGGGCCGGTGTTGTCATGGCACCGGGTTGAAATATGGATGCTCTAGAAACTGTGGACGTTATAAAAATAAAAAACATTCAGTGACGGATTTAGGCCTGGATGGCCCAGGGCGGCACGGGGCACCCGCGCAAGAAAAAACAAACAAACAATCAAACAAACGAATGCGTGATCGGGTTTTTACCATTAATTTGCACGCAACGTCAATGATATCATGTCACTCGGTGGGTAAATTAACCTGGTCGGGAGGGACTCGGAGTGTGCGCTCGGAGAAGACAACTCACTCAAAAGTATAAGAAGAAGGGATGAGGTGACGTCTGTAGGGACAGCGAGACAAGTTCTAAATCAACAATAAATTATGGTGAGGCAAAAGGTCTAAGCCACCGGAGGCCGATTTAAGTAACGTAAATAAATAAAAAGGAAGAGGGGAAAACATGCAAAATATAAAGGCATGTATGCAGCTTACTCATATCGTAATAACAGTAGGCAAATAATAAAATATGGCCTATCACTTATGTTATGTTGCTTGCTATGCTATTACACATTGGCCAACGATATTCATTTTTCTGTCCAACTAGCTTAACCAGAGAGTAAAATGTGATTTTGTAACATGTAACTTTTTTTTTAAACAAACGTAATAGCCTACCTTAATATTTTACTGTAAAGTTGTGCAATTTTGTAGGATTTATGGTATTTTGTTTTATTTATTTGCCCCAATTTGTAATAATTTAAGTATATACATTTATATAAAATAGCAAAATTTTATGTTAAATCCACTTAGATCCACAAGATCTACATTTCTAAATTTTTTTCGTAGTGATAGACATGAAAAATGTGCCTGGGTTTAGTGGACGATTACTGCCATCTACTGGAGAGCAAACACTTAATTAAATTAAAATTAAAATAACATGAATTTTTAACTACAGACACTAGATGGCTAGAGAATTAATCAATGGTTCACATTACAAAATCATTATTATAGCTATAAAAATAACTTGATATCAAATTTTAGCAATTTTTGTACTATCATTTGTACTGTCATGGGTATTTGAAGATATTTTTGAAAAATACAATTATTTACAAGGTTGTAGAGAACAGTGCACTATTGCAGACTTGTATACTGAGGTTTTAATTACATTATTTTAAATAAAGTCAGTCGTGAATTAAATTGGGCCGGTCTAAGGCATGAAACTGCAGGGCTGAAAATGAGTCCCAATGGATGGTTTCAATAATTTTAATATTTTCTGGTATATCTAAGTTAAGTTACAAAGGAGCTCTGTTGACATAGACTTAGCTAACGTTAGCTACAGCTTGATGCATGCCCCCGGACCCCCCTAGAGGGATAATATCATTCTCACCTTTTCACCCCTGACCCGTTTTCATGCCTGTATTCAGTTTGGGTTTAAGTATGGTGTATTATAAAAACTAAAGTAAACTAACCAGAACTTCGCCAAGTTTGCTGTCTTGTAAACGTGCACGCGGCAGATGATGTCAAACACAAAGCTTACCTCATTCGTGTGCAGCAATGGATAACACGAGGCTTTTATTTATTTATTTATTTTTATTTATTTTATTACGTTTATATGAGAATGTTGTACACCTCCCCATGTTAACAAACTTTCAAGACTCAAGTTTATAAATGACCAACTTATAAAAACTAATTTATAGCTGTCTTTGTAAAGAAATGCTCACTTTATATGTAGCTTCGAGCCACTGCTGTGACGCTGTACAAACGCTTGCAGTGTGAAATACTCGCGCGTCTCTGCAGCTGCTGTTCACGTGACGCTCACGCTTGCAGTGTGAAACGGGCGTTACATTTATATTTAATTACATGTTATCCCTTTACAGTTGCTACTCTCATAAAATACTTAAATGACATGTTGACTTTTAAATCTGAATTTAACTTTAAACAGATTTTTCAGCAAAATGAATATTTTTGCACTGAATATCCCTGTCATCTACAGCGTCCCGTCTGTCTGATGCGGGTGCGCGCGCTGGTGCTCATTCAGTAAAGTTTGAAGTTTAATGCAGACTGTCAGGATGAACATTTATGCAAAATGGAAATGCTCGCGTGAATTTGTAACATTTACAGATAAGGATATAGCCGTAGAATGAACGTTTAGCGTTGAGGACGCACATGCATTTGTCAAAGTGCCTGGCAGGGCAAGCCATTACGCTAATGCATTAGCTTGAAGCTTAAAATAAAGAATTCTCATGTTTTGGGAAGCTTGGATCACGCACCTTTCCCGCCGAAGATCAATCTGTTTCCTCCACTATTTTTATATGCATTTTTGTCCATAGAAATGCGTTATTCAGTGCTGTAATTTGACGCGACTGGCAGAAGTTTTCTGTGCATGGTGGGCAGAGCCAACTAATCGATAATGAGAATCGTTGATTTTCATTATCGATTATTAACGATTTTATCGAATAGTTGTTGCAGCCCTACTCTTGCGCCCAGAAGTGTTCTCAGGTACAGATACCGAAATTTGGCACCGATTGCTTTAATGTGAATCGGTACTCGGTAGTACAGATGTAATTCGGTTGGTGCCCTTAAAAATACAGAGTTCAGAATCAGTACCCAATCCTAGTAATCACACACCTCGCGTTGTGTTCAGCTTAGTACTTGCATGAAAATAAACTTTTTGTTGAGAAATGTTTTTAAAAAACTGCCTGTCCAGTAAGGTCATGCAGATATAAAAAAGTGAAGGCAAGCAATGCAATCAAAGACTGACCACTAGTGTTCCTTTTTCAAGCCTGACCTTTGTCCACCTGATCAGTTTAACTTGCCATTTTTCTGTGAGTAATATTTTACCCATCTGTCCACAGAAATGGCTACTGGTGAGCAACCTGCCCAAAGAAGTTTACCAGCACTTGGCCTGCTACGTCCCCAAGATCTACTGCCTGGGCCCCAACCTGAACCCCCAGAATGAGGAGCTGCTGGCTCAGCTGCTGCTTCAGGGCCCGCTGGAGTGGTACCTGTGCGGGGAAGACCCGTCCGTGGGATTGGCCAAGCTGGAGCAGAACAACCAGCCCTCACAGCTCTGTGGCCATGTGTTTAAAGTGGGAGAGCCAACGTATTCCTGCAGGTACTGTCAAAACTTCATCATCTCTTTCTGATCCACCCAAAGGAGGATGTTGATTCTCATCTTGTCTGCACCCACAATGATTCTCAATTCGTTTGATGTCAAAAGCACTAACAGTGATCATCTTTCACAACCCAGTGAGCTGCTCACTGTCCATTGCCTAGACAGACGATTTAGTAAGTTGTCTGTCAAAATGCATTTATTTATTTTTCCCATACATGTCCTAAGCCATGCATGTATGCTGTTGAGATGCTGAAGTTGTTGTGGTCTATCCCGTCTGACCTAGGGTGGTGTAGGTCACTGTGTTCTCACAGACGTGGAAGTCTTGGCTGAATTAGGTCAGGTTGCTGTTAGGTTAAGTCCTTTAGGCAAAATCACTGTAAGCCGGCTAAGAGGCTGGAGGTGACTGGAGTGTATACTGTTGTATACTCTGTTTCTTTGAGAAACAAATGAAAGGGCTCACACATATCCCCAACGCATTATTATGCTGGTTTTATGAGATTGGAATCTGATCTGGCAGATGTGAATGGTGTGTGAAAAAAATCTTGCATCCTATAAAATTTATGCTGATCTTTTTACAGTCCTGTCATGTAATATGGTACTGGCTCTGATCCAAACCCTAGTGATCTGCTTTGCTGTCAACCTGTGCAGCCAATGGAGCTTCATAAGTGAATGTTTTGAAATGCTCTCAATTGACAGTAAGTAGGGCTGGGTGATAAACAAGAACAATTATATAGTGTTTATAAATTGATGATTTTTCAGCCTTTACACAATATTCAATAAATCCTGTTTTGATGTTTGCTCTGAAGTGATTTTGAAATGAAAAGGGTGATTATTTCATTTATTTATTATTTTTTTTATTTGGGTCCCATACACTAATAGTGTGTACGTAAGAATTTGTGAGTAAAATCAGTGTGCTCAAGTCAAGTCACCTTTATTTTTTTATAGTGCTTTAAACAATATAGATTTTCAAAGCAGCTTTACAGTGATAACAGGAAAATTATGATTCAATGATGCAAACAGAGTTCAGTTCTGCTCTTAAAGGGGTGGTTCATTGCGATTTCACTTTTTTATCTTTAGTTAGTGTGTAATGTTGCTGCTTGAGCATAAACAGTATCTTCAAAGTTACAGCGCTGAAAGTTCAGTGCAAACAGAGATATTGTCTTTTAAAGTTATGTCAGTTTAATGCCTACAATTACGACCGGTTTGGACTACAACGAGCTTCTTCCCGGGTTGGTGACATCATAAACCCTGCAATTAATATAGACACTGCCCACGGGAGCACGCAACAAAGTGCGCGAGGCCATACAAGTTGTCTTCATAAGGACACTGGACTTCGGGAACAATGTTTAAAATTTGTTTAATTCTGTTCCTGACAATTATAATGCTAATTTAGCTGTCTGTGCTGCACATTTTATGGAAGACAGCTTCCAAAATCTACACGAGTTCAATGCTGGATTTGCACAAAGGCTATTACTGAAAGATGGAGCAGTTTCCACTTTAAAAGCAGAAGCTTAAGTTTATGGGCCCCAACCTGTAAGTATGTTTTTTTTTTTTTTTTTTTTTTTTTTTTGTAAAGTTATATAGTTTCTGGGATGTAAACAAAGACCAACGCGGTTTGGCTTCGCTAGCCAGTTAGCTAAATTCTATTTCATACTTCTCCAACAAATGCCTACAAACTTCTATGTAATCACACCAGCGAACTTCTGTTGGTGTTTGTTGGCGTTTTTGTTATCTGTGTACAGCATTGTTTCATTACGGCTTGTTTACCCACATGCTCTTTCATGCTATAAATTAAATGATACCTTTACAAAAATGCTACTACTCAGTCATGTATTCAGCCACAGCTTTAATCAGAACACTATGGGGCAGCAGTAACATTTACAAGTGACAGCATATCTAAACACTTTGACACAAATACGAACAAAAATACTTAACATTCATAAACGTCAATTAAAAGCCGTGCTTGCAGAGGTTCTGCTTGACCCTCTTCATCATTACTGCTATCTGGCTCTGATTCGGGCTCAAATTGATATGTCAATATTGACGCCATTATTTACGTTGCCTCCGAAGCAAAGACTGGACTTTGACCGAAGCACATGCGACATTTGCCCATAATGGTAAGGGCGTGGCTTTTCCGGACAACGTGAATCATGACAACTTATTCTGGACAGCGAATCACAATACACAGGGCCAGCTAACCCATCTCAGTCCATTGTGTATTTCTGAGGGAGGGGCTTCATAGAACCAGGAACTCAACAGAGCGTTTTTAGAAAAGGGTGTAGAATAAAGGTAAAATATATGAAAAATACAGCTTTTTTTTTTTTTCTTTTTTTTTTAAACGAAGCATTATGACATGTTAAACTGCGCCCCATAAACACAATCAAGCCTAGGAAAAAAAAAAGGTGAACCACCACTTTGAAGTGGTTCTAAGAAGACAATAGTGACACTGTTCAGCTGAGTTCAGTTCTGTGTTGATTCAGTTCTGTTCATTAACTGTAAAGTTCATCAAATATGAAGTGTACATTTAATCTATAAAGCATTTCTACAAAAAACAGTGATGCCATCATCAGATCAATAATATTGCTATATATATTATGTCTTCAACTAAGCAAGCCAGAGGCGACAGTGGCAAGGAACCCAAACAATTGTAACTCTTATTTTGTTTATTTAACTATTTGAAAATTAAAAATATGAAATAGATGAAATTAGATAATTTTTAATACTGTTAATGATTATCAGTAAATAATTAGTGCTGTCAATTGGTTAAAAAAATAAAAACTAATCGCACATTTTTCTGTAATTAATTGCAATTATAAACATTGGAGTTTTTAATATTTCTGTATTGTAATTTCACAGTTTCTGTCCAAATGAATGTAGAAACAACTTAAAGGATTATTTACTTTAAAATGAAAATTACCCCAAGCTTTAGTCACCCTCAAGCCATCCTAGGTATATAGTTATATTAAAGGTGGGATAAGTAGATTTTGAAAAACGCTGTTGGACATTGTTGATATTTGAAATCAACCCAAACAAACCCACCCCTCTCTTCATTGCTCCGCTTCCAATCTTAACCACCCTGCTCCGAGTCGGTCTCGAACTCCGGCCTGATCGCTGCTGGCAGGCAAGGCGAGTGCTCTGACAATGACACTAAACCTCATTCTCTAGCGGGCATCAGTGTGCAGTAGGTTAACTGCAAAACTCTCACTATCTGGCCACTGTTAAACACAATGCACGTGGATGTCTGTTTATCACAGCTGATGCGCAACAAAATGAAGCACAAAAAATATTCGTGTAGTATACAAGAGTAAATACAAACAAGTGTTTGTTGTTAGTCACCAGCAGCACAGCAAACCCAGTGTTACTCACATGAGAAGCGGAATCAAAGCAGCCTCCGCATCTGTTTTCAGCCCTTCCCACTTAGCTCTCTCCAGCGCTGGAAAGCTTTTCTAATATAAATGCGGGTCCTAAAGTGCTTCCCCAGTCAAAAACCTTCATTCCAATGATATACTTTTGAGCTCTTTTGTATTGTGTCCCATCTCTCGTTCTGCAGTTTTTTTTTTTTTTTTTTTTTTTTTTTTTTTTTTCAAATCTCCCTCTTGCTCATTCTGTCTCTTTGACCGTCATATGCCCCCAAAATGCTGATTGGTTAGACATTTGTTGTTGGTGTCGGCCTGACTAACTTCCAAACTTGCAAATTCTACGTACTCCACCTTTAATAAATATCCTGAGCATTCAAGCTTTATAATAGCAGTGAACGGGACCAACGAGTATGAAACTCAAGAAAGTGCTTCCATCCATCATAAACTTACTCCACATGGCTCCCGGAGGTTAGTAAAGGCTTTCTGAGGCGAATCGATGCATTTGTGTAAGAAAAAAATCCATATTTAACACATTATAAAGTAAACTATCTAGCTTCCGCCAGGACGCCTTCCGTATTCAACTTACTCGCATCTCATTTTCCCACAACTCTTTAAGTTCATTTAAGACGTTACTTAAAGGTGCCCTAGAATCAGAATTTGAATTTATCTCGGCATAGTTGAATAATAAGAGTTCAGTACATGGAAAAGACATACATTGAGTTTCAAACCCCATTGTTTCCTCCTCCTTATGTAAATCTCATTTGTTTAAAAGACTTCCGGAAAACACTCGGATCTCAACATAACACCGACTGTTACGTAACAGTCAGGACCATTAATATGTATAACCCCAATATTTGCATAATGCCAGCCCATTCGACGCATTAGACAAGGAAAGGCAGTATTAACGGCTGGATCTGTGCACAGACAAGGTAAGGAAGCAAGAACAACAGCGAAAAATGGCAGATGGAGCAATAATAACTGACATGATCCATGATATCATGATATTTTTAGTGATATTTGTAAATTGTCTTTCTAAATGTTTCATTAGCATGTTGCTAATATACTGTTAAATGTGGTTAAAGTTACCATCGTTTCTTACTGTATTCACGGAGACGAGAGTCGTTGCTATTTTCATTTTTAAACACTTGCAGTCTGTATAATTCATAAACACAACTTCATTCTTTATAAATCTCTCCCAACAGTGTGTAATGTTAGCTTTAGCCACAGAGCATAGCCTCAAACTCACACAGAATCAAACGTAACCATCTAAATAAATACTTTACTCACATAATTCGAAGCATGCATACAGCATGCATGACGAACATCTTGTAAAGATCCATTTGAGGGTTATATTAGCTGTGTGAACTTTGTAAATGCACTGTATTATAGTCGAGAGCTCGTGGGGCAGAGGAAGCGCATCTCTTAAAGGGGCCGTGCTGAAAATATCAGTGCATAGTTAATGATGCCCCAAAATAGGCAGTTAAAAAAATTAATTAAAAAAAATCTATGGGGTATTTTGAGCTGAAACTTCACAGACACATTCAGGGGACATCTAGGACTTATATTACATCTTGTAAAAAAACAATCTAGGGCACCTTTAACCCATTTAAGACTGCTCTTACGAGGATACTTGACAAAATGGCCATTTGGCATAATTCTCCATATGCACACTCCAACAGCTAATATTACCCACAACCCATTGCGCATTGGATGAGGATCTGATTAGAACAAACATGAATAGAGGTTTGAGTGATTAATAATCGGTGTCTAACCTGAAGAAAAAATATTTATTCAATGTTATCCACATTATATTTCATCTGCAACAACATTGTTAACTTTTATAAAGACACATTTGGTGATTAACGCATTTGAATCATTATGCAAACACATGAATCTCTGCATGAAAGACCCACGACTGGCAGACCAACTTGCGACTACATTTTTCTCTGATACTACAGGAAATTAAATGAAATTTAATGATGCCTTAGAATTCAGCCAAATTAAGTATCTTGATGGCAGCATAATGTTGATACCATTTTTTTAGGACTGCACGATATTGGAAAAAAACTTATATTGCAATATTTTGTTTTTCTGCTATATGAAAACATTTTCACCAGATGACTTCAGTAGCTCTGTTTGGAAAGAATTAATCATTCTAGAATGAGAGATTAATCCAAGAATCATGTGCGTTTCAAAAACGATATATATTGTGCAGCCTTACATTTTTAACAACCTTAGTTTGTGTCTCTATGCTACCTGAAAATGGTTTGTTTGTAGGCAGCTCACTGGGGTTTTGACAGCTGCTATTCTTCTGTATAAGTAATTTACATTTGATATTTTTTTTCTCCTTATCAGGGAGTGTGCGGCCGATCCAACCTGTGTGCTGTGTATGCAGTGCTTCTTAGGCAGCGTTCACAAAGAGCATCGCTACAGGGTAAGAGGAAATGAGACGCACAGTAGACATTTTAACATCCTTAAACATCTCACTCAGGTATGCGTCAGCATGTTGGTGTGACGGCTGCAGAGAAAGTGTCAAATACCAAGTGTGTGGACCCTGACTTCTCCCTAACAAAAATTCCTGTCCACTTTTGTCCAACCCTAAGTCCAACCAAAACTAAGAAGATGATCATTGTGGCTCAACCGAAATTATAGTTTATTCTTCTTCAACATTTAAAACTGAGGGCTGTGGCTCATGTACAGTTCTTTGTAAAAGTTACAGTTACAGGATGGGGCTGTTGTTTCTGTGAAAAGAAAACAATCAGTCTAACGCAATTTAACTGTTCTATAAGGGCTGTTTCAGTTTTACCTATGACTGATTTTTGCAACCATTTTGTTTGAAACGGGTTATCTTCATACAAAAATAACTTGACACAAGTTGATCAAAAGCCACTGCTAAAATGGCTCTAAAGTGAAGTTTGTTCTATCACAAGCTAAGTTTCATTTTTTTTTCATTTTTTAAATGAAAAAAAATATAGAGCTCACACTCGAGAAAAACAAAACAAAAAAAAACACCTCAGTTTTATTCACAGGCCTAAACTGAGCAAAAATATGCAGTTTGTGAATCAATGAGATCTTTATAACCCATGTTTAGCAGACTAAAATAAAATGCCCAAAAATATTAGTTTAACGCTCTGTATCTCCTGATAATATCTTAGTAAGAATATTTAAATGCTTAGTTTTATGATCAAAGCTCTCTATAGTTTTCATTGGAAGGCAAAACATATTATGCAATGCAATACAATGATGTTTGAGAGATGAACATGTAAACACTCCTTCAAAAGCCTGATGTACTAACAATATAAAAGCTATTCTTACATTTACTATATAAAAATCAGTAAAGATTTCACAGCAAAAAGACTTGTGAAGCATGTTATGAATGTTTTTACAATTATACTATAATTATACAATTATGATGCAGTAGGCTTTATAGGGTGTGTTTGTTTTAAGGAACACTAGAGCAGAGAGTCATGTGTGTTGCAGGTTGATTCATGACTTCATGACAATGACAGGTCTATTATTTATAAGCTACAGATGTAGGAGACTTGAGATCAACCCTGAGCCGTCATGTGCTGCTGTCTTTGTGTTTAAGTGGCTCTTTGTGCTCTCTGTAGATGACCACCTCAGGAGGAGGAGGCTTTTGTGACTGTGGTGACACAGAGGCCTGGAAGAAGGGCCCTTACTGTCAGAAACACGAGCCCAATATCAGTGACTCTTCCCAGAAGGTACGATACCTCTTCCTCTGTCATCTAATATTGTATCTCATTTCAGCTTTATTTCAATTGCTAAAGATGATTTTTAATAGTTTTAGTCAGCAATAACAACCTTTCTTGTTTGGCAGGATCCGTTGGCTAATCTGTCTGCTGAGATGATCGCTCGCACGTATAATGTTTTCTCCATCATTCTCAAATATGCTGTGGACATGCTCACCTGGGATAAAGAAGACGAGCTGCCTGAAGGCCTTGAGCCACCGTAAGATATATTGTCACTCATACCTTGAAGTCATGCGGTGGCATGTCTCAATGTTTTTCCCACAATCACAAAGAAAAAAAAACCATTCAAGTCCCTCATGATCATCCATCATGCATGTGATCGTTTTTGAATGCTGCATGTTAGTGTATTAGGAGATATGTAATTGCTTATTTTCTTCTCAAGGGCCCGTGGAGACATGTACTACTGCATGCTGTTCAATGATGAGGTCCACACATACGAGCAGGTCATCTACACACTACAGAAAGCTGTGAACTGCACTCAGAAAGAGGCCGTCAGTTTCGCCACCACTGTGGACAGAGATGTAAGTGCCAACTTCACCTCCACGGTGCCACAATTCAGGCTTAAGGTTCAGCACAGCTTGTTCTTGCTTTTGTTAATTGATTACTTCTGTTCACCGTATTCAGGGCAGGAAGTCTGTTCGCTTTGGGGACTTTCAGTTTTGTGAGCAGGCCAAATCTGTTATTGTGGTAAGTTCTCTGCAATCTCAAATCCCCTCCGTTTGCCTCAGATGTGTAAATCGTTTGTTTTTGTTTTTTGCTCTTTTTACTGAAAACTGTTTCTTGTTAACTAGGGCATTCATTTAAGTTTTATGAAGGAAAACTTAGGATCCTGCCCAGTTTGCTTATTTCAGCACCAGGCTGTGATACGTGGTTCACAAACAAGATTGTTAGTTGTGTTTTCTAAGACAAACATCACTATTATCATTGGTGCGCCAACATTTCGTAGTGTCAGCTTTAATATCTGACAGTTCTGTCACGAAATCCAATACAGTAAATAGCATTTGATGTTTGCTTCAGTTCGAGCGGCACATGAACCTATCATCTCTTCCCCTTCACTACTTGTTATTTCACATGAATGGACATCAGAAGCTATGTTGAAAGAAACAGTACAACTTACTGAAATGTATCATGACTCATTTAATCAATCAACCATGAAGAGACATCAGTAAAACATCTTATGTTACGTAATGTTTCATTTACCTCAGGAAAGCGAATTAATGTCCACAGCTTGATAGTCAACTAGAAAAAAAAAGAAAAAAAAATAGAAAAGGAGCATTTTGATAAATATTTGCACTATAATACATCATTATATATTTACTTAACCTGTTAGTGATGTCTTCGTTATTTAATTTAGCCTGTGTTTGAATAAATCTTTAACAGGGTTCCCGCGGATCCTAAAAAAGGCTTAAAAAGTCTTAAATTAGATTTTTAAAATTTAAGGCCATAAAAAGTCTTAAGTCTTATTTTTACTTATGAGAGGTTACTTAAATAACCTCTTAATTTTACTTATATTTTATGACACTTTGACTTAAAGATATCTAAATCATTTACCAAATTAAAACTATCTAATTAGTGTACATATTTTTTCTTTGTGGATTTGCTTGTTCACGTGACAATTTGCGGGCCTCGCGGCATTAACATCAGCGTGTAATCTCCTGCGTGCGAAAGGAAGAGAAAACAGAAGAAAATGGGTAAATGTCAGTTCAGTAACAGTTGCAAGTTCATTCTTTATGTGTGTAGGGGTGTGTGATAAGTATCGTCTATGATGATATCGTAATTATTGTTAACGATATGCGGGCTGAATAGTTTGTCACTCACGCTTTCACTGCGTGATGTATGCATTTATTATATGCCCTCAAAATTCAAGATACACAGGCATTTTTGCCCCGACTAGTCTTTGTCTTATTATATCATATGATATGATGTATTGTATCACAGCATTGCAAGAATGCCGTTTTCTCCAAATCGGCATGAATGCAAATGTGATTTATTTTATACAATTAAATAAAATTAGACACAATATTGTCAATCTTGTTTAATTTCAAAATGATGAAGAGCAGTACAGGGTCTCCGTGCAGCAGACAGAAATGTTTTTGTTGTACTGACTGAATCCGTGGTTTGACAATCATTTGCTTTGTTCCTGAATGAATCAGTCATTTGAACAAATCAGTTGAATGAATGACTCCCTCATTAAGATAGTGACTTGCTGCCACCTACTGGCAGTTTAGTTTCATATTTAAAGTACATTTTATTTAAAAAGTTAAAATTAGAAATAATTTCATATTTAAATATTGAATTAAATGTATGTAGACACATTGTAAATGCTGTGTAAATATATTAATGCCACTTCTCATGCCGCTTCTGTGTCACCTCTGCATTGCAAAGATGGAATTTGTTGATAATGATTTCATTTAATTGGTAATAACACTATACTGTGCTATTATTCTAATTGAATTTAATTTGAATGTTAGAATTTGACATAAAAGGTGATGCATACATCTAATAAGTGTAGAAAAATTATGTAGGTAAAAATGCTCCTGGAAATCAATTTAAGGTGGCAAATAATGCCCCTTAATAAAAATGTTCATTTCTGTTACTGCTGTCTGATCACTGACACTGCACAGAATATGAACAAAAATGTCTTCGTGAGTCAGCAGTCCACAACAGGCCTAAACCAGCTATGGTACCAGCACAAAAACACACTCAGAAAAATATAATCTAATTATTTTTATCAACAAACTTTTAAACTTTAAAAAATATCGAGATAAAATATTTTGTCAATATTGCACCCCCCCCCCCCCCCCCTATTGTATAGTATTAATTTTTATTTCTTCAGGTCTTAAAAAGGTCTTAAAAAGCCTTAAACGTGCAGCAACCCTGTTTAATGAAAACAAGTTTTTTTTTAATTACATCCACCGTTTAAATGTTTATTTAATATATTTATTGATTTAACCATATTTATATTGATAAAAGTTGATATAATATCCTCTTGTGTGCAATTTTTTTGTTTTATTTAAATACATTTAATTAATTAGTTGATTATTAAATAAACATTATAATCAGTTTTCAGCTAAATGAAAACTTTAGTTTTGGTGTTTCGGTAAATAATTTATTTCGCTGCATCACTACTAGCTGCGTTTCCATTACCCTTCAAATTGCGCAAATAGAAATTACGAATTGAAAATACACCCAATGGAAAACATCACTTTTGTGAAAACTCCCATATGTCGTAAAATAGTTTTTACGCTCACATGAGGTGGTTTTTCAGTCAACTCGAAAAAGGAATATTTTGCAAAACTGCAATGGAAATGTTTTTTTTTTTTTTTTTTTGCATTTACAGGTCACCTGGCGTACATAAAAGTCAATTATTCTTTAAAGATGGCATGGTATGTTTGGACACAAAGTTGAGACAGAGTTCTTTATTAAACTCATCAAAGACAAAAGAATTACGGGAATACTGGATTCTAAACAACAAAGAAATGCCACAATTTATCAAGAGCTTGAAGCAGATAGGAGGGAGAAACGCCACATACGTGGCCATCTGTAGACTTGGGGTGGGCTTAGAACAACCCACAACACTGTAGCAACTTCACACTTTGGCAACCATCCACAACACTTTAGCATTGTGGGGCAACTTTTGCAGAAATGAAAGCATCAGTAATTGTTCTTGTAAATGTAGTTTGTTGGTGAACATCTTTGGACATGTTTTGCAGAGGAACACGAGTCGTCAGACGAAACCTCTGCGGGTTCAGGTCATGCACTCCTCTGTGGTGGCTCATCAGTGTTTTGCGCTCAAAGCTCTCAACTGGCTTGGCCAAATCATCAGATCCTCAGGTCTGTCTCTGCATCTTTCTGTATCACTCTCTCTCTGTTGTTTCCCTTGGTTTCTTTCATTTTAATCACTTATTTAGAAGTCATATTAATCAATTTCTGCTTTATCTGCTTTAACGTGTCTATTTAGCAATTACAATACATTTGGATTTCACAGCTGTTTTTTTTTTTTTTTTGCGCTATGATACCTGTAATCATAAGTTTATCAAAATCTACCTACAGATTCATTGTGTTTAATAGAGCAGTGTGCTCTGTGTCAGTGTTTGTGTCTGCTTATGGGGTGCCTGCTGTAGTGAATCAGTGCCTCAGTGTATTACTGTCACCCGGCAGATGCTCTGAGGAGGATCCTGTGTCAGGTGGGACTGCAGTGCGGACCGGAGGGAGAGAACTCTTCTCTCGTGGACACACTCATGCTCTGTGACTCCAAGATGTGGAAAGGTGAATGAATGAATGTACTGACATCAGCTCTCCCGAGATATTGCAGCACTCCAGAAACACACAGCACAGCTGTGCATGTGTACGCACAAATTTGTGTGTGAAATCTGTGTATGAACATTTTCACAAACAAATCATGATTCACCAAAAACTTCATACTAAAAATTATTTTAAATTTACAAAAAAATGTAGGAACAACTGAAACCACATGTATGCAAAAAACACTTTGGCTGAGCTGCCTTATAATCGTGTTAAGAAATTATATTGTAGCTTAACACGATTAATAGTAATAACGGTAGATTATGCATAATTACAAGCAACTGACAATAAACCAAACCCTAATTATAACCCTAACTCCACGAGTACTTGTTGTTAAATAATATTACTAGGGCTGCCCCCTAATAGTCGACTAACCTTTAGTCGTCAAGGAAGAGGCTTAGACGACCAAAATTTCACTTAGTCGCAAGGGGAAAAAGTCCACAGGAAGTGGCGAAGTCACGCAGTCTATGACGGACAGATTGCTTACTTGTATCATTATGCCGTAACACCTTATAATAAAGTGTAACTGTAATTTCTTGTTTGTTTGTTTTGTTTTTGGGATAAAATATGACTGAGACATGTTCTTGCCTGTTTTTGTGAGATTCACCCATTTAAGCTCATGCTGTACCTAATATTGTGTTTCCTGCAGGAGCGAGAAATGTTTACCACCAGCTCTTTATGAGCAGCCTACTCATGGATCCAAAGTACAAGAAACTTTTTGCAATCCAGTTTGCGAGGGTAAGACTTCCATTCACAATGGAACAGTCCTTATATTGATTGACAGTAAAATATCAGGGGCTGTCTTACAGAAACATCCTAATTTAAAATCTTGTCGTGTCTGTTTACTAACCGTGGATTTTTACTCAGGAAATAGAACTTTTTCAAATCTCAAGAAGATAGGAGGTTTCTGTAGTACAGCCCAGAACTTTATCTCTGTAGGCCATGAAGCCCCCAAAAGCAGTGATAATTTGGTGTATTTACCCACCAGAGTTTGCAGTCTCTCACATGCATTCTCATGCTTACTGAGGAATAGTCAGTAAAAAGACATTACAATTTGTTGAATTCATGAAGCAAAAATAACATAAATGTAACACATTGGCACAGGCTTTGCGCTGTCACCGGACATGAATTTATTTTTTCTGTAAGGGGTGTAATCTGCTTTTATAGCACAGAGTAAAACAATTTTAAAAACACAGGCTTTCTGGGACTCCATGACCTTTGTTTAAAGCATAGTTCACCCAAAAATGAACATTTTGTCATCACTCACCCTTATGTCATTCCAAACCTAAAAGACCTTTATTAATTTATCTTTGTTCAACACTAATGAAGATAACTATGAAGAAAATTAGTCATTAACCTCAAACCTCATTAGTTTTGAGATGATGAGTAAATGATGATAGATTTTTTTTTTATTTGGGGTGAACTATCCTTTTAAAAGGTTAGTTCACCCAAAAATGAAAATAATGTTGTTAATTACTCACCCTCATGTCGTTCTATACCCGTAAGACCTTCGTTCATCTTCGGAACACAAATTAAGATATTTTTGATGAAATCCGATGGTTCAGTGAGGCCTCCATTGAAAGCAAGTTAATTTGCACTTTCAGATGCCCAGAAAGTTACTAAAAGCATATTTAAAACAGTTCATGTGAGTTCAGTGGTTCTATCTTAATATTATAAAGCGACGAGAATACTTTTTGTGTACCAAAAAAACAAAATAATGACTTTTCAACAATGTCTAGTGATGGCCGATTTCAAAACACTGCTTCGAATCAGTGATTCGGATCGTGTGCCAAACTTGTGAAATCACGTTACTTTATCGCTCCAAATCACTGATTTGAAACAAAAGAAACAAATTAACTTGCTGGCTATAGAGGCCTAACTGAGCCATCGGATTTTATTAAAAATATCTTAATTTGTGTTCCAAAGATGAACGAAGGTCTTACGGGTGTAAAACGACATGAGGGTGAGTAATTAATGACATTATTTTCATTTTTGGGTGAACTAACCCTTTAAGTATTGACTCCAGTGAAGGTACATGTGTTGAAGTAACATTTTGGCTCTAAGTTACAAGTTCATATTACTTAAAATTGCTTTTATGCTGTTACACTGAAAGTCTGTAAGGCAAGGCTTTGCATTGAAATGCACACAATTTTAAAAACATTGCAACAAAACATTATACTTGTTAACATTAGACTAGCATGAAAACGATTTCCTTTTAACTCTCCATTTAAAGTTATTTCCAGTCTTAACTTATCATGTCATGACCATTTAGAAATGGTTATCTGCCAGGATACCATCTGTAAAACACATTTTACATGGAGCAAACTCCACTCACAGGATTTCCAGTGTAACTGCATAACTGCAATTGCCATTTTTTTTTTTTTTTTTTTTTTTTCCAACAAAATGTTATAGATTCTGTCGATAGAGCTTAAACTTGTATTGCACCATCCTGTGAGACAGAATTGATATTAGTTTCCAGAATATTCAAAGTCTGTGATTTACACTAGAACATCCAGTTCACTTTCACTTCACACTCAGTTTGATTCAGCTGATCTATGATCTATGAGGATAAGAGTTTGAGAATCCAGTCCCTGTTCAGTGAGGGGTATCGTCTCCGAGAGAGAGAGACTATGTAATAGAGAGAGATACTTTGCCTTGGCATATTACTCTTGTTCTCTTTGGTTCGCTGCCCGCTGCAGTCCTCCAACTGACCCGGTTGTTCTGTGACAGCAGGAAATCTGTCTCTCAGTGTGCACTCCGGTGTAGGGCCCTATGAAATCCGAAATTTTTTCTCAGGTTTCCAGATTCTGTTAATTTTTCTGGATTGAAAAATTCCCTTATAAACCCTTAACATTTTTTAGAAAAGTAATCAAAAAGTATGTCTGATTAATTGAAATCATGAAACTTTTATATAATTTAACGTTCTTCTTAAAATTGAACACAATTTTTTAGGGCCCTATGAATTTTTTATTTTATTTAAAGTTTTATTTTTGTTCCCAAATTCCATTTCAATTAAGTTCCATGATTTCAGATGTATTTATTTTTTCTGGTTTCTGGTTCTGGTACTTTGTTTTCATGGTTTAATCAAATTTTAATAATAAAAAGGCATGTCTAATTAATTGAATTATTAAAACTTCAATAATTGATATAAAAAAAAAAAAGTACAATAATATGGTCCTTTCAGAAACTCTGTTGTCTGCTTATTTTTTTTTTTTCTGGATTTATTATTTAATACAAATGTATTATCAATAATCAAATTAAGTCATAAAACATTAACAATTTAATGAAGAAAATAACAGTTCCTTTTATGTTTTGCTTCACAACAGAGGTTTACTGTTAAAATTAAAACATGGAAGGAAAATGTGATGTTCCTTTAAAAATAGTTTTAATAATTTTATTATTTTTGTTGCTTTAAGAAGTGCATTCTACGGTACAATAGTAATATATTCATTCATTCGTCGTTAAACCAAACCTTTATTTTGGTGGGTTGTAGCGGAGACCTTTGAGCGTCCTCGTATAGTGAGACGGCAGAATGTATGCATTTAGTAGATGGAACTTTGTTGATCATTAACACAGAAACATGCAGAACATGCATGCTTCATATTTTAGTAGCACTCTTTTTGTGTTTTATTATTCACAGACACTACGAATGAATAAGGCATTTATATAGCGCTTTCCTATGTACTACTGTATACCCAAAGCGCTTTACAATCATATCAGGGGTCTCTAAAAATACTACTAAACATATTTTGATTTAGTTTTTTTTTTTTTTTTTAATTAAGTGTACAGTCCTATTACACTACTACTTTTGATTTATTCATCCAAAATTTGCCACATTCTGTGACATTCCATGTTATACTGTAAATTCCATTTTTATGACTAGATTCCACGATTCTGTCTGCGTTTTCTGCATTACGGAAATCACAGGGCCCTACTCGGGTGTCACTGACAGCATGTGCTGGCAGAGATTAGAACCTTAGCTTAAACAACCCTAGAAAGTCTACAAAAAAAAACAATGTGCAAAGTTCAGATTTAACTCAAGTCCCCTGGCTCCACATGTGTCCGTTCTCAAGACTGACCTGTGCCACGGTGTAACTTCAGGCCGTATGTGCCGCAGAACTGAGAACTGAGTCGGGGGACATAACTGCAGATAGCCCCTGACCTCTGACCCGGAAGGTGAATGTGCCCCTTCCTTTAGAATTACCGGCGCCTCCAGACAGATTTTATGGAGGACGATCACGAGCGTGTAGTGTCAGTGACCTCTCTGTCAGTGCAGCTCTTCACCGCCCCCACTGTGGTGAGTACCGCCAATCCCACACACCTCTGCTCTCTCTTCTGCCTCTTTCTCCTCTCCTCCGCCTCCTTCACCACTACCTGCAGAACTATGAGCGCTTGCAGAGCGACTACGTGAAAGACGACCACGACAGGGAGTTCTCAGTCACTGACCTTTCTGTGCAAATGTTCACCGTGCCTTCTCTGGTAAGTACATGCAAGGAGAGACGGCCTGCTGTGAGGAAGAGGGCTTGTCATTTTGGGTTTTTGGTCTCTTTTTCCTTTTCCTCTTTCCTTTTTCTGTTCACTCTTTCTGTTCCCTTTCCATCTTTGCATTTCATTTTCCACTTGTTCCTGCCTATTATAACTATATATTTATTTAAATATATACATATTTATAAATATATAATACATAATATAATTATACATAACATAATTATAAATATATATACATATATTATATATATTATATACACACACACACACATATACACATCTTCGGATGTTCATTCATGTTTATTTGGTGCTATAACTAGTAGTAAAGCGGAAGAGATTCACGTGCCTCTTGAACTGAAGCGGTTACAGCTATCTGTCACGACACATTAAAAAGCCTCAAAACAAAATTTATAGTTTGAATTTTGTTATAAAATTTACTGACTTTTATATTAAAAGTAACAAAGCACAAAGCTTATTGCGTTTAGTGGATGGACACGCTACAAATAGGGCCCCATCGTGCACCCGGTGCAATGTGACGGCAAACATGACACAAGTGTTTTTTGCTAGTTTCAGCCCGACGTAGTTATAATTTTAAATATATATGTTTAAATAGCAAATGCATTCGCGCCCATCTGTTCACCCATGGGCGTGCTGGTCTGAAAACGAGGTGTGTTCAGGCGCATTGTTTGCCGTTTTGAGGCAACTGAAAACGACTGCACCATTGACCAACTGAAACCTGGTCTAAAGTTAATGGCGCATTTTTTTTTTTTTTTGGTTTTGTTATTTAAAGGGTGCACGTTAGTAATATGTGCCTATAGGCGGGTGCACAATGCGCGTACACTCTGCTTGTTACACACATGGGCGCGCAGCAGCACACAAACATGCCAAATATTAAAAATAAAAGGATTACAATGTAAAAGATTTGTGTACATAAAGATAAAAATGCCTACATGTCATAATGGATGGTCATTGCATGTATCAGAATTACCTATTTGCAGTAATGATGAATGAAATTTGGCTAATTATTTGACCAATCGTCAGGTTGAGGGTGTCTATATTTGGGGTTTATTGCACGTTACACCCAAAACACACACGACTCATTAAGAGACTAGGTACAACACTTTCGGATCATGTGCCTGGAGTGCCGACCATTTTTTCCATCTAAACTAGCAAAAGTGGATTTTGACACACCCTAAGTGCACCTGCGCCAAGAGCTTTAGATCATGCGCTTAGATCGTTAAAATAGGGCCCAATATGTTTAGCGAAGTTTTGTTCACACATCACAGAAATCGATTATCAGAATTGTCAATCATGCCCTAGCGTCTACATAGCTAACATGTTTACAGCTTATTCATGTTTTTTGCATGAAATAAAGACACAGTCAAAACACGCCTAATCCTCACTGTTTTGGTCAATGATTTCAGCCCTGCAAAACTTTCTCAAAATCATTTTTGGCTGAATATTTTCAGTTGCTGAAATTACTACTATTTACTTTTTTTATTATCCTCCTCACTTTTCCTCTCTCCGTCCTCTTCTTCTTTCCTTCTTCATTTCATATGGTTTTTGGGGTTTCATATATTAGGAAATTCATGTATAGGAAAGAAATAACAGCTTACTGCCCAAACCACCAGATGGTCTGTCAGATGCGGAGGTGAACGGTGTATGATATTTTCAGGCGCGGATGTTGATCACTGAAGAGAACCTGATGACCACCATCATCCGCACCTTCGTAGACCACCTCAGACACCGAGACCTGCAGGGCCGCTTTCAGTTTGAACGCTACACCGCACAACAGGCCTTCAAATTCCGCCGAGTCCAGAGCCTTATAGGAGACCTCAAGTAAGATAACGAGTGTGTGTGGTTATAAATTGCCAATTCATGCCAAGTCAATTAAGCCAGAAGTTTGACTTCTGGTTCACAAGCTTATTCTGATCAAGAACCACCCATTTACACAGGAAGGGCCTGTCTGCAATATTTCATGTCAGAAGTAGTGTAGAAGTCAGCCAATATGATTGGAACTAGTGATTTTCAGAATAATGCTTACCAGTTCTGTGGCCTGTATACATTAGGGGTGGGTTTTTGAATGACTTTGAATACAGTTATGCATTAATTGTGTCAAAAATTCCCATTTCTTGAGATCCATGTCATGATGCATTTCTCTTGATGCAGGTATGTCCTGATAAGCCGTCCATCGGAGTGGGGCGACCAACTCAGGGAGAAGTATCTGGAGGGTTTTGATGCTTTCTTGGAGTTGCTAAAATGCATGCAGGTGACTATACCAATCTGAACTTAGGGATGTGTGTCTAGGGAAATTGAGATTGGGCATGAAAACAGGGGCATGTGTGTGTCCTCTTTGCAGGGAATGGACCCAGTAGTGCGTCAGGTGGGGCAGCACATAGAGATGGAGCCGGAATGGGAGGCAGCATTCACCTTACAGATGAAGCTCACACATATCATCTCTATGATGCAGGAATGGTGTGCCAGTGATGTGAGTGCATGTTAGACATTAGTACCCATAATGCACCATGATGGAGGCTGTATATAAGTATGTTATTTGTTGCATGTACAGGAGAGAGTGCTGATAGAAGCCTATAAGAAGTGCCTGAGCGCGCTGACTCACTGCCACAGTGGTTTCACAGATGGGGAGCAGCCCATAACCCTCAGCATGTGCGGCCACTCTGTTGACACCATCCGCTACTGCGTCTCTCAGGAGAAAGTCAGCATACACCTGCCCGTGTCCCGGCTTTTAGCAGGTGACTCTAATATTGTTTCACGCAAAATCCATTGCTATAAAGTTAGAAAGTCAGAATTGCATGAGTTAATATCACAATTCTGAGAAAAAAAGTATGAAGAGAGTTTTTCATAATTGCGACTATATCTCACAATTCAGACTTTTTTCTCAGAATTGTGATATGAACTTGCAATTGCCAGTTGTCTAAATTGCAATATAAACTTGCTCTTCCAAGGAAAAAAGTCAGAATTGCGAGATATAGTCACAATTCTTAGATAAACTCATGTTTCTGACTTTTCCTCCATGAATGTTTACTTTTAGCAATTCATACTTTTTTTCTCTCAGAATTACAAGTTATAAAGTCAGAATTGCGTGATATAAACTTCTGATGAGTTAATATCTCACAATTCTGAGAAAAGTACAAACTGCGAGTTTGTCTCATAATTACGACTAAATCTCGCAATTCAGACTTTTTTTCTCAGAATTGCAATATAAACTTGCTCTTGCAAGGAAAAAAGTCAGAATTGCGAGAGATAGCAACTTGCAATTCCAACTTTTTTTTTTTTTTTGTGAATTGTGAGAAATATAAATGTGCAATTCTGAGGAAAAAGTCAAAATTGTGAGAAGTCGCAATTACCTTTATGTTTTTATTCCATGGCAGAAACAAGCTTCCATTGGAAGGTCATATACACACTGCAGTTTTGGGAATAAATACATAGTGAATTCCTTGATTATTGAATACCAATATTGTTGTGTGTGTACGGAATATAGGATTCTCTCCCGAAATTGCTTGAAAAGTGATTGATGATGATAACCACACTACATTTCAACTGAACTTCAACTTTCTTTCTCTTGCAATCAGGTTTACATGCTCTGCTGAGCAAAACTGAGGTTGCCTATCGATTCCCTGAGCAGCTGCCCCTGGTGAGTTTAGGAGTTTTGGTTCATGACAAATTTTTGTTCTTCACAAACTTTCTCAATGCTTTCTGAGGTCTCTTTTGTCTTCTACAGAGTGAACTGAGTCCACCCATGTTGATCGAGCACCCGCTCCGCTGCCTTGTACTCTGCGCACAGGTGCATGCTGGGATGTGGAGGAGAAATGGCTTCTCTTTGGTCAATCAGGCAAGAAGCTTGTACATTTGTTTCATTCTAATGTTCATGGCATTTTATTTTAACAATGTGATTGCCTTTTCATAAAAATATCACACTTTTTTTAATTGTCTTTGCAGATCTATTATTATCACAACGTGAAGTGTAGAGTGGAGATGTTTGATAAAGACCTCATCATGCTTCAGGTCAGTCGTGTCAAGATATTTCTGAAGCTTAACTAATAATGCTTTGCTATAATTATAGTAAATTATTGTAAGTCCTGGGAAAATTTCTTTCCAAAATAAAGAGCAAAATTAAATAATTTTACATAAAGAAGTTTATTCTAGGACAGTTAAAAAAAGAGAAAGAAATCGGATTACTGTAATTTTTATTATTAATGAAAATGTATGTGCTTGTAAATTTAATGTGCTGAAAAATCACAATTTAAAAAATGGTCCTAAAATTGATCTAATATAAAGAAGTCCTAAAATATTTTCATTAATTAAGCACAATTCTCTGTGCCAAAATTCTGATTACTGTTGTTGAAAATAATCAGTTAATTTGCTCTGAGTGCAGCCACTATAAAAAGAAAACGGCTGTGGAAAGGTCATGGAAATTCATTGGTTAAAGTGTGGGAACACTATTATTTAAATTGTAGTGTTGGTATTGTAATGGTGGTATTTATTTTATGCTGATTTAAATAAAAATACTAATAAAATCACTGTAGTCTTTAGTAAAAGGTGAATCTTTTGAAAAGGTGAATTCACTGTAATTTAGTGATCATGTTTCATGCTGTTTTTGGATCTAGGCTGGAGCTTCCATGATGGATCCAAACCACTTCCTGATGATCATGTTGAGTCGTTTTGAGCTCTATCATATCTTCAGCTCAGCAGACTGCAGAAAGAGATACGGCAGAGAGAACGCTAACAAGGTCTGCTTACCTCGAAACCTCTTTTTCTCCTATTACTTTTCTTTTTATTTGATTCCCCTCTACTTGCACTCACTTCTGTTGCCAGTGATGTGTGTGTCGCTCTCTGTCTCTCAGGATGTGGTTCAGCAGAATAACACACTAATTGAGGAGATGCTGCACCTGGTCATTATGATTGTGGGTGAGTGATCATTTAACACACGTCCTTTGAGCTTTCTTATAGGTGTGTATTGAGCTTATTAAACACCATAGAAAGTAAAAAAAAAAAAAAAAAAAAAAAAAAAAAAAAAAATTTATTAATGCTTTGTTTGTTTTGTCCTGCAGGTGAGCGATACACTGCAGGTGTTGGTCAGGTGGAGAGCTCTGATGAGATAAGGCGAGAGATTGTTCACCAGCTATGCATTAGACCCATGGCCCACAGCGAGCTGGTCAAAGCACTGCCTGAAAATGTACGTAAATCCTCACAACTTCACTTTTATCCCAGATCATGAAAGTGCTGGTTATCGTCTTACAATTGTTAGCATGTTATTATCAGCGTTTGTTTTGTTCAGTAACTATGTTGTCTTTAAAGGGGTCATGACATGTTTGGTTTTTTTTTTTTTTTTTTTTTTTTTTTTTTTTTTTTTTTTATTATGTTCCCTTAGGTGCATTTATATTACTATAGTTTTTTTTAATGAAAAACTTAAATTTAGTGATTTATGACCTTTTTCCACCCTGTTTCTCTCCTTCCTACTCTTACGGTTTTGGGGGGTTTTCCCCTTTAAGAGTTCAGTGTATCCACCCACTGTTATGATTGGCTAACGTCAGTGCCCATGCATTAATTATTAACGCCCCCTAGTCAGAACACGTGCAGAACTGTTTACAATAGTAGCGGGTGCTTCCGTTTGAGGCGATGGCTTTTGCAATGATACAGCCTTGTATGTTTGAGCCAATGAACCATCTCCACAACAACTAAGAATGGATCAGCCCATGTCCACATGGAAAATATTTAGAATAAATTATATGTCGTATCTCATGTCATTTGTAACCTGAGACACTTGAAAACGGGTTATTGTTGCCTAATTATCGGGCAACTTGCTAACAGTTCGACATTATTCAACTAATTTCAATGAAATGATAGGGTATACCACGGACAAAATGCATGCACAGGTCATATTTGTAGATGCAGCATTGATATGGCAAAGTTGTACTTGTGTATCACATGTACTAGAAACGAGGCAACATATTTTCACAATTCATTTATAAGAAAGTGTTTTATATTAGCAGGTGATAAAGTAATATTGTAAAGACCCTTAAAATGACAATTCTGCATAAAAAGGTGTAAAACCAAATAAAATACAATTGCTATAAACACTCAAGGTGCACTTGTGGCAATTGTGGTGCAATGCCCTCTGAGCAAGAACATAAATGCTGCATGGAGACCCCTGAAGTACATGCACATTGTAAAGGACTATTAATAATAATTATGTTAATCTGCATGTTTGAGTATTAACCTAATCTTTGAGTAAAAGTGTTCTGGCAAAGCCAGCATCATACTGCGATTTTTTTTATTTATTTTTTCATAAATATTCTCCTTAAACAGTCATTCATCCATGTAGTGAACACACGTAAATTAACAGACATGACTGAGACGTTTGCAAAAAATAAACTGAATCCCTTTTTTCCCTGTCGTCTGGATACTTTGGCAGAGTATTCGAACGTTGTTTTTCCACAGCCAGGAACGGCACATCTGCGTGGCATCGCAATCTTATTGTAAACTGCTACTTTTTCAGACCCATTCGATGCACGTCGACTGTACACCCGTTGGCGTGACAACAATGCGATGATGCAAAATTAGGCGTTGTTGTCTTGCGCTGGAGGTGGTCATATGCAAACGACTGGTGCTAGGTGACGTCACCTTGCCCCATAGGATCCACAACGAGTCGTATTTAGAACATGATTAAATAAATGCTTCGTTTATAATGGGGAGCACGTCTTAAGCTATGAAACTTACAGGAAGTTTAATGATACAAAGACCTTTAAATGCTAAAAAATCAAGGCAAATTTGGTTTCTCATGTCATCACTCCTTTAAAATCTGACCCAAAAAAAAAAGAAAAAAAGATTTGCTACATGCAGTAGCAATTGTAATAATGTTAACTGGTATAAAAAGGGGTAGTTTGCCCCAAAATTAAAATTCTCATCATTTACTTACCTTCATGCCATCCCAGATATGATATGACTTTCCTCAGATAAACAAACAATTTTAGGAAAATAATCCATCTCTGAGTCCATATAGTCCAAGTGAATGGCTTCCGCTCGTTTGGCGCTTGAAAAAACAAAATTGAAAATGTCCTGGAAAATGATCTCTGAAACTTATGTATAATACATCTCTTTGTTTGTACAACTTACAAATGCACAAGCCATGATAAAAGTGAAACAAATGCCATGTTTTTAAAATCTAAAATCTAAATCTAAATTGATCTTTTTCCTGAAGTTCCTGTTGACAGGCTTTTTTTCTTGAATGTGACTGCCACCTGGTGGTACTTTTTGCTAATGAATTTCACTCACTCGTCATCACTTGTCATCTGCACACAGGAGAATAAGGAAACCGGCATGGAGAGGGTCATCGATAGTGTGGCTTCGTTTAAGTGAGTGTCCTAAATAAAAGAGTCTCGTCCAAAGCCTTGGATTGGTCTGTGTGTAATCCTGTGTGAAATGTGTTGTACAGGAAGCCTGGTGTGACGGGTAGAGGACTTTATAAACTCAGGCCAGAGTGTGCCAAGATGTTCAACCTTTACTTTCACCATTACTCCAGAGCTGACCAGTCTAAGGTACGCTGCATGTTTGAAACTGAAACTCAAAAAGAACAACTGTTGAAAACCCATGTTCATTTGTTTTCTTTGTTTTCGTTCAGGCTGAAGAGGCTCAGAGAAAGATAAAGAGGCAAAATGGGGAAGATTCAGGTACTGCTATCTACATATATTTATATACTGTTAACATTTTAGGTATGGGCAAACAATTTAAACATTTCACCCAGAAAGGCATATTGCGTCATTAAAATGGGTTCTTTCGTTATTTTTGTTTATAGTATTGAATTACTTGTTGCAGTCCAAAATTTTGAAAATAAGGTGATATTAATTGGCCACTACATTTACATAAGCATAATGCCACATTAACCCATTCATAGCATTATTTGAGGGGGGAGGAGTAAAGGCAATTTTTCTGGAAAAATTAGCAATTACGTAAATGAATAAATCAAGGTTTGCTGTGCTTGTTTGTAAGGCTGCAGATTTTGCCCCAAATTTTTTGATTGTTTTAATATGGCTATATATTATTATTCTTATTATTATTATTATTATTATTATTATTATTATTATTATTATTTAATACACATAAAGAATTACTAAATACAAACTAAATAAGAAGCATTGGTACTGTAATATTTCACAGTTTAATAGAAAATAGAGTATTTAAGAAAAATAATAGAGGTAACACTTTATTTTGATGGACCACTTTAGACAATCTCCTACTTATGAGTACCTTTGCAACTACACTGCCGTTCAAGAGTGTGGGATCAGAAAGATTTTTAATGTATTTAAAAGAAGTTTCTTATGCTCACCAAGGCTGCATTTATTTGATAAATTTTATTATTAATTTAAATCTAGTAAAAATCTATTAAATCTATCTAAATTTTTTATTTGAATATATTTTAAAATGTCATTTATTCCTGTGATGCAAAGCTGAATTTTCAGCATCATTGCTGCAGTCTTCAGTGTCACATGATCATTCAGAAATCATTCTAATATGCTGATTTCCTGCTCAAGAAACATTTATTATTATTATCAATGTTGAAAACAGTTAATACATCATGAGCTGCTCATGTGTAAATGAACACAGTGCCGCACTTCACTCTGAAACATACATTGCGTATATTTATTTAATTCAAATTGCAGCCTTTGCGATTGGTTCGTGTCGCCATGTCACAATGATTTTGGTTTTATGTCAGTTAATCACGTAGCCCTGGTGATATGTGATGTCAGTGGCAAAAACTGATTTGCATGTATGTTTCTTGTAGTTCTGCCTCCACCGGTTTTGCCTCGGTTCTGTCCGCTGTTTGCTAGTCTGGTGAACATGCTGCAGTGTGACGTGTTGCTGGGGATTCTAGGAGCTGTGCTGCAGTGGGCAATGGAGCCCAGCGGAGGACACTGGTCTGAGTCCATGCTTCAGAGGGTACGTCTGCACAAACTGGAGCACTCTCTCATATTACGAACATCATCATTTTTGATAATTGCCTTGTGAAGTACATTTGCATGGTTTTCAAGTACTGTTCACTTGTTATTTAATGTTTAAATTAGTTTGTCAATTAATTTCTGGCAAAAGAAACTACCATGAATGTTATCTTGGGACATTGTACCATAATGTTAGATGTTGAATTACCACCCAAGTTAGAGCTCTGTATGAACGTGTCCCACAGGTGCTGCATCTCATAGGCATGGGCCTGGTGGAGGAACAGCAACATCTCATCAGCAGCGCAGAAGATAACGATACCAACTTCAATTTCACTCTCAAAATCTCCAGTATGTCTGTCTTCTGTCTCCATTACACACACACAAACACACCGATATACACACTTCTTATAGTTGAGCTGAACAAATTTCTTCATTGTAGGACCAGGTGAGGCTCCTTCAAACACTCCCAGTATCTTGGCTTTATTGGAAACCCTGCAGAATGCTCCTCATCTAGAGGTGCACAAGGACATGATCCGCTGGATCCTCAAGGTAAAGCTAATCCAAATCTCATTACAAAGCCACCTGTCACTAGAATGAATGTGTAAACAGCTCAGGTATCCAATAGGGGGCAGTAAATTATGACATGTTCGCATTCTTGCCAAAGTAATACATTGGTGCAGGGATGATGGAAATTTGTAGGCCAACCCAGAAGTTTGCATCACACTGGTTCCCTCAACAAAAACCCATTAGGATTTTTTTGGATTATCCCAAAAAAATAAGCTCTGTGATCAACAGAAGTTTATGATACTTGCACAATTTGTCCATCAAGATAATTTTCACAAATGAACACTTCTTTTATGAATTTTGAAGCATAAATACAATTGCCAGAAGTAAAAAGCTACACCATGGTCTCACAACTTAAACATCACCGCCATTAAGCTTCTGACAACTCTTTCAGTTTTTATCTAAAACGCATTTGAGTTTGAATAGTTTGTAAAGGCCAGTTCACACCACACAGAGAGACACCAGCAAACACAGGCGGACACGCTCGTCGGGATTTGTTATGTTAGTCAGATCAGTTATGTTACCCCTGTGGCCGTTTGTTGGCGTCGGTTGGGGTTTGTTTTCATCTGACTGAACACTTTCAAACAGTGTTTGTCAGATCTTGGAATGTCTGAGCAGTTCTATAAGATTTTCCAACAAATGGCAACAAATTCTGACATACTCTAATGTAAAAATCCTTTATTGATATGAAAATACCCCAAACCTCATGAAATTCACAGACAAATCATATACTATCGTAAACATGTTTATTAGCTTCGTGTTTCATGCGTAGAAACAGCCAGCCGCCAATAGTCATCAGATCGCATAAATCAGTGGATAATGAATAGAAATTTTGATTCTGTCTAGTAAATATTAAACTAGCTTGTGTAAATATATCAGTATTTCTCAAAGTATGCACACTTTTTGACACAAAGTCCTGACGGACGCTGTTCATTGCAGCTTTGTGAACACAAATAACCCATAGCAGCCCTGACTGAATATGAATGCATTTCAAAATATTTACCAATTGATTATTTTGCCCTCCTGACATAAATTAAGAAATTACTGTCACTGCAACTGAAGTTTATCATAAACGGTGAACAAATATCAAAGCTGCAGTATTTAATCTTTCTAACGAAACAGTTTGTCCTGATAAACTGCAGTTCTGTACATAAATTAAAGTACACACCCAGTCTTTCCCGTCGCAGAAACCACGGATTCACCCACAACCTCTTTCATTTTGTACGCCCTCTTTTCAGGAGAAAAATGATAAGAGATTCTGACTCAAAGTTTGGTGTCTGTTGGGGCTGTGTGAACATGGCATAATTTTTCATAAAACTTTATAAAATGTATTAATAATTTATTTATTATTATTATTATTAAATGTATAAGCACAACAAGGCTGTAAAAGCGGACTGATGTCATGTTAGTTAATGCATTAACTATTAACAAATGAGACCTGTTGAAGTGTTGCCATTATTATTTTAAACAGCACACAGAAAATAACCCTACCATCTGCTAGATATTTATATATAAAGATTTTCATACTTAATTTTTGTGTATCTGCAGACTGTGGCCACCATCAAGACCACGCGGGAGTGCACGGCCAGTGCGCCCCCTAGTGACAGCTCAGGGCACAGCCAAGAGGAGGTGAGCGTAGGAAGCGCAACACCCTTGCGTCATGACCCCTTAAGGTTGCAGTATTGTCTCACTGGATATATGTGTATGTGTAGACGGTGCGGGACAAGGATAAGGCGGAGCGGAAGAGGAAAGCGGAGATGGCGCGGCTCCGGAGGGAGAAGATCATGGCTCAGATGTCAGAGATGCAAAGACATTTCATCAACGAGAACAAAGAGTTGTTCCAGCAGAGCCTGGAGGAGCTCGACCCCTCTACCTCCTCCTCACTGGAGCACAGGTACACAAACACATCACGCTGCAAAGTCAAACATGGATCAAACATTAGTTTCTAGATGGTGTCCTCTAATTTCTCTTTCTTTACTTCGTAGCCCCAGTTCGTGTGATAGCGTGCTGGTGTGTGTTGGTCCACGGAGGTGGCGTGCAGGTGGCAGTGAGAGGAGGAAGGTGGTGACGTGTATTTTGTGTCAGGAAGAGCAGGAAATCAGGGCTGACGGCAAAGCCATGGTGCTCGCTGCTTTTGTCCAGCGCTCAACTGTCATGTCCAAAAACCGCAAGAGACCTCCACACAACCCAGGCATGTCATGTGTGTGTGTGTGTGTGTGTGTGTCTCTGTGTTTGGTTCTTTGTATCTCATATGTGCATGTTTGTGTTGATGAATGCAATTGTTTTCGTTACAGATAAGTATGACCCTCTTTTCATGCACCCTGACCTGTCGTTCGGCACGCACACAGGCAGCTGCGGACACATCATGCACTCTCACTGCTGGCAGCGGTAAGAATCATCATGAAAAATTAGAAACATATGCTTCCATATGCTGAAAAATGTGCTCTTTCTATCAGAGGGACAAAAGAATGTAATCGTAAATGCCCTCTTTTTTAGCACCCTCAGTTCTAGAAGTATTTTTCCCATTCATTATTAAATTGTTTCCACATATATTATTATTTTAGGTCATATAGCACTTGAAGAGATAGTAATAGATTTTGACAAAGTTTTAACCCTTTAAGAGTATCATCTTTTGAAGAGTGCTGTAACAGTGCAATATACAATGATATTATTACAATTTGTTTTAGTATGTTTAATAATCACAATAAAAATTAGGGCTGCCCTCGACTAACGATTTTTCTAGTCGACTAGTAGTCGTTCATTTAAGCCATTAGTTGACTAATCACACGTTCATGTTAATAAGCCATACATCATATAATTTATAAATAATTGAATTGCCTATATATAATACACAGCCTAATCAGTGCTCATGCGCACACATAAAGCTTGCCACAGCACACTGGCAAATGTAATGATTATGAATGTATCGTGAAAAAACAGCAAGGAGACCATCTAAACATGTTAATTTATTGATGATGTTTTCTGTTTTCGGCTGCAGAGATGAAGTCGACACTGCTGACTCGTCATCTCCGCAGTAGTGGACGTGCCTATATGCATGTTTCATACGGATTACATAGTCTGAGAATATTTATTTTCCATTTGAATTGGTTCGTTTAAAAGTACACATTTCAAGATTTATATATATATATTTCTCGTGTCTGTGAGGCAAGTATTTACTGAGTTTTGGTTCATTTTTTTATGTGCTCAGGTTCACTGAGACGGCTGAAAGCACATCCTGATTGGTTTCATTATTTTACAAAAGCAGAACGTTTTGCTGTTATTGTGAGTTTACAGAAATAAAAGTAGACCCTTTCACAGTTGGCATTACTCTTATGTGTATGACCAAAATGACAGAGTATTTGAAGTTAAATGCAAGTGATCGCACCGGTGCCTCCATGTCATGTATGGATATGTGCCTAATAATACGCACATTTAAATAGTGATAATAGTGCACATTTGTTTAAAGTGATAAGCCATATTTGAGGTCAATGAATGATAGGCGAATGTTTGGATTTTCTGTCGTTAATGATCTCTCCCTCAAGGAATGTGTGACTTCGCCACTTTCTGTGGAGTTATTTTTTCCTGCGACTAATAAAATCTTGGTCGACTAAGCCTCCTCTAGTCGACTAATGGTTAGTCGACTATTAGAGGGCAGCCCTAATAAAAATCAGTTATTATTGTTTTAATAGTCATATTAAATGGGTCCAAACCAGTTGGAATGTGGCCTATTTTTTTTTTTTAAGTTGTTGACTTCTTGTGAAGAGTATACCCAAGTGTAAATACCCGGGTATTTTAAAGTTTTTCTCAAATTGTTTAGCCCTAAAGTAAGTCTTTCCCCCCAGCTTTTTTCTATGTATATGCACTTCCCAACAAAATGACCACAATGTCAGTTTTCCCCCAATACTGTGCACCCCTAAAGTGTGTGTTTTTGTCACTATCATCATTTATCATTTTATCATTCCTTTGCATTGTAACTGTGTGTAATGTCTCCCCCTGCAGGTATTTTGAAGCGGTGCAGGCTAAAGAGCAGCGCAGGCAGCAGAGGCTACGTGTGCACACAAGTTACGATGTGGAGAACGGAGAGTTCTTGTGTCCACTCTGTGAATGTCTGAGTAACACAGTCATTCCGCTGCTGCCTCTTAATAAGACCAGCTGCAGGTACTGCAACAAACACACAGAAGAGATTGACCTACAGTTTAATCTTGGTTTGATTTAGTATAATACTTGTTACGACCGTACTGCAATTTACAAAGCTCTCAGAGTGTAAATAGACAATTAGTGTGACCTCCCAGATTAATACATACAGGTATGTGGACCTCTCTCCACATACAGGTGAAGAGTAAATGAATGGAGCGGATTGGTTGATTGTGGACCGTGTTAGTTTAATACTCATCTGTAGTAAATGTGGCAATCCTGTTGTGTAATAGAGACTAAAAGCCCCACACATATGAGCTCAGCACTGCTATTAATAAACATTGGCACATGCTAAGCACCCAGTGCACTTCACAAAACACAGTGCAGATGGTAAGACACATTATGAATATGCATCCTTTATATTTATCTGTTGAGGTGGTGCCTTTTTCAAAATCTAGTGCACCCTTGATCAAGGCATGAAAAAGGGTTAGTTCACCAAAAATTGTATTACTCACCCTCATGTCGTTCCAAACCCATAAGACCTTCATTCATCTTCAGAACACAAATTAAGATATTTTTGATGAAATCTGAGAGCTCTCTGACCCCTCCATAGACCGCAATTTAACCACTACAAGGTTCAAGGTTTAACTTTCAAAGGTGAGTAATTAATGACAGAATTTTCTTTTTTGGTGAACTAACCCTTTAACCAATGGGTTCAAGTTCATGTGGATGAGTTGTGTTGACCAACAAAAAGCTTCTTCGATTTAAATTTGACTTCTGTGTAAGCTGTGCTTCATACATTGCTATACTATTGGTGAAAGACAAGGGATTTTTTTTTTTGCATGCAAAATTTCGCCAATATTGTTCTAATATGACAACATATTTATTGCATGATTTCTGTCCTTTTCTATCAAAATATGAGGCATGAGATGGTTTTGATTGAGTTTTTTGTTTGTTGCAGCTCTGAACAGCCTGATCTGAGCCAGTGGTTGAACATCACCTCTCAGCAGATGAAAGCCCTGCTCTCTGCTCACAAGAAGACCAAGGCCAACAGTGAGTAACCTCAATCCTCAAAGATACTTAAAATGTGTCCGAAATGGCCTCGCTGTTCATTGAGTCAGTGTTTTTGAATGAAATCGAAGTGATCAATGCATGTCTGCAGGTGCTGAAGGTGTTGATGATACAGATGGTGTTAATACCTGTCCTCCGCCTGATGGCTTCAAACTGGACCACACTCCAAAGTAAAACTACATTTGAAACTACCAGTCACCCATAGTTCACTTAAACAAGCTCAAAAGTGTCCTTGTTATAAGTCAAACAAAAAAGACAACACTAATAAAGCATATTTCTATCTGTCAGCAACCCATACTCAAGCACCATAAAGGAGATGTTGACCACGTTTGGGACAGCCACATATAAAGTGGGTCTTAAAGTGCACCCCAATGAGCAGGACCCCCGCGTGCCAATCATGTGCTGGGGCAGCTGTGCCTACACCATTCAGTCCATAGGTCAGTCCAAGATAGTGTTCAACTAATGCATAATACTACCAAGTATTGAACTGGTCAGGAAATCGGCACCAAAACTTTTCTTTGGAAAATGTAAAAATGTTAAGAATTAGAATTCCTATTATCATGGAAAACCTAAAATTATCAGGGATTTTTTTTTTTAAGTTGTGATTCTTACCCTCATAATGAATATGGGTCCGTTTTGACCTGGAAGAGATGCATACAATGTTATTGGGTTTTTTTTGTTTTGTTTTTTTGGTCTTTTTGTGTGTGTGTGTGTGTGTGTGTGTGTGTGTGTGTTAATGCATCATTTTTAAGAGAGTCATCATTTATTTACACACATTTTTTTTTCCCAATATTTTTTATTGCATTTAATATCCATAATCAAAATGTAAAAAAAAAAAATAATACTTTTTGTGTTCTGGTCTATTTTGATCTGGTTGTCAACTGAGGCTTTACATGTGATGTTATGCATATATATGCATAACATCACATGTAAAGCCTCAGTTGAGGCAATTAAAATGTGCTACTCATAATATTAACATAATACTATGTGAATATATATATATAGCACATTTTATACACAATGGTAATTCAAAGTGCTTTACATGAAGAAGAATAAAAATAGAACATAAGGAATAGTAACAGTAATGAAAGTAACAGTAAATGATGAACAATTGCAGCATGAAAAAAGGGATAATCTTTTTCATCCACAGGTTTCTGCAAGTAAAATGAGTATTTTGTTTGAAAACATTTCAGAGAAATATTGATGTTGTTTTGATATTACTAAAGTGAATATAATGTAGCTTTCATAAATTTGGGCTGTTTTTGAGCAGTCATGATTTGTAACTTCCAAGGAATTAAGTCCATTGATTTTAATGTTAATACTGTTAATTTTTTCAAATTATGTTCTTGTGAATTTCATATGATATTTATTAAATTAAAATTCATAAAAATATATTTTTTCTTGCATCACAGCATTTTTTTTCTGTAGTTTATGTAAAATTTGAAATGTCTCAGAGTTTCTTAATTTTTTTTTTTTTTAATTAATAATAGGGTAAACGTAGTTCTAACATGGTTATAACATGGTAGCATTCAAAACTTTGAAATATTTGTGCATTCACTTATTAACAAGTTACTGATTAAATTCCACCGGAACTGGGAATGCAAAAAATGAATGTTTGGCGATTTTCAGTGAGTGAATTATGAGGGCTAAAAGTAAATTAGATTGTGTCATTTCATTTCTCACACAGAGAGATTGCTGGTGGATGAAGAAAAGCCTTTGTTTGGAAGTTTACCATGCAGACAGGTAATCGAACACATTTGAATAATTTTGCAAGCTTGTTATTTGAATGTATAATGAATATCAATTACTAGTTTGTCCTTTCCAAGTGAGCTCTTACATTTTTATTCTTGAGTTTGATTTGTTTGATTACCTAAATGTTTTGTGTATGCAGGACGACTGTTTGAGTTCTCTGACCCGGTTCGGCTCGGCCTGCTGGACAGCCTCCTCTCACACCACTGTACAGAATCACTTTATCAGACTCTTAGCAGGTAAGAAGTGAGCGCTACAGTCTCTTGCCACAAGCAGTTGTTTTGGCATGTGTCAAATATTATGAGAAGTAAATGACAACCCTCACTGCATTGTGTGCTTATTCAGCCCTTGTTCCTGATCCCTGGGTGGAGAATACACCATGCATTCTGGATATAGACATGTTCCACTTGCTGGTAGGCTGCCGCATCTACTATTCACATAAGCGACAGATTTCAGTGTCCTAACCTTGTACATTGCCTACTAAGTTAATAACTCAAGTTTACCACAGCCTGTTCACACCTACAAACAATAAAAATACACACAACTGTATGTGTTAAGGTTCATACTCTGACTCGATCAGTTGTTTCAGTATGACCTCTGACCCCAGTTTGTGTGTGTTTTAGGTGAGCTTGGTGCTGTCCCATCCAGCGATTCACTGTCTGGATTCCTCAGGGCTCAGCGAGGACACTGCACAACTGCACTTCCTGCACCTTGTCACTGTTGCTCACATAGTCCAGATCCTTCTAACCTCGGTGCCAGGTGAGAACCTCACCTTTCCCCTTCACAGGCAGTAACATGAACATAGAGACTTCATAGATGATTTTGAGTGTTTTCGGATATTCATGTTTGTTGACTCCTGTGTGCATCAGAGGAGGTGCGGATGGAGCAGGAGAGTGGAGGAGCAGAGAGGGAGGAGGAAGAGAGAGTGTGTATGCTCTACAACACTCTCAGGACACATCTGGGCAGGTGAAAGTGCACACAATGTTACTCCTGGCAATTATCTTTATGATTTATATCTTTCATTATGTTATTTCTCCACAAAGTCAAAAGAAGCAAATACAAAATTAAAAAAATAAAGCCAGTTTTGGAAACATCAAGAAGCTTTGCATTTTTTGTGCAATAATATGACATTTTGTCTGTTAATATTTTGAAGGGATGCACTTGCTGTCTTTATCACAAAGAAATGTCTAAAATGGTTTCTGGTAATCAAACGGTTCAAATTTTTCACCGTTCGGTTTTTATCACTGTTCTGGGGTCATAGTTTTGGTAAATAGATCAAAAGTGACAGTAAAGAGATTGTTACAAAATTAATATACTGCATTATATTCATGTTGTGCAACATTGTCAGCATGAACTTTTTTTTTTTTTTTTTTCAGCACCCCAAAACTCCACATGAACACTTTGATCAGTCGAATAGATAAGATTAAAGTGTTCACTTGCCTGTTTACTGCAATTTCAAATCGGCATATACCACATTTTACTACTCTTATGGTTGCTATGATTATGAGCTTAAAGGCACAATATGTTAGCTTTTTGGATTAAAATATCCAAAAGCCACTAGAACAATGTTATATATTTTGTTGACTTGTGTTCTTACATTATCCCAAATGTTTCCAATAATGTTTAAATCCAGAGAAATTGGCAATTTTAACCAGGACACGGACCATGTCCATGCGTCACCTATCAATGACATCATTCCCACTTTACCCTCGATTTCTGCTTTAATATATAATGTTTTATTAGACAGGTGAGCAACTGTTTGGATACATTCATTGATAGAAAACTAATCATGTTATATAGCTCAACACATTTAGTCTTATTTGAATCTCGTTTTGAAAAAGTGTGCAACAAGTGTCTCGTAGTTGCTGAGTGAATGCATAGAGTAGCATTATAACAAGTTTCAACATACAAATGTATCTAATATGATAACATTCCACTTGACCAGAAGAAGCAGAAGCACTCGTCTGCGAGATAATAAAAGCTCCACTGCTCTCGAGCCGTGTGTCGCGCTCGTCTCTCATTAGCCATCGCTCCAGCTGCCTCACTTCTTACTACAGTAATGTTAATAAATCTTTTATATACTAGCTCATCCATTATGATTTCTGCCCGAGTCCCATCGGATTCTTTTCCGCCGGCTGTAGACGTGAAGACAACACCTCCCGTCATTACGCGAAATCAAGGCGTCATCAGGCTACGCCTTTGTTTTGAATAAGCAACCTCTAGCGGCAAAAAAACTACATATTGTGCCTTCAATCACATCAATTTGGTCAAAGTATTGTTTACATGAGGTAAAGTATTGCCTAAATCTCAATATAATCGCATTATGAGGGTTCATGTAAATGTAGTCACTTTCAGAGTTTGTTGATTGCAAAACGAAGAATAAAGTTCAGTTTTTAGAGGGACTGTTTCACCCTTGCTTTGCATGACCCTAATATGAAAGCTGAATGTGTGTTTCAGTGGCTTGCGTGAGGTGAGCTCAGGCTGGCATCTGTGGCACTGCGTGAAAGCTGGAATCCTGCCTTATCTCAGGGCAGCCGCTCTGTTCTTCCACCATCTTAACGGAGCTCCAGCACCACCTGAGTTACACGGTATATGACACAAACACGTGATGACATTACACACTTGTACTTCTCCTTTTGCTGTCCTTTTATCATTTTTAAAGGTGCCCTAGAACCAGTTTCTACAAGATGTAATATAAGTCTATGGTGTGCCCTGAATATGTCTGTGAAGTTTCAGCTCAAAATATCCCATAGATTTTTTTTTTATTAATTTTTTTAACTGCCTATTTTGGGGCATCATTAACTATGCACCGATTCAGGCTGCGGCCCCTTTAAATCGCGCACTCTCCTAAAAATGAAAATAGCGACTGCTCTCTTGTCTCCGCGAATACAGTAATAAACGACGGTAACTTTAACCACATTTAACAGTACATTAGCAACATGCTAACGAAACATTTAGAAAGACAATTCACAAATATCACTAAAAATATCATGATATCATGGATCATGTCAGTTATTATTGCTCCATCTGCCATTTTTCGCTATTGTTCTTGCTTGCTTACCTAGTCTGATGATTCAGCTGTGCACAGATCCAGACGTTAATACTGGCTGCCCTTGTGTAATGCTTAAACATGAGCTGGCATATGCAAATATTGGGGTTGTACATATTAATGATCCCCACTGTTACGTAACAGTCGGTGTTATGTTGAGATTCGCCTGTTCTTCAGAGGTCTTTTAAACAAATGAGATTTACATAAGAAGGAGGAAACAATGGAGTTTGAGACTCAATGTATGTCTTTTCCATGTAATGAACTCTTGTTATTCAACTATGCCGAGGTAAATTCCATTTTTGATTCTGTGGCACCTTTAAATGATGACTGTGTTTTCAGCTGTAGGTGCGGGTGAATGGGAGGCTCTGTGTGGATATCTATGTCTGCCCTCCAACCTGTTACAGCTCTTCTACAACAATCAGGAGCTGATGGAAACTCTGCTGCAGGGGTAACCATCAATATCTAGCTAAAACTCCTCTGAAAACTCTGACATATTGGCCAGATGTGTGCTGTGGCTTGAATGAATGATGGTGTGGTAACTGTTGTGCTCTGCAGATGGTGCTCTCACCCAGGTGTACTGCAGGGTCTTCAGAGCAGCGTGGCTCTCATCAGGTGCGTCCTGCACCTCAACACTCAAATGTTCACTGCAGCTGACATTTCAAGTGCTCACCTGTTTCATTCTTTTATTTCCTGTTCTAGGTTTCCCAGAGAGTCCAATCATCTCATAGAGCTGCCATGTGACTACAGTGCTCTGATTAACCAGGCCTCCAGCTTCACGTGAGTCAACTCTGTCTAATGAATTAAAGGCGATTAATAACTAAGAGCTGCCGGTTCTTTACAGAGTCATGCGCTCCTGATTCCATGAATCAAATGATAATTGATCTTCCGTTGATCTTGCCGGCATTTAGGTGTCCTAAATCTGGAGGGGATAAGTCTCGCGCTCCTACTCTGTGTCTGGTGTGTGGTGCCATGCTGTGCTCTCAGAGCTACTGCTGTCAGACCGAGCTGGAAGGAGAGGATGTGGGCGCGTGCACCGCACACACTTTTGCCTGCGGAGCTGGAGTCGGCATTTTCCTCAGGTTTGTGCAAGCAAATGTCAACTAAAATCTGTCCATATAATGGGCAAAGTATGTAATGGATAAGGTACAGTTATCATTTGGTAAGCCGTTTGCATCGGGATCCTGAGGTTTATTTTGCAATATTAATCGACTGACTGTACATTTATTGTTATTATGTGAGAAGAGACAGCACAGAGTGTTAGGAGTCACATGACTAGCACACATATCATACATTCGGACATACTGTTTTCACATGCTGTTTTTTGCCAACTATATAGTAGGGAAGTAGGCATATTTGGATGCAGGGAGTTTTTTGCCAATCATAAATACATTACATACAATTAAGCTAAGAACTATATTATTCGTCTATTGATTTACTTCTCATAATATACATTGTTCATAATGCTGTTGCTGCTATTTCATAAAAGCCATTGTTTAAGGCACTTCACTTTTTCATGCATTTGTAGCTATTTGCGTTGTGTTTGTCAGCAGGGTTTCATTTGTTTATGTTTGTGTGTCAGGGTTCGGGAAAGTCAGGTCCTGTTCCTGGCTGGCAAAACTAAGGGCTGTTTTTATGCTCCCCCATACCTGGACGACTATGGGGAAACAGACCAAGGGCTAAGGTACATCTCTACTGCTGATATTTCACGCATATGGTTATTTCTAACAGTTGTGTGACATCAACTGTTGTGTTTCGTCTCTCTTAGACGGGGAAACCCATTACACTTGTGCCAAGAGCGCTACAGGAAGATCCAGAAGCTGTGGCGCCAGCACAGCATCACAGAGGAGATCGGCCACGCCCAGGAGGCCAATCAGACTTTGGTGGGCATCGACTGGCAGCACCTGTGAAGTCATGTGATGCATTCTCACACTCTTAACGCATAAGGGGATCCGCACAGCAGGGCTAGAGTTTGCCAAGGCGTCACCGAGGCCTCTTCCTCCACCCCTTTCTCCGTCTTTATGACAATGGATGAATGCATGACTTTTTTTCTTTTTTTTTGGAGGGGGATGGGGTTTTCTCTCCCTTTTTCTTTTAAATATGACATAAATACATATTTAAAAAGACACATAGCCAAGGTATTGAACCTTAACAATAAGGGTTCCTTCGCAACACAGATATTCTTCATAGGAATGCTATTTAATTTCTTCTCCAAGTAATATTAAATTATTTTCAAGGTATTTTGCTTACATTTATAGGTTTCTCTTATCGCTTGGGAGTTGCACAGTGGTGCTGCCCTTCAAGTAAGCACAAATGTCTCTCAGTGCCCATGCTGGGATAGCGCCACCTGTACGACACACGTTGTCCTCTTTGCCCCGTCATCTCAAATGCTGCAATACGTTTGTTAAGGCCACCTAATTATAATGTGCTCAGCAACGTTCATATAATAAAAGCCAACGCGAGGAAGATCCAGGAGCACATGAATATGTCCTTTGAATGCCTGGTTTCTGTTTGTCTGGGTTGTGTATGTTTGCGCGAGTGTGTTTTTTACGTACAGGTGTTTAGTTGGTATGTTTATAATATGATGGATTTCTAAGGTGGTCCGTTTTTACAACCGTTTGTTTCTCGTTGTTTTGCGACGCGTGTTATTTATGTGTTTCTCGCGGGTGTTTGTTGTATTCGACCTCGATCTATGGAATCATGCTTTCCATGAATTGAACTCTGAAACATGATTTTGACGTGTGTGCCGTGTTGTTGTGAATTTGGACATTTAGTTGACACTGCTGCACCATTTTTCAGCAGTAATGGATGCAGAATTGCATATCCTTAATTCAGTTTCAACGTTGGTCTCCTTTAGACTTTTTTTTTTTTCCATTCTTTATAGTGGCCTTGGCCTGAGGATTTAGTCGAAATCAAAGGTTTTATTTGTTAGAGATGCAGACGCGCATAAAAAAAAACACGTTGCTTCTTTCAGATACGAGTTTTCATGCCTCGTGCAAATCAGATGAAATGCCTGTTTCTAATGCGGTGAGCATATTTCCTGAGACACTTCCAGTGGCTGCAGCAGTGTACATCACAAACTGACTTGTTAATATGTGAATTCTTGTATAAATGGGTACATTGTACTATATTGTAAAACATTAATGAAATAAATAAAAAATAAAAAAGACTATTGTGTTGAACTGATGCATAAAATGTATTGATGAATGAGCTGATAATCCACCAGTGTAAGGGTTTTAAATGTTTGTGTTGTAAAGTACTTGTTCTGTATGTTCTAGAGCAGGTAGGCTTAGTGGCCTGATGCAGGCAAAGATGTGACCCATTTCGCCGGTTACATCTCCTCTCAGCTGTGCTCTAGTTCTGTTCAAATCTCTTGTTTATCCAGGAACGCTGCAATAAAGAGGATTAGACCCAGAGTTCAAGCCGCTGCCCAGCTCACTGACTGCTTGGAGTTACGGAGTCTTATTAGTCCAGGTTTTGACGACAGCCAATTCCTCAAAAGAAATAGTTTGAACAAAAACTATAAATTAGGATACCCTACAGGTGGACTATTGAATTATATTATTTGGTGGTGCAGTTATTTTTAATAATATGATAATATGTATTCTTATTATAATTATCTCTCTCTATATATATATATATTTTACCAGCACAGGACAAAGACATGGGAACACATCAGGATCAAGTCAAATTGTGTCTTTACTGCTCAGGTAGCTTGTTTCCTGGGAACAATTTGTCTCTCACTTCACGTCTTTCGCCCAGTATACACTGATCAGGCATAACATTATGACCAGCTTCCTGATATTGTGTTGGTCAGCCCTGACCTGTCGAGGCATGGACTCCACTAGACCCCTGAAGGTGTGCTGTGGTATCTGCACCAAGATGTTAGCGGTCAGTGGTCTCAAACTCAATTCCTGGAGGGCCACAACTCTGTGGTTTTGCTCCAACCGTAATCAAGGTCTTCAGGATTACTAGAAACTTCCAAGCAGGTGTGAGTTGGACCTAAACTCTCCTGGCCCTCCAGGAATTGAGTTTGAGACCACTGCTTTAAGTCATGTGAGGTGGGGCCTCCATGGATCAGATCTGGGGAATTCGGAGGCCAAGTCAACACCTCAAACTCGTTGTGCTCCTCAAACCATTCCTGAACCATTTTTGCTTTGTGGCAGGATGCATTATCTGCTGAAAGAGGCCACAGATACCAGGGAATACCATTCCCATGAAAGGGTGTCCATGGTCTGCAACAATGCTTAGGTAGGTGGTACGTGTCAAAGTAACATCCACATGGATCGCAGGACCCAAGGTTTCCCAGCAGAACATTGCCCAAAGCATCACACTGCCTTCGCTGGCTTGCCTTTTTCCTAGGTAAGCGGCACATATGCACCCGGCCATCCACGTGATGTAAAAGAAAACATGATTCTTCAGACCAGGCCACCTTCTTCCATTGCTCCGTGGTCCAGTTCTGATGCTCACGTGTCCACCGTTGGCTCTTTCGGCGGTGGATAGGGGTCAGCATGGGCACCCTGACTGGTCTGCAGCTATGCAGCCCCATACGCAACAAACTGTGTGTATTCTGACACCTTTCTATCAGAACCAGCATTAACTTCTTGAGCAGTTTGAGCTACAGTAGCTCGTCTGTTGGATCGGACCACACGGGCCAGCCTTCGCTCTCCACGTGAATCAATGAGCCTCGGCCACCCATGACCCTGTCACCGGTTCACCACTGTTCCTTCCTTGGAGCACTTTTGATAGATACTGACCACTGCAGACTGGGAACACCCCACAAGAGCTGCAGTTTTGGAGATGCTCTGACCCAGTCGTCTAGCCATCACAATTTGGCCCTTGTCAAACTCGCTCAAATCAGAGATTACTCTTGCCCATTTTTCCTACTTCTAACACATCAACTTTGAGGACAAAATGTTCATTTGCTAGTTCATTTATCCCACCCACTATCAGGTGTCATGATGAAGAGATAAACAGTGTTATTCAGTTCAGCTGTCAGTGCTCATAATGTTATGCCTGATATGAGCAGTAGCCTATATTCTTTCTTAAACCTGTTGGCGCCATTTTATCATTAAGCCATATTCTGCCGTGTTACAATGATCTTTTTGGGTGGCCTGTTCACACCAAGAATGATAACTACATTAGCGTCCACAGTAACGTTATGTTTATTATAAGCATTCGCTGCAGTTATGTCCACTTCAAATTTTTGAGCTCTGTCACCATGAAATCACAATTAACAGCTAACGTTAAGCTGGTTGGCAGGCTAACTATTATTGCTTTTAATGGAGTATTTCAGTATTTATTATTAAAAAAAAAAATTATCTGTGCCCTCATAATCTACAATCAAAATAACTTCCCCTCCATCTTGCAGCAACTTCTCTTCTCTGATGACATGTTTACTGGCAGGGCGGGACAACCTGTCACTCACATGAGATCCACCAATAGCAAACCACAATCATCCAATCAATTCCCCATAGACAAAAACAAGTCCCGCCCTACATTTTTTTTTTTTTATTGTTCAGGATGCCGTTTCAGTCAAAAAATGCATCAAAACATGAACTTCAAACTTCAAAGTCGGGTAAATTCTGATTTGCTGTCAATTTTTATCGTTCATCAACTGGAAAATTCCTCTGTATCGTTACCGTTTTAGAGCTGTCCCTATTATCATAGAATTAGATTGATTATTGAACGAAATAGTTATTTTTATTGTTAGTTATCGTCCTTGGTTATAGGCATTTTGGCACAGAGCAAAGCTGTTGGAATCTTACTGGAAACATATTAAATGTCAAGTTTAATTTTATGTGTAAAGAAATTTAAAATGACCATCGCCATTCAAAACCAACCAACATGACGCCCCTGCCTGCCTGATGCTTATACTGAATTCTGATTGGACAGTTTTTCCCGCGTTGTCTGAGTTGCTAACTTCCCTGACTGAGGAATTTATGCAGATCTAAAGCCTAAAACCTCAACTTACCTAATAATAACATATTCCTTTGCTGCCTTTCCAGCACTGTCGTTTCCTTCAGGAAACTTCTGGTAATGTCAGTTGCGTTTGAGTCATAAATCTTTTTGCTCGAATTTGGTGTCAATTAATCTTGGGAAGTTCATGATTTCTAAAGATGGGCACACAGGGAATTTCTTGTACAAGGATTGGGGTTATCCAGCCAGATGTCCCATTCTGCTTCCGTGTGACACTCACGCACTGTACCTGTCCTGGCCAGAGCTTCACCTGAAATTTAAGCTGCTCCAGAAAGCTGATTAACAGTTCTTATCCAGCCAGTCACTGTTTATGGACTTCAGGACCGGAGAAAATACCAGATGACAGATATCCTGTTCAGCACTCACTTCCTGTATGCAGAGAATTGTTTTCACCCTTCTTAATTTCCATTTTACTTAATTTACTTAATATTAACTTTAATATTATTTTAATGGCAGTTAAGCCCATTACTCATGGATGGATGGATGGATGGATGGATGGATGGATCGATGAATGGTACTATCATTATAAATAAAATGAAATGAAATTAAGCCTTTTGATTATGGCACATTCTTGATATGTTCTGTGACATAATATGTGACAACATATCTGTAAAGGGGTAACTGAAAAGCAGTGTCAGTAGTGTGACATTTTATACTTAATCAGAAACTATATTAAGAATGTTTTTAAACTGTACACTTTCCTTTACATATTTCTATACATTTTAACCTAAAATATTGATGTTGAAAGAAATTCACGTCCATGTTTTTTTTACTTAAAGGTATTCTGAGGATGGATGTTCAGCTGTTCTGAGCAGGACAAAAGCCTCATTTAGAGAAATCCATTTCCTTCTCTTCATCCAATCAGGTAAAGCTGTGTCCCGCTGGGATTCAACTGTCCAAACATCTCTTACCTGTGACCAGCTCTACAGCCACTTATTACCTTACCCCACATACACCCCTCATAAGCATTTTAAAGACTAAACACCAGTTAAACAGAAGCAAAGAGTCACATCTGTTCAGAGGTACATTAGTAACGAGCTGTATACTGTATTTTGCAAAAAAAAAAAAAAATACCACAGAATAATGCTGAATCTCATTAAACATCTTTATCTCACAAATGGAGTTGCCTACATGATCCACTTAATCCACAAAAACTGACATTACTGCAAAATCAAGGTCAAATGTACAGAAAGAAGTACTTGTGAAAATTAAAAATTCACAGAAATTATATGAAGAAAAAAAAAAATACAACTGATTGGGTTGTCTGACTTTTAATTAACAAATCACACACAATTTACTAGAATCTTTTACAAGTTGGTACTCTTGACAACTTCTGTAACTGTCCCACAACTGTATGCTCAACAGAGTGCTGAAATGGTGCAAGTTGAGACAGAAAGCCTGTTTTCACATCTCTTCAACTAGTGAGGCAGATATTTAACCCGAGAACTACACACATTAATGGCGAACGTGTTGAGTTCAATATTGTTGTTACAGAAAATTTTCCCCATTGTTACAGAGTTCTGCTCTCCAGTAGATCACCATCAACATGCTTTTGATAATCGTCAGACAACCTAAGGCCCGTTAAAGGCAGCGTTGTGTAAAAATGCCACTGTTTTCATCCCTTTAAGTTCTGGGAGGTGACTGAACGCTTACAAAAACACATTTTCTTCAGCTGCCAGATAAAAGCTGCCATGTGACCCCTTCAAGAGAAGTAATTTCTGATTTATTAGCGCACAATGGCTTTATGGTGAAATCTATATTATATGGCGAAATATATGCTATTGCATGTGTGAGGCTGTCGGGTTAAACATCCGCTCAACCAATATATAAACTGGAAATATAAGGGTACGACTACAGACGGATGTGAACGGTGAGGCTTTTTTGTTTGGAATGTCAGATCTGGTTAGATGTAATATAAGGACATTTACAGATATATTTAATTCTTAAAATATTAAAAAATAAACTTGTTAGTTTATATTTCATTTGTATTTACATTGTAGTGTGTACATTCACATTTCAGTTGGAATCTCATTAAATTATAGGTGTATTGATCTTATATGTTTGCACATACACCTATATTTTTAAGAGAGAACATTTTAATCAACCATTCATGCATTCCTTCTCCCAAAGTTGGGAGTGGCCACAGACATGATGGGGCAGGAGGGGGCGTGACTCTCTCAGCTTTATGTGGGAGCTGCTTCTGCATCTCCCTCCTGTACCTGGTTGCCTTTAAACAGGGACTTGATCTTCGTCATGATGCTAGAAAGTGTCTCCTTTACGCTCTTTTCCAGCAGCCATCCCTCACTTTCACTCTCAGGATTCTCTGGGTCTGCCAGGGTTTCCAGTGAAGTAGTCAAGTACTGCAAGCCGACAGTCACCACAGCCTGCGACAGAATTTCAGGTTAATGACTCTCTAGAAAGTTCCACACATGCTCAAAGCAGCATCATTGTTGTGTGCTTCTGATGTTTTGATCCACATGAGCTCTACTTTTCCAGGAAATATCCAGTTTGGCACCAAGATTCTAAGACGTAAGCCTATGGTTCAAGCTAAGGTTAACCTCTTGAATTTTTTTTTTTTTTTTTTTTTTTTTTGCTCATTTGGTGTCACGACATATTACGCAATCATGAATTGCCCTGTTGTATTTCGAGCAAAATTGAAGAAAGAACTGGTGTGATGCCATTTCGAACAAAATCAGACCAAAACAAAGTTCATTGGGAGTTTGTTTCGGATGTTCGAAACAGCTTGTCAAAGCGAACATTTCGGAAAAGTTTGCTTCCACTGGTAAACACCTTCGTACTACCAATGGTCTGTTCATTATGTAAAGTGACACTGTTACTTTTTTCGTGTTAAATACTTTAAAAATGTTGCTCTCGGCAGTATGTGCAGAGTAAGGATGTTCGCTAACGGTATACTGCTGGTCACATATTTCAATGAACTTACATAGTAGTATATTGGGTCCTTAACTGTTCAGATTGAAGGTTTGCTGTTCCCAACTACTAAATTGTGTATGCATGAATGTATTGTTTTCATGTGTTTTGTAGTAGTAATGAAGACAAATTCTGGAAGAGGAAAATATGAATATGTGAAGTTCATGTCAACTTCCCTCGTTAAATGTTTATCAGTTATATCTTGTCATGTTATTAACACTGAGTGTTAATTAAATCAATTAAGCAGTTAATCTGATTCTTTCAGACCTATTTATATTTCTCTTTACGCACCAACTGACCTTATAATCTAGCAGCTCACTCTTTGCCCACCAAGAGTGTAATCTAGTGACTAAGACAAAGTCCATGAGTTAGCTGTGTTCAACTTTGAATTGCAGTTCCTCTCCTATACCCACCTGCATAATAATGAACAGCAGCACAAAAGCACCAAAACTGTTCATCATGCCCCCATAGTAGGACACCAGGGCCTCACGGCAACCTCTGGTCCAGATGTTGAGGTCCTCGGTGTGGTGGTCATAGCTGTAGTGAGCGGAGTTGTTGGTCAGGTGATGTTGGATGCAGGGGCGAGGGGAGCCAGGGTTGCAGCAGCTGAAGGGAACGCTTTCCATCAAGTATTTGCCTTCCACGTTGCTCTGGACACGGCTAAGAAATTCCAAAAAGATTGAGAACACTCAGGCAGAATTTTTAATTGCATTAATTGGTCCATATTGGGTGTGGCATTTAAGATTTCAGGAGTGACAGGCTTAGAAACATATCTCAACAAATTTGTATCTTTACATTGTCTTTGAGATTACAGGACAAAACTAAGAAATCCAATCTGATGATAAAAAACACCACCTTTAAATTAGATTTGTGAACATCTCCTTGGGATCATTTATCACTTTAAATGGTGATAGCCTCTTGGGAGGTCAACACTGGGGCAGACTCCATGGGAGGTAAAAGATTGCACAATGTTATGATTGGTGTGAAGGGTAAGGTTTAAAGGACTTTGGAATAGGATCCTGACAGATTATCTAATCCATGGACCCATTTCCCCCCTTTACCCATCCCTCTTTAGAAAAACCCACCAGCCAATTATCTACTTAGGAATCTCTCAAAACAAACCCTTACATTTGATTCTTCTTGCAGTTTTCAGGGGGTCTGCTTTGAGACATAGAATATGTCTCTGTTAGAACTTTTGTATTATCTTTTGTCTTTGTTATTGTGTAAATTATTGCATAATAGAGCGTCTTCTAAGTTATGCTTCCTGAAGAGGAGAATAATATATAAATCAGCTGATCTTTATCTGCTTAGCTGCCTTACTTTCTTAAACAAGCTATAACTTCCTTTTAAACCCACTGAACATCAGCCTTGATTACTTTGTCCTAATACTTGGACATACACGTTTAAGGCCTGTATCTTTTAAATTTGTCCATGTCTATGGTAACTGTTAACATTTTACACATCTTGCTATCAAGCCAACAGATGAACAAGAAAATGCATAAAAATCATCCAGATTCTCTTCCCTCTTTGATCAGTCCCTACCTCTTATCTACATTTCCACTGATACCTCTTGCTTTTTTAGGAAAGAAATGTCAGTACTCACTCTTTAACCTCATCATTGCTGAAGTCCAGGTAGCGGTTGCTAATCCACTGGATCTCGAACCAATCCTTGTAGTTGTTGTTGCCGCAGCAGCGGAACTCAATCTGGGTCATATCCAGTGTTCTCTTCATGAAGCATCGTCCTGGAGTGTCTGTGTCTTTGTAGTACTTCATTCCATTCTTCAGGCCTTCAGCCAGGGCGAAGTGCAGAGAGATCTGCATCAAGAAACACAGCAGAGCCGTGATAAAGAGGGCGACACAGAACGCCACACATCCAATCATGTAGGGCTTCAGCATAGTTTTCCACTTGGTGAACTTGACTGTGTCAAGGGAGTCATGGCACACTTTGCCCCCAAAAGCGTTGACGCCACAGGCCACAAGTCCTACCAGAATGAGCAGGTTGGGCACAAAATGGCTCTCATTGTTATCCATCATCTCGCTTCTCTTGCGCAGCTCGATCTTGAAGAAGATCCCCATGCTAAAGATGAGGATACCAGCCATGACAGAGAGCCAGTACAGGAGCCACAGACCTTGGGCCAGCTTGACCCGTTTGGCCAAGTCAAATTTCATGGGCATCAAAGCCATGTTTTTGTTCTTGTTGTCTAATGAGTCACAAGGAGAAATTCACAGGAATTCTTATTCAGTATGCTTGCCCTTTATTGTATGATTTGATGCGTTTTCTCTTCCTTGTTGAAATTCTTGAAGACCTTGAACAGAAACGTTGTAGTCCAGAAGCTTAGTTTAGTAATCCGTCATCAAGTATGGCTGCAGAACGTGCTGTAGCAAGGATTCCCCTCTTGAAACCCATTCTGACCACCCACAATTTAAGAGAGTCCATACTGTTGACAACCAGAGGCCTCTTCCTCTGGAATTTCACATAAATCCACCCAAATGGATCAGCTTGAGGGCTACGTGGCTTTTGCTGATGGTTCCCTTCCCTGCAAAAGGGGGTGGCCGGCTGAGGAGCTGTGTGATTGTAGAATCAAGTTCCTCTACGTCATCCTAAACCCCACTAATCAGCACTGATCCCATTTGCAGATGAGCTGAGGACTAATCCTTTATCTTACTCTGTAATTGGTTAGTTACTTTAGCATCAGTTTCCTCTTTTACCTGTTGGTATTGCTGGGCTTTGGGTATCTTTGGGTAGTCTTCAGAGTCTTCCAAATCATTCTTGTCTGATAGATCTTTTTCACACACACCAAAAAACAAATAAACAAACAAAAAAAAAACTTAAAATACATCAGCAGGGTGGCTAGTTCTGCTACAGGTCTGTGCCTATTATATTAGTATGCTCTCTTCTCATTATGCTTCTTACCTTTTGCCGTTTTGTCTATTTTCAAGTTGTTGGAACTTTTTGGGTGCACATTTATTGTGTATGATACTTCTGCTAAGTGTAACCTAACCAAATATCTTTAGCTCAGCGATTGGCTTCCATCTATGATTTAATGGTAGACCACAGACAGGCCGGGTAAACGTGACCGATGCATTTATCCTATTGTCTAACTCCAGAAGAAGTTGTAAAGGTCTCCTAAGATTATTATCACCCAGACATGTAATTGAACAATTCCCTGGTCAGTTCTCCCATAGCAACTTCAAAGTTATGTTCCTTGACAAATCATGGGAGGATCCAGTCATACAACCCGTTTAGACAGATTTTGCACCCAAGTCAATCCAGTGTACTTTGTAATGAGCAATTAGCTCATTTGGTAGTTACCATGAAGAGCAAGTCAACTTTCTGTGTTCACCACTAACCCTATTTGCAGCAATCACAAGCTCTTATAATTAGTAGTGAACTTTAAGTCCCTTGCCACTTTGGTTTAGCCTAATCAAATACCTAAACATTCTGGCTCAGAGACAATGGGTGAATACTAGGACTTTTGGTGGATTGACCCCAAATCTTTTGTAGGGTCTCTTGTAAGAGCACTTGACCTGTCTTTAGGCTAAGAGCCAATTGGCTGAGTTGTAGAGTTGCCTTGCAGCTGTGTCTATATGAGAACCCAACGGACGGGCATCACCCCTGTAATTAGCGTGTGTTGGTCACATGTGATAAGATTACAGGGACCGATAGGATTTGAGTGACTTACTGTCCGATCCATTTAGAGGGACACGTAGGCACTGGATGAATTGCACGCAATGCTTCTATCCCAGCAAATGAGAAGCTTGTTACATTGAGGCACAAGTGTGCATATTTGTAGGTGTGGAGGAAACTCTTTTGGTTGGCTGTTGTTATTCTGGGGCATTCTGAACTCAACATGATATTGTCTGTTTCTTTTTGTGATGACCTCTTGTGTTTTCTTTCAAATTGTACATTGCAGTAATCTATTTTCGATGACTGCAGCAGAAGAGAGGTTCATGTTCAAAGCTGTTGTGTACTTACTACTTCTACACATCCTGCACAGTGAACTCTGTGTGTACTGACACCTTTTGGCAAGCTGTGAAACAGTTTCTTTCAGAATACTTCTCCATTCATTGTTTTCATAGAAATTTCCAAAATAAAAAAAGTTCAACAAAGACTTTAAATCCTTGAACCAACCAGCTCCAAAATTACAGGACATTACAAAATTAAAAAAAATAGATTTTTGAAGCAAAAAAAAAAAAAAAAAAAAAAAAAAAAAAACAAGGCAATGAAATACTGTACTATGGAATGTACTATTTTTCTATCTCTCTATTTTATTTATTTTTTTGTATCATAATAAAGGGCTTTTCAGACAATGCAATTTGCAATGAAGCATTGAGAATGATACAATTAAACCAAAAAACTAGTAAAGAATTGTATGTTTCTTACATATTTGTATCTCAGTATTTTTAAGTAGTTTGAGAATATAAGGAATTTTTTTTTTTTTTTTTTTTTTGCAATTTCCATAGTAAGGAAGTTATGGGTTGTGCAGTTGTAATTTTTTTTAAATGAAGTTAAAATTATAATGACCGCTCAAAGGTTTTTTTTTTTTTTTTTTTTTTTTTCAATTACATTTTACTGTTGCTTTATTAGGACTGAGCAACATAATGTGATGATTTTGCTGGCAATATAAAATTAAGTACTTTTATGAGCATTGTAATGATTGTAATTAGCTTTGTATTTAGCCATTAATTTTCCAAAAAGTTTCATGATGCTTGGTTGTGTAACACCTATCCCGTTAACTTTTACTTGAGCACTACATAAAATAAGGGACCAACCAGATCTTACTCATGAGTCAAATGTGTTAAACACAGCCACACAAAACATTCATTATTCAATCTGACACCAATTTCTGACATCAAACAGTTGGAACCAGAGGTTAAGAAATACAGTCCATCACATAAAGTACAGTCCTTAGTTTCTCATCAAATAGGACCATGAGCTTTGCTCAGCCTTTGTTGAAAATGAATAGAGAAAACAGTACTTAAATGGCAAGATGATCCACAGCAGAGTTCAATCGTCAGAGAGCTTTGCGATCAAAGTGCAATGGCTTCAAAATACATTGAATATCACCAAAAATATAACTATTTTTTTTTATCTTATCACCCAAACCTAGTCACAATTAAGGAAATGCTAGTTTGGGCATTTGTGGTCTAAATCGTAAAATACCTTAGGCTACTTAAAGGTGCAATATGTAGTTTTTTGTCCACTAGAGGCCCATTCAAAACAAAGGCATAGAATCAGGACGGGACTCGGGCAGAAATCATGTTCAAAGATTATTAACATTACTGTAGTATGAAGCATCGTAGGACCGATTCCTTATTCCGGTCATGAGTATGAGGTAACACAGCTCTGTTTATCATTGGATACATTTGAGTGTGTTGAAAATGATGTTATAATGTTACTGTGCGTTCGCTCGGTGGCTGCTGTGAGACACTGTTACACACTGCAGTAAGATAGATAGATTTTAGAATATCATATTAAATGCTGGATGGCTTGTGTTGATAAATGGCATGCAATTAATTTTAAAACGTATTGTATGATGGAGAAAATTCTGTATTACTGTTACTAAAAATAAAGCTGCATCTGATTATGCTATGTTAGCTACTTCACAAAATAGTGTTTTTCTCTGAGGCATGGTAAAGCATGGTACTCGCAAAAAATCAAGAAAATTGATTTAAACAATAAGACTAAACGTGTTGAGCTATATAACAATAATTAGTTTTCTGTCTGTAAATATATCAAAACAGTTGTTCCCTTGTCTATTAAAACGTAAATATTAAAGCGTCTTTGGTGTTTCCATGGTTTCTACAAAATAAAACCGGAAACCTAGGGTAACGCAGGTATGACGCAATTGACAGGCGACTCCTCACACGTCCCGGAGCCTTGATTAAAATTGCAATTTTCTCACGATTTACAAATAGTTGGAAGCATTTGGGATATTGTAAGTACTCAAGTGAACAAAATATATAACACTAGCCTAGTGGTTTTGGGATATTTTACTGCAAAATTCTTACATATTGTAAAATTATAATTAAAATTACAATATTAATATACAATAAAAATAATAATCCTCTGGATCTGTATTCTGTATAAAAAAGCACTTTAAGTACATTATAGAAATTTACTTTTTTTTTTTACCTGGGTTGGCTATGGGTAGTTTGAGTTGCTACATATGCTACATGGTCTCCCAATGAGAGATGAGCACATGTCCGCCTCTTCTTTACAGGACAATAATTTTCTTTCTCAGATAAATAAACAGGTCCTTTCAGTTTGTCTGCGGATAATTAGCTTCAGAGTTCAGATTCACGCTCACTTCAAAGAGCGGCAGCTCCATTCTTCCCGTTATCGTTTAATTTAGTTTTTTTTTTTTTTTTTTTTTTTAACAAGGGCCACATGTGTTTCTGTCCAGGAGATCATTCAAAGAGCTAAGACCATATTGAAGAATCTGTTTACCAATAATCCTCTTGCGTCGAGAATCTTTTTTATGTATGAAAGCAACACTGCTTGCTTTCATGAGCTTTTAAATATTTCTCTGCCAGCTCACACTGCCCTATTATTTCTACACATACTAGAAGTAGATAGATGGATAGGTGGATGGATAGATGGTCTGTATCAGTAATTTGGTGACAGAGAGAAGAAAAAGAGAGAGGTAATGATGAACAGACAGAGGAAGCTGAAGAGGATTGGTGACACATGCACATTGTGCCCTGGACTTGGAGGAGGGAGGGGGGCATTACAAGAATTTCATAACAAGCACAAGGGCATTAATATGTCAGGGGCTCATTGGAAGCAGATGTGTGATTTATTTTTACAGGCTGGTAGTTTGGGTCGTTGAAACAGGCATTGAAGCTATTCTTTCACCCCCTTCCCTCCCTCACCTCCTCTTCCTCTGCTATAAACCAACAGTCTATTTTTTACTCATATCGAAATCTGCTACTGTCATCATCATCATCATCATCATCATCATCATCATCGTCATCATCTTCTATTCCACATTTTAGAATCATAGTAAAGTCATCAAAACTATGAAACACCATAGAGTATGGTCATTATAGGGACATACATTTGAGCTTCTTCTTTGTCTGGATTCCAACTCTGAACATAATCTCAACCAATTATTTTAATTTTAGTGATTGTGAAGAAATTCATATGTATTGATCATGAGACAAAATCAGTCAAGTGTATCCAACTTTTTGGCTGGTAGTGTATAATATGTTATATGTCCACTAGATGGCGACTGTGGCATGGAATTCATGTGAATTTTGTCATTTCAACCTTTCAGAGTCCCAAAAGTTCACTTTATTATTCTAAAAAGAAACGTGTCTTTTATTGAATGTTTACAATAGATTCTTTGATAGATATTGCATAGAAAGAGAAGTACATAAGGAGTTAAAGAGCAGTCTGTGTTGGAGATTGACGTCCAGCCCTCCAGACTGGCTGACACATGTGAAAGAGTAGAGCATTTAGAGTGACAGTCTGATGGGAGGAAACGGCCCATTATTTAATCAATAGAATTGCATCAATTTGGGGAAAATTTGTGTCCAGTAAAAACAAACGAACAGCCAGTCCAGCAAAGAGGCAGATTTTTCTTTTGCGTGACTCAGAGCGCACATGTCTTCTCACGGTGTGTATCTGTGCCTGTGAATATCTTTGCAGTGAGTTTTCATGCTCTCTGATGCTCATGTGTCCAAACTTGGCTGACGCTCGGATACAAATTGAATCGTCATTCTGGCCTGTCAATCTGTTTCAAGGTCTACCTGCTCATTCCTCTCGTGACCCCTGGATGTAAATCTCCAGCAGGGTCGACGAGCTGATGTCAGTGTGAGTGACGTTAACTTAACCCTAAAAGGTGAAAAGGTTATGTGGGGGGATGGACATCACCCATTGTGACTAAGGCCCTGTTTACACCTGGTATTAAGATGCGTTTTGGTCAGTTGGATCACAAGTGGATGCCGCTAAATACACGTGTAAATGGGGTCTAAAACGCATGCGACCAGATTGCTTTCTTAGTGTAAACGCTCATGTGGTCAAATGCATTCGAACAGCCACAAAAGACTGATTTCTAACACACAAACACAACATTCGGATGGTTTTGTGGCTATCAGAGCAGAAACGAAAGCTGTTGCTCTCCGTATGTTTTTCTGTCGTCTCCTTTTGCCTTCATATGTGAATTGCGTGAGCTCATTTTGTCCATTAGATCGAAAGATCTAAAAAAGCCCATAGATTTACCCAGGCATAGACCCTCCCCTCAAAGAAATCAGGACAGAAGTGGTTGAAAGTGGACAAAAGAGAGATTAAAACACCAGGTGTAAATGGGAATGTGTCTCCTTCGTCTACTTGTGATCCGATCGACCAAAACGCATCTTAATACCAGGTGTAAACAGGGCCTAAGAATGTGACTTAAGATAAGTAAGATAAGTCCCATAAAATGAAAACTTCAAATCAACAGATGTCGAATTCTTGAATGAGAAAAAAATGTGGGGCGGGACATGGTTTTGTCCATAGGGACTTGACTGGGTGGTTGTGGTTTGCTGTTGGTCGATCTATTGTGAGTGACAGGTTGTCCTACCTTTTCACCGAAAAACGTCATCAGAGAAGAGAAGAGATGTTGCTGCTAGAGGGAGGTACATTAAAGGGTTAGTTCACCCAAAAATGAAAATTCTGTCATTTATTACTCACCCTCATGCCGTTCCACACCCGTAAGACCTTCGTTCATCTTCGGAACACAAATTAAGATATTTTTGATTAAATCCGATGGCTCCGTGAGGCCTCCATAGGGAGCAATGACATTTCCTCTCTCAAGATCCATAAAGGTACTAAAAACATATTTAAATAAGTTCATGTGAGTACAGTGGTTCAATATTAATATTATAAAGCGATGAGAATATTTTTGGTGCGCCAAAAAAAAAAAAAAAACTTATTTAGTGATGGCCTATTTCAAAACACTGCTTCAGGAAGCTTCGGAGCATAAATGAATCAGTGTGTCGAATCATCATTCGGATCATGTGTCAAACCGCCAACGGCTGAAATCACGTGACTTTGGCGCTCCGAACAGCAGATTCATAACGTTCCGAAGCTTCCTGAAGCAGTGTTTTGAAATCGGCCATCACTAAATAAGTCATTATTTTGTTTTTTTGGCGCACCATTAAAATATTCTCGTCACTTTATAATATTAATATTGAACCACTGTACTCACATGAACTGATTTAAATATGTTTTTGTACCTTTATGGATCTTGAGAGAGGAAATGTCATTGCTCCCTATGGAGGCCTCACTGAGTCATCGGATTTCAACAAAAATATCTTAATTTGTGTTCTGAAGATGAACGAAGGTCTTAGGGGTGTGGAACGGCATGAGGGTGAGTAATAAATGACAGAATTTTCATTTTTGGGTTAACTAACCTTTTATGATATTCCATTAAAAAAGGGTCTCATTCACTAAGCATGCATACGCACGACTTTGTGCGTGAGATCCGCATATAAACGTTTTCATGAACAAATCATGATTCATCAATAACTTTGTTCTAAATTTTTGAAAAAAAAAATGTTTTAGGAACAACTGAAACCACTTGTACGCAAAAATAATTCACTCTTGGTGTAATAATTCACAAACATGTTGAGATGATATTTTAAACAGGTATATAGATATTAAACATTTCATCATATCAGTGAAAGAGTAAGAAAAGGTGCGTTATAGTTCGAACTGCATAAAGATGTAGATACACGTATGCACAGCTGGCTAGTCGGAGGTCTGTAATGTCTGTATAAATGGTGTTTATTGCGTTTGAACTTGTTTTGAGGATGCGTGTTTTGCTCATGCTTACCTTGTGCACGCGGATGCTCATTTACAATACTCCGAATTCATCAACATTAGAACGAGGTTAAGAACAAATTCATGTACATACACGTGTTATGAATTAGGCGGAAAGTTTTCTGAGGAGTTCAAATGTGTGTTTAAATATGAATAGTGTATGCAATTATTAGTGAATGAGATCCAATGATTGTCAATTTAGATTTCATGGTGACTTTAAAAGGTTCAGACTCCTAAATGGATATTAAAAAAATAGCCATATAACAGCCTCTTGGAGCAAATTTAAACAAATGGAGAACACTGAAAAAGCAAAACTCTAAACTGCCTTTAGAGTTTTTAATTCAAATTGATTTTTCAAAAAAATTCTTCTGAGAGCCAGTGGATAAAGATGAGCCAAGAATAAGTTGATTTAAGGAAAGGGAGAAGACATGCTACAGAGGAGAACACCTCTCGCCTTGTTTCTGACAATGAACCGCTCAGATAGGCAGCCAAGAGTGCTGTGTGGAGCTGGGGCCTGTCAGGCAGTTTTATGTCAGGCTAAAAGGTGGTGGAATAAAGCTGTTAATGGGGCCTACTCTTTACTGTCCATCACTCTCGACTCTTCTATTGGGGGGCTGCCACAGCAAACATTCTCCATACACACACCTCTCATATAGACTAAGATACGGTCACATAAATCTAGTGAAACTTGTGAAAACTCTCTCCTATAAATTCACATTCCAAGAATTAAGGATGCTCAGATACAAGAGAATCTGTTTATATGATGAAACGGCTCCTTGTAAGAAGGATTAAATTCTTCTACCCAAGGTCAGTAGAGACTGAAAACGCATTCCTTGTTGCCTTCCCGATCAGAGGCAGAGTGACTCATTGCTGCCTCCTGCTCTTCGCATACAGCTGCAACAACATATATAAGAGATTTTAATACCATCCGTGACACTTACAAATTCGTCTTTGTAGGATCGCTAAATGGATTGTTGGCTGTCTGAATGGAGTACATAGAGTAGGCATAAAACCCCCTTCAGAGGATCAGGAGACTAAAATTACTTATAGTATAGAATCTCATGAAACCAGGTCAGTTTTTACCTCTAACACAGAAATTAGCTCAAATTACTAATGAAAAACTAATAATGGTCCTGTCTTTTTTTTTCTAGTATAAAAGCAAGTAGCCCAGGTGAAGAAAAGTACATTTCAATAATGTACTTAAAGTGCTCTACTTTCGTGCACTAATTTTGTACTTAATATAGTAAAAATTCTTCTTTAGTATTTCTTAAGATAATCTTAAGAACATCTAAGTGTACTCAACTGTGCTATTTTGAGACAGCATGAAATATGAACTAAAATGTGCTTTTAATATACTATCTCTGTATTTAAAAAATGTATTTAGATACCACTTGTAGCACACTATGGGTTCGAATTTACTATAATTAGTATCTAAATGCATTTTTTAAATACAGAGATAGTATATTAAAAGCACATTTAAGTTCATATTTCATGCTGTCTCAAAATAGCACAGTTGAGTACACTTATTAAGATGTACTACTAAAGAAGAATTTTTAGTATATTAAGTACAAAATTAGTGCATGAAAATAGAGCACTTTAAGTACATTATTGAAATGTACTTTTTTTTCACCTGGGAGCACTCATTGTAAAGAAAGAAATAAAACCTATACTTTTAAATATAAACATTTAACAAAAAAAATTTGTTAGGTTTGATCAAGTTTTGATAAATCATCCATCCATCCATTTTTAAGTGATGTTCTAAGTTAATTAGAGTTTTTTTTTTTTTTTTTACTTACTTTTTATTTAGTCTTCTCATACGGAAATGAGAGGTGGGACTTATCGTGTGCACAGTCAATAATTCACCTGACTTAATGCATCCCCCTAAAATGACCTGCTGCTTAAAAGTCATGTCAAAACGGCTGAGAAAGCTCATCCTGACAAAAAAAAAAAATCTATCATTATTGTTACTTAGCTTGGTATTTTGTTATCCATGCGATATGGAGGCCAGCAATTCTCACTCTGGTAAAAAGCTCAACACTTTCTGCAAGACTGGCTAGGAAAAGGCTTGAACGAAATGGGAGAATAACAGAAGAAGACATCAGTCCTGATAGAAAAGAAAAAAAACATGGAAAGGAGTCTGTTTTAGCTTCCAAACTCCTTATCTTGAGCTGAAAGTGAAGGAGACCTCACTGTTGCACTTGAGTGCCTTCCAAGAGATTTGTTACATTCTGAGTTACTTCGAGAATATAAGCTCTCAATTGCCAGAAGGGGCCTTGGAAGGGGAGTCACCTTTGGGCCTCAGATTATATTCTTTGTCTCCATTCCAAGATTCCGTGTGCAGTCAAACGAGACTTGAAGGAGACGCAGAGGAGCAGAGATGAGACGAGCAATAGATTGTAGACTGAAATGATGAGAGCAGGCACTGAAAACTTCCCTCAGGAGAAGCCAAATGAGAGATAGCACTCTACAGCTGAAGGTTTGGCCTCGGGTGGAGGCGAAAATGAACAGCAGTAAAACTGACAGAGCTTATCTGTCTATTGTAGAGACGAGACCTAAACCTGTTGTGCGTGCTTTGGCCTGGGCAGGAAACAACATGGTCACTCTTGATCTTTGGCTTTTCACCTTTAACCCCAATGAATCAGAAAGCTAAAAAAGGGGCGTCTACCACAAGCAAGGGCATTTGAATAGTGTGGAATAATGGAGCATATGTATATTAATACAACTGTGCAATGTATTTTTTGTCCTATTTTTAATCCAATAAAGATGTATGGCGTTTGAAGCCAAGTCCTGCTCTGCATATTTGGATAAATCATTCCCACCGAAGCATCTTTCTGAATTGTCTCCCCTGGCTGATCCTAACGTTTCACATACTGACACATACACAAACACAGAGTAACATCAGATCGTGGAACCCTACACTGAAAAAACAATGGTGAAGAAACAATTTTCACTCAGAAACTGCTAGGAAATTTCACAAATAATTACAAAGAAATGGCAAGTAACACATTGAGATAAATGTGAAATTTTGAAATAGTATTTGTAAAACATATTCCAGTGAACTTTCTTTTATTTGCAACTTTGAAAAATAATTTTTTATAGTGTACAAAGCCGCTCAGCCAACTTTTTTTCTTGAGTCACCAATGTGTGTGTGTGTAAGGGTTCAGCACAGTGGTTAATAAAGAGAAAAAAGGACTCATTGTGACAGCAGGAGCTCTGGGGGCGCTTTCTGATGATGCGTTCACTCCCCCGGGCTGACCTCTGCTCTTTATTAAACTCTAATGAGCAGCGGGGCTGAGCAGTCTTATCTCAGACCTGTCACACATGCACACAAGGTCAGTGTTGGGGAATAACCAACTGAAAGTGGTGATGATACAACTTCACTATGTTTTTCAGACAGTAGCACTATGTAGCTTTTTTTTTTCACTGTATTGCGCACACACATCTTAGCAGGCCTACACACTCAGTCTGTGATCACAGTATATACTTGCATGTGGACTAGCATATTCAGTATTTGTACTGGCCATAGAATGATTAATGTACCTCTAAATACAACTTTTGCTTAGTTCTTTGGTGCTCAATCTATTTTTCATGATAGGGTTAGGGTTAGAGTGTAGAGTTAGAGTAGCATTGTGGGATGCAGTATTCCTTGAAGCGTGCTCTATGGTGCATTTTGGCAATTGTAAAATAGTATTCCATGTAAACAGAAAATTTGCATATGTTACAGTACATGCTTTTTGGCAAGGCACAGACCAATCATTTAAAGGTAACTTATTATGCAAAATTCACTTTTCCAATGTTTTTTTTTTTTTTTTTTTTAAACATCATTTTGAGACCGAAGTGTGTTTACATCATAGACTGTGAAAAAAGAACGCAGCGCGAAGTGCGAAGTGGAGCCGCGATGTCAAGTCGAAGTTTGTCGCATGTTTATGACTTATACTGCTTCCAGCCACCTGGGGGCGATCGAGACGCTTTGGCTTCACTTTTCAGGACTCGTGTGGCACGCTTGGTTTACCAACCGCCCCTCCCCCCCTTGCAGGCTAGCCTTCCAGTGGCTTTGGTTTTATCGTGAATAAAACACAGCTATTGACCAATCAGCATCAAGGACAGGAACTAACTGTTTTATAAATATGTAATAATTAAACTTTAAAAGGCTATGATTTGATTAATAAAAACGCCCTGCATGTTTCAAAGACGCGGTGCTGTTGCTGCGCGTTTACATGCTCATGCTTTTAGAGCAGTTTGCAATCACCAAATAGCCCACATTTATGCCAAGTGATTATTTTTATCTACTGCTGATGAATAATAAATATTTTGTATAATTTATGTTATTTATATCATGGAGCTGTACCTGTAAACTCGCATTTTTGCCAGAAAAAAATGTGATGGCATTTTCTTTTACACTAGTGTGCTGTGACAGGTTGTCAGGTATGCCGTGGAAAATGATCAAATTCTAAAAAATATGTGAAAATAAATACTACTAATAAGAATATATTATTGTTGTTGGGCCAAAAACTTATAGTGACTCATATTTCGTCATTTAAAAAAAAAATAAAATTAATGCTATTGGTCATCCTAATGTCTGTATGTGGGTTTTTACAAATATTTAACCAATAAAAAGCATTTAAAAGAGGTTGTGACTAAACCTCATAAATCGATCGGCTCCTCAGACTGTCAGTCAACCCCTCCCCCGCCTCCATTTAGAATGTGCTGCACACAGTTTGGAGATCTTTGCATGCAAGGAACTGATGTTTGCATAAGTACAGCATTTTCTTTACTCAAGAAACACTGTCCATTAAGGCTAACATTTTTTTGTATTTGAAGAGTGGAGGATATTCTTAGTCTACTATTTGCCGTCTAGCTGAAGCAAGTTTTAATATGGGCATAGTGCCTCATCTTTTGTATCATGACTTATCAAAACTGTGCCGTGGCAAAATAAGGGTTGGGAAACACTGATGTAGTGTTTATAAGCGCATCACTTCTTTGTTTATGATCTGCTATAATTCAGCTGTTTCATACGTGCCACCTACTGGCAAAGAGTGAATTAATATTAACCTTTATTTGACCCAGATTTTTACGCAGGATACATACGGTGTTGTAAATGTTATCGACAATATAAATTTCTACAAAAATAGTTGGCAGGAAGCTGTCAACTGTTTATATATATACATATATACACAGTGCCCTCCTCAATTATTGGCATCCTTAGTAAATATAAGCAAAGGCGGCTGTGAAAATAAATCTGCATTGTTTATCCTTTTGATCTTTCATTCAAAAAAATTCACAAAATTCTAACCTTTCATTGAAGTAAAACAATTGAAAGTGGGGGGAAACTCACATTATGAAATAAATGTTTTTTTCTAATACATGTTGGCCACAACTATTGGCATCCCTAGAAATTCTTATGAGTAAAATATCTCTGACGTATATTCCCATTCATACCTACATTTTTTTAGCACACCAGGGTGACTAGGAGCATGAAATTGTCCAGCCATGACTTCCTGTTCCACAGGAGTACAAATATGTGTAAACAAATTCCCCTAATCATTCATCACAAACCAAAGAATATAGTTCTGATGTGCAGCAAAAGATTGTTGAGCTTCACAAAATAGAAAATGGCTATAAGAAAAAAGCTAACGCATTGAAAATCCCCATTTCCACCACCAGGGAAATAATTAAGAAGTTCCAATCAACTAAAAATGTTACAAATCTGCCTGGAAGAGGACGTGTGTCTAAATCGTCCTAATGTGAAGTGAGGAGGAAAGTTTGAGTGGACAAAGACTCTCCAAGGATCACAGCTGGAGAATTGCAGAGATTAGTTGAGTCTTGAGTCTCAGAAAGCCTAAAAAAAATTATCAAACAGCACCTACATCCCCACAAGTTGTTTGAGAGGGTTTCAAGAAAAATCCTCTGCTCTCATCCAGAAACAACCTCCAGCATATTCAGTTGTCAGACAAGACTGGAACTTCAAAAGGGACCTGGTTCTATGGTCAGATGAACCTAAAAAAAAAAGAGCTTTTTGGCAGCAAACCCACCAGATGGGTTTGGTGCACACATGGATAAATAGTACCCCATGCCCACGGTTAAATATACTGCTGGATCTTTAATGTCGTGGGCCTGTTTTTCTGCTGGAGGTCCTGGACATCTTGTTCAGACACATGATATCATGGATTCTATCAAATACCAACAGATAAAAATCAAAACCTGACTGATTCTGTTAGAAATCTTATAATGGTCAGTGGTTGGAGCTTCCATCGGGACAATGATCCAAAACAAACATCAAAACCAACACAAAAATGTGTCACTGATCACAAAATGAAGCTTCTGCCATGGCCATCTCAGTCCCCTGACCTGAACCCTAAAGAAAATGAGTGGAGTGAACTGAAGAGAAGAAGCACCAACATGGAGCTGGAATCTGAAGGATCTGGAGAGATTCTGTATGAAGGAATGGTCTCTGATCTCTCCTCAGGTGTTCTCCAAACTCATCAGGCATTATAGGAGAAGACTCAGAACTGTTATCTTGGGAAAAGGATGTTGCAATAATTGGGTGCCAATAATTGTGGCCAACGTGAACTAGAGAAAAACATTTATTTCATAATGAGCTTTCCCCCCATTTTCAATTGTTTTACTTCAATGAAAGGTTATAATTTTGAATTTTTTGAATGAAAGATCAAAAGGATAAACATTGCAGATTTATTTTCACAGCCGCCCTTGCTCATATTTACTAAGGGTGCCAATAATTGTGGAGGGCACTATATATATCTGGGGTAGGGGGGCCTAGCATAATGCTGTAGCCCAGGGGCCTTTGGTTACCTTAATGTGCCCCTGTTCAGTACAGCAGGGGGAGAAATCTAAACAGAATTCCTTTTTTTTATTAAACAGTAATTTACTGAACAAATTGTCTCCGTCTTTAAATTCAATTTTAATTAAAAGTTTCATAAGGATATAAAAATGATCTCTGCTGATGCTGTAAACTATAGGGAGGCCTTACTTGCACATTACTATAATAGATTCAGGTTCAGAGCCCAAACTATTAGCCTAAATTCAGTTGCTATTTATGTTGAGATATAATATCCACACTCAAATAACAAATTGTATGCAAACTTGTAAACTGCACATAACTTCTAAATCTAATTATAAAATTATGTTTTGACTCCAAATCGTTGTCGAAATATAATCATTTACACAGTGGTTGTTATTTTCATGACATATTTATTTAAACATACATTAAATAATCAAGACATCACTAACAGGTTAAGTAAAATATGATGAATATATAGGCTATAGTCTGTTACGGAACACAGACAACAATGTAGAAATGAATATGAGTATTTATTAGACGTAGCAGGTAAAGCAAACAGGTAGGTAAGTATATCAGTCAAAGCTGCAATGCAATAATGAATGGTAATACTGACAGTTCTTTGTCTTGCAGGTGATTTGAGGAGGTCATGGGCATGAGCAGCCGAGCACACGCTTCGGTGATGATGATGGAGCTTGGAAGGAGTCTGGGGAATGAAGATGCTGGAGACACAGAGGGACGACAATGCATGAAGGTAAGTGACTCAAAACGAGACAAGATAATGTACCAGGGTGAAGTGTGTGCTTATGCTGCTGTGGTGATGAGGAGATGAAGAACAGGTGTGGGTGATTAGTACTCTGGTGATTGTGATCTCTGTGGCTGTGTGGTGATGGAGCCTGTCCGATCTCTGACACTAATATTGACACTATCATACAGTAGGTCCCTCATGAGAATCACAGAAATTACATAAATTCATTAACTAACATTTCAGGAACAACTTGGTGCATTCTCAAAGTTAGTACTTCTACCAGAGTATCTCCTTCTTCAGTGTCCGACTCTGGTATTTACAGTAGCAGCCATATTGGTTCTGTTTTGTTGTTGGCGGAGTGTCCGAGGCACAAGCTCTAAAGGCTCCGCCCTCTTCTGGAAAGGAGGGTGGGGAACAGCAGGTCATTTGTAGTGATGGGAAGTTCGGTTCTTTTCCGCGAACCGGTTCTTTCGGACAGTTCGATTCAATCAACCAGTTGAAAAAAAACGGTTCACCGGTTCTTTTACGCTCCGACGTAATGACGTCATTCGCGATGACGTCGTCTATCGCGGGCCGGGATGAAAAAACTTAACACATTCATAAAGTCAGTAATCATAACATCAGTCAACTAAAACATTATAATCTGAAGCGTTTCTTACAATTTAGTTTTGCATCTAAAGCATCCAAACACATGACATATACAGGCAGTCTGTGCAAACAAAGTTTTACAGTTATAAAGTAAATAAATTAGTCTTCATCAAAGCAGAAACCATGATCCTCTTACATTACGATTTATTTGTAATTAAATAAACTTACGTTTCGCCAGGCGCCCCTCATTCGAGTCCTCTCATAGCATCAGTTGTCCTAGTTAACCGGTGCTGTGATGTTACTGTTCGGTAGTTTCAGATCACACGCTGAATCACGCATGCGCAGTATCATCAGCTCACCGGTTCTCAAATCGGACACGTCCGAAAGAAGCGGTTCTCGGTTGTGTACTGGTGATCCGAAAACCGTTGCAACCGATTCTACTCGAGAACGAGATTGAGATTCGAGAACCGCGAGAGCGATTCAAAAGGAGTCGCTTGTTTGCTCTTGCTGTAGTTATCTTTATATCACCTTGTTTAGAAATTAAATATACTGTCCATGGATTATTTATGAAATAAATAAATGTTTCCAATCTTTAAAAAAAAATAACTTGAAAGCACAACTGCACAACTTCCACTATATTGCTTTTTTAAATAACATTAATATAGAAAAATAAATTTGTAGAACTATTTCTGAACATTAGTTTGATCTATGTACAAAATATTATGTTCATGTTGGCATGTAGTTTATGTACAGTATTATATGCTATCAATCTGCTATGGTGTATTTGGAAAAGCACAAAAAACATTTGTATTTTGAATTAAGTCATAAACATATTTCCAGTATGTTTTATATTATCACACTGTCCGATGTTCAGCAAAACTTGACTAACGTGCTTTTCGTTCTCTTGAAAAGTTAAACGCATCTGCAGTATCATCAGCTCACCGGTTCTCAAATCGGACATGTCCGAAAGAAGCGGTTCTCGGTTGTGTACTGATGATCCGAAAACCGTTGCAACCGGTTCTTGACTCGAGAATGAGAACGGTGACAGGCCGTGTATGTTCGTTCGTGTGTGCCGCGCATGCGCACTCATATCAGCTACTCTGCTGCTTGTGCTCATCATCATCAGTTCTCTCTTTACAGCAGGTTAAGTCACTGTACTGTTGGAGTAAGTGAATAACTCCGGAATGTTGGTTTATTTTGAGAGGTAGTGTCAGGCACGTCAAAAAGTGAATAACTTTAGTAATTTGTGGATTCGTGTTTGCTTACTGGAGATGCAAACTGTTTGGAACGATTCAGACCGATTTGGTGAACTGGTTCAACTGGTTCACTGAAAAGAACCGGTTAAAAAGAACGATTCGTTCGCGAACCAAACATCACTAGTCATTTGCATTTGAAGATAAACACATGAAAACAGGATGTTTTTGCTTCCACCTAAAAAGGGGCAATTACAGCTCAGTATAATAAATGATCTATGGGGTATTTTGAGCTGAAACTTCACAGACACATTCTGGAGACATCAGAGACTTATATTACATCTTGTAAAAAGGGGCATAAGAGGTCACCTTTAAGACTGATCCAATCACATTTTCATAATAGTTTAAGAACAAGCAAAAATAACAAGCCTTTTTGTTACCATTCTTGAGATACATCTTTATTGAAAAATCTGTCAAATTGGGGTTAGAGGATATTACCTAGAGGGAAGTATTACAAGCATTCCTTGAATCAAAAGGGGCATTATTAGGCTTCCAATCAAACACTCAGCTGATACAGTGTCCTGCTGTAGTTGATCGTTATCTCGGTGCACACATTTGCGGACCATATAAATTGATTCAGAAATATGCTTCTCTTTTAAATGTGGCAAAGAGAACTAGTGTGGATGTTCAGTTAATAACAGCTTACCGCTGCAGTATGGAACTTTTAGTACAGGCTCTCCGCAGCTCAGGGTTTCCTGGTATTTACAACAGATGATTCCACAGATGTCAGTGATGGTTGCCGTTTGGACCTTTCTAGATTAAAAGCAGCCATCTAGATGACAGATTTAAAGGTGGGTTTTGTTTTTTTGTTTTTTTTTCTCAAAAACTCTGTTGGACACTGTTGATATTTGAAATCAACCCAAACAAACCCATCCCTCTCTTCATTGCTCTGCCTCCAAAACTCACTCTCCAATCTTAACCACCCTGCTCCGAGTCAGTCTCGAACCCCAGCCCGTCCGCTGCTGGCATGCGAGGCAAGTGTACTAACAATGACCCTAAACACTGCATTTTCCAGCGATTGTCAGTGTGCAGTGGTTTTCCTGCACAACTTTCACTATCTGGCCACTGTTACACATGCAATGCGAGAGTGGATGTCTGTTTATCACAGCTGACGCGCAACAAAAATGTTTCACAAAAAATAAAGCGCAGTTTATGAACGAACGAAAGGAAGCACAAAAAATGAACGTACAGTACACAAGAGTAAATACAAACAAGAGTTTGTTGTTAATCGCCAACAGCACAGCAGCTCCAGACAATAATGACACTCAAACCCAGAAAAAAAAAAGCAGCCTCCACATCTGTTTTCAGGCCTTCCTGCTTAGCGCTCTCCAGCGCTGGAAAGCTATTCTAATTTAAGAAAGCTTTTCCTTGACCATCATACGCCCCCTAATGCTGATTGGTTACATGTTTGTTGTTGATATCGGCCCGACTAACTTCCAAACATCAACTTCTCAATAAATCAGATCCGACATCTCAAATTATAAGTAATTTTTAGAAGATTACCATTGCGAATCGGTGTAAGGTAGGGTGACAGTGAACACCGGTGTCTTATATACATGCTCAATAACTCATTTTTTGTTTTTGTTTTTTAACCAAAATTAGATGGCTATGGTAAATAGAGCTTGAGGCATATCTTCTTTTATGATATTTATGGTGATTTTACATGCGCTTTCTCAGGAAGAATAGCTGAATAGTGCACAACCCTGGACTGCAGTAGTAACTTGCTCTCCTGGCATGATTCTTTAGCATAGATAGACATATAGAGGCAGATAGGAATTAACAGCAGTCAGACTGATCAGAGATCAGCAAAGCAATAAGACCCTCCATCAGTGGGCGGGTGTCCTCCTGTCTCTCCCGGGCTCTGTCTTTAATAAGGGATAATGGTTCATCGGGCACCGTTTCCTACAGGCAGGCTTAAAAGCCATTTTCTCCTTATTACATGCATGATTTTAACTGATCCCAGAAAAGCAAACAAGTGTGGTCCCAGCGGAGCGCTCCCAATTGAACTGCACTGAGACCAGCCGGAGGGGATGGAGGTGGGGGGGAGTACAGGATACACAATGCTGCCCTTTGTTGCGGGAGGTGAGCGAGAACAAGTCTTACGGGCACACACACCATTTAGCAATGCATCCAATTTTCTGTTTAACACAGCTGATATGTGAACATCTAAACTGAGATGCTTCATTTGTGCTGGGTAATACTGCATCGAAGGCAGTGTACCGGACCTAAACGTGTTTTTTTGCCCTAGATCTATTGACTCAGTGGAAAATGCATCTCTGGATCCCACATCCAGCTCACATCATCAGTGATATTTAAAGAGCAATGAAAATGACTAAAGTGAGGTTTTAAAGGGCAGGCAGGCTGTCTGTCTTGAAACGAATGAGGAGAAAAGACATTCAGCGTGAGCACTTTTGCTTTTATTCTGTTGAATTTGGACCCGAGCGGCTGCATTAGATCATCAGCAGATGTCAAAGTCTCCTGTCATCTGCCAAGAAAAATGGGAACAGAAAAATGAAGTGAGGGTGGAAGGGGAGGAGGTATGAGAGAGAGAAAAAGCTGAAGGTCACTGTCTGGAGAGGAAGTGGAGGTAATGCCGAGACTCAGAGGAAAGATGAACGCTATGCTGAAGTATCATCTGTTTACTTCCATGATAGTCTTATGAATTTTGACTGATGCTATGTGTGAACAAACATAAGCTGTGATTGAGATGACACAATTACTTTGCGCTAATTTGCATTAATTGTTTCTCCATGTAAACATTCGCTAGACAGACATCTGACCGTTGCGGTAGTCTTTTTCAGTGTCTCGCGCTCGAGACCCTTCCTTCTTTACCGCTCATCGACACTGCGGCTCTGCAGTTACTCTACCATTGTGCAGCATCTTGTGTTTTCACTGCTGATAAATCAAGCATTGCTGGCCACCAGTATAAGGTATGTTTTGCATGCTGGGACCAGCATGAGATGCTGTTGCTGGTTTGTTGGTCCCCAGTATTGGAAGCAGGAGTGCCTGTAGACCAGCTACACCAGAGGCCTGTTGCATGAAGCTAGGTGAACAAACTCTGAGTTTCAGAGGAGGTTTAGAGTTGACAAATCCAGATAAATTCAACCTGGTTTAGATCAGGTTCAGTGGGATTGCAAAGCTCGGTATAAATGTTCTCATCCATCATGTTTGATCCAGAGTTTGCGGTTAACTCTGAAGCGCGTGCACCTGAAAGTGTGACACATGTGCGGCAAACAGCCAATCACACGGCGTCAGTTTGATTCACTTCTCGCGAGAGAGATGGTACAATTCATTTCACTTCTGAAGATTAAGAAATCGGTATGAAACATATCACGAAATTAAACGCATTTATAAGGCAGGAATAAACACTGCTGCTTCAGTGAAAGTTTGAGAAGGCAGCTGAAAGAAAATATCTGACTATATCAATGCATGTGAATCCAAATAATTTATATAGAGCTCTCAAATAAATACACGTAAGCTTAATTTGTTTAAAAGCTTTATGTATTAATGCATGTATTATATTAAATTAAAAGCAAAGTTAAATATTAATTATCAATGAATATAATAATTATATGAATATAATATGCATTATACATCATTATAATTTGTATAATACAAATATAATAAATAATTTGCAGCAAAAGATGAGCAACTTTCTCTAAATTTCTAAACTCTAAACTGCTTTAATTTGGAGCGAGAGATACAGGGCTTTATTGCATCAGATACATGTCACTTTACTCACAGCTGATTGGTTCAGTTTGGGTTCTCTAACCCAGAATAAGACCTGCTCCAGAACAGGTTGAAGGCTGATGAACACAGCTAAAAACCAATTCACCTTCATGAGCATGAAAAACCAGAGTTTGCTCAAACGAATCTCAGATTTACCTGGGTAGCAGCTGAAACTGGCTTCATGCAACAGGCCACAGCTCAGTTTTGCTCGAGAACAGTATGACTGTTTTGTCCATCAGATAGACCAGCACTATTCCAGGTCTAACCAGCCAATCTGGTTTATGCTTGATTTTCAGAAGGGTTTAAGACAGGGGTCTCAAACTCAAATTGGCGAGGGGCCGTTTCTGTGATTGACACCTCATAGGAGGGCCATATTAACATTCAAGCGCAAGAAAGTGCAACATTTCAGAAAATTTACTTTCCTTGGCATTATTTCTCATTTACTTCAAATTTCATTAGGCCTACTAAAATATTTTTTATACCTATACTATGAATATTTTCTTTACCATACTAAATGTAAACTGCAATGTCTCTCTCATTGTTACAGAGTGTAATATAATTATATAATACTATTACTAATATAATACTACTAATATAATACTATTAATTGCAATAGTCTGGTGCAACTTCTTACATCCAACAAGGTGCATGGAATAAAAAAATGTGTAATTTAGGAACAAAACCAGCAACACTTGTGGCGTGGAGGGGTCAGAAATAATAAAAAAACTGGAGCTATATATATATATCAACTTTATTGTGCCAAAAAAATAAAAATCTCTCATTGTTACATAGCCTACATAATTAGTTTTTAACATTTAGTGAAAGTATTTTCCCTTACTTTATGTTAGCTTAAATAACATTAAGATCTTGAACTGAACAACACTGTACTGAACAAATACAATCCCTGAATACATTTGTACACTCTTCTGTTTCTTGACAGACACCTGGCAGCGCATTTGTCCAAGATGCCGTTTGAGCATCGGCAACGTTTAATGGTTGCATCGGACGCGTTTCGGTGGTTTAAATCGACGCTCGTGACTTAAAGTCGAGTGCTTTTACTGTAATTTAGGCAAGCGCGCTCATAATAGAAGCGACGCGGTTGAGAGCGCGGCTCATGGTTGCATAGTAACGACAGAGGCCACTGGAGCGAAAGTGCATTCGAAAGAAGGAGAATGTGGCGCGGCCGCTTATGTGATGCGATATGTGAATGCCCCCATAGAACGGCACAGCGACTTTTTCTTTGCATATCAGACAGGTAGCAACTAGAGAATAATCATAATAATTTAGCGGGCCAGATTATGTTTTATTTTTGAGATCAGTTGCGGGCCGGATAGAGGGGGAGGGCGGGCCGTAAATGGCCCGCGGGCCGGCAGTTTGAGACCACTGGTTTAAGAGCAAAAACTTGTTCTGTGTGATCATCCCTTTGCGCCTGTTACTCAGATATCAATAAAAAAAAAATTAAAAAAAAAGCTGTCAGATTGGACAGATAGTGAAACAGCACTTCTCTTTATAAAACTGATGATTGACATCACAGAGATTACTGTTGTTTTGGTACAGATGTGTGAATGGCATCTTACCGGTAAAAAGACTCAACACCATTGCTTGTTTTAACAACATATATAGTATATGATATATTTTCTGGAAACGTAAATCTGGTCATTTTTACGGTAATTTACCGGGTTTACTGTGCGAAAGGAGCTATTGAATCATTTTCATGTAAATGTTAAAAAGATACATTTGTATTGACATTCATATGATTGGTACAGTTTTTAAAGAATATTCATGTCTTACATTTTATGATTTTGTTTTCTCAGGAAAATGTGACGGGTACTTTGTCATGCAAAAACTCACTTGCATGCACACTGCGGTTATTTCTAGGTGGTTGCTTACTGGCTCAAGTCAAAAGAGCCCTTCCTTAAGTCCATCCATCCATTTTCCAAAATGCTTGTCCCATGTAGGATCACGTTGATGCTGGAGCTTAACTCAGCGCCTTGAGCCATAGGCAGAGAAATACCCTGGATGGATGGCCGGTCCTTAAAGGGATAGTTTACCCAAAAATGAAAATTGCCTTGGCAGGCACTACTAAAAATATGTATATTGATAAAGCAAAACAGAAGTTTTCCCCCTTTTTTCTCTTGGCTGATACTAGCGTCCCGAGACAGAAGCTCAAGGATATTAGAACAAGTGCTGGCCAAGTTCAACAGGCCATTATTTAGCAGCGGAGAGAAAGACACGAGTGTGCCACACAGGGATGCCAGGGAAACCCTTGCCAGGCTGACAAAATCTAATCCCAAAACCTCAAGCACCTTTCTCGTGCCAACCTCTGGGTGGGCACTCCTGGGTGGGTCTCGAGCACATATGTGTGTGTGGGAGGAAAACACACTTTAGACACTGGATGATACCTACAGGAGCGTTTAACACAAACCCCAGGCCCTTTTCCTCTCCCTCTTTATAGACGTTACGACACTAACTGCAGCGATTAAGTCATTTCAGTCTAGCTTCACAGCTGATCATAGATCAGATCCAAACTGACAAGAACAAGTCCCAAACTGAGTCGTAGATGCTACTGTATTATAAATGCTAGTGATTGGTGAATTTGTATTTCTATTTGTCATCTTAAATTGTTTCTTTAAAAGAAAATTAAGATGTGACCGATACAATCCCAATGCCATTTTCTGTCCTACATACTTTTCTTTTACCAGAAAGTACTGTGGCTCTAACTCTGTGCAGAGCTGCTATCAGATTTTTTTATTTATTTATTTATCCCATATTTTACCAGGAATAATCCCATTGAGATAAAAATCTCTTCTACCAGGGAGTCCTGGCCAAATTTGCAGCACACAAAGTTTCACACAAAAACACTTCAAAACCACACACACACACACACAAAAAAAAAAAAAAAAAGAAAAATTGTATCATAGTATACAGCACTGAATAATTATTTCTAAATTTACCACTGCTTCATTTTGTGCTCAAGAACAGCCCTTATTCGTTGGTAAAATAACTGTATGGCTGCTTTATTTAAACACTGAAAATCTCCTTTTTTCCTTTTAGGTTTTTCTGGTACATAAAAAAGTACATTTCCTCTGTAGATATGAAAAAGTGATGTTCCGTTTATGTTACAAATTACATGCTAACTAAACACAAACATGAAAGGCAATGTCAGACTAAGTCTAGCGTAACATTTTGATCTCAAATTCTCCATGTAGGGTAAATGAGGTTAGAGTGAACATGACTGGCTCTCTGAGCAGGAGAGTGATTGAAATTAAAGACAGATCTCAGTCTGAATGATGAAAACATGACATCACAGTCGCATGTGTCACATATGCACACTGGCTCTGAGAGCATACTCAATAAAACACACACACTGCAGACACACAAACACCAACAAAATCGACATGTACATACTGTATTCTTTATCATCCAAGTTATTTCACATCAGCCATATTCACAAACACAATATGATACACTGTTGTGTGTGAATGTTGTGCCCGTATACCGTCTTGTACCCCTGTCTCAATCCAAAGTGTTTATGGTGTTTGTGTGTGTGCAGTATTGAGATGTGGATTGTGTGGTGAGTCTTGGCCACGCTGGAATCTTAATTCTTCCCAAAAACATAAATAGTTCATAAATCTTCACCCAGCATCGGCTGTTCAGGAAAAATGAGCACCGTGTTTTCATGTGGAGTGCTGGATAATGGCTTTTTTCTTCATTTCACAGTTTTCTCTGCTTCCCTCCATTTCACACTCTGTAGTACCATTCCATTATAGCTTATAGTGCCATGAGTTTCAAAAGCTACTGAAGAGATGCAGCTTTGGAATGACATGAGGGTTAGAAAATGATGACAGCATGTTGTTTGCCATACAACAAATATAAATGGAAACTGGGGATGGTGAGCTTCAAGAGTTACAAAAAGCACCAAATACTACTGTATATTTCAAGTCTGTTGAAGCCATATAAAAGATGAAATGTCATCACTCACTAAAAATGTTCCCTCCACTGTAGTTCTCAAATCTCATTCATGGTGACATTCAAATATGTTACATCTTATGATACAATCATACAGTTTTGGAAAATATGAGTAAATGATTTTAGTTTTTAGTTTTTCTGCTTTTTAATTCTGCTTTAAGTTCAAATTTAAATTGCAAATTTGCTAGTTCAGTTGAAATTCAATTTACCCTTCACCATGAGTTTGATTGACAGGCGATCTAACCAATCATAATGCCGAATCCACCATTTTGTCCAACAAAGCAGTCAGGGGAGTTAGCAGATTAACATAGATGGACTTGAACTTGAAAAATGGTGTGTGCTGCGATTGAAACAACATTCCTTATGATGTTCATTCATGTTTATTTGATGCTATAAATGAACTAGTAGGAAGAGATGATCGGTTCACGAGGCACTACAGCGATCAGTCATGACATTAAAAAAACACAAAATAGTATTTATTGTTTAAATTTCTTTAAAAATGACAAAATTGCTCCACAATGTATATTTTACTGCGTGAGGACATGATGTGTGGCGAGAGATCGGCATGGCTATGTCAGACATAGCAACAGTAACTAAAGGGGCGGGTCTTTGCGAAAGGTCAATTACAATTCGGGAATTGAAAAAGCTTTCTGAACCCTGTCATGTATCATGGTATTGCATGCCTATTTCATGGTTTGGAGTGTCTACTAATGCCTTGTTGAGGGGCCATTTATACGACACCATTTTCAATTAAAAACTGAAAGCTTTTATGCGTTTTGGACATTCATTTACATGACAAAAACGTTTTGGGGGCTTGAAACTACAAAAATGCGAATTTGTGAAACCGGAGACGCCATGCACATGTGTATTACGCGTTCAGTCTATTGTCTGTGCGTAGTGTTTCTTTACAAAGTGACATTGCCAACTACTGGCCTGGCATGAATAATACAGCGTTTTTAGTCATTTTCATGTAAATGGGGATCATTTGGGCAATGTCGTTGTCTGTGTGTGAAAAATGCGAGGAAAAAAAATTCTGTTTTTAGTATCTTTAGTATCTTGCTTGATTAGAGAAACATGTTGGGCTGGGAACCACTGCTTCAAAATATTTCAAAGAATACCCTGCTATGCCAAATTTACACCGAAAAGGTGACAGAAGTACTTCTGAAGCGGCATTTAGGTGTCTTTCCACAGACTTTTTAATTCTGCTGCAGAGCAAATGCATTTACACTGCAATTACAACTGTATGTTTAGATACGTGGGACTGAGGTTGGTCAGAACAAGCATAATTTAGTCTGGCATTTATGTGGCTGCTATGATAGACCAGATTCACATACAGAGAATAGCAGACCCACACAGATGCAGATATGCAGATAAATGCAGGTGAATAAATAGCAGACAAACAGTTTTTTTTACTGCGATAATTTGTGTTCTTCCAACATGTACCAGCAACCGGCTTCATGGTACAGGCCCCATGTTTTGTGAGGATCGTTTATGTGATTTGGTTTAGTTTTTGTTTACTCTTTTCCCGTTTTCCTGTGTTTTCTAGTTAGTTTCCCTGACTGTTAATTAGTTCCAACACACCTGTTTCTGTTCTACTCATTATCTCCCTGCTTTATATTCCCTTAGTTTCCTCTGTTTCTTTGTCCGGTATTGTTTGTCAAAATGTTTATGTGGTTGTGTAATACCCTTACTTCTGAAATCTGCGTGTTCTTGTTGGATTTATTAAAGTCTGTTTATTTTGGATGCTCCTTTGATATGTCGTGCGCTCTCTGCAACCCAACGTGACAGTTGGATGGTCGTCTAATGTTTTTTTAAATGTTTTAGAACATTCAGAGAGCATTCAAAAGTAAATATGATAAAACTAGAATGTTCCTTTAATGTTCTCATAACCAAAAAATGTTTTAAAACATTTAAAAACTGCACGTTTTGAATGTTTATGGAATGGTCAGAAATAATGTTTTAATACCTTAATGGGAACTTAAGCAAAATGAACAGCTTTAACTTGGCCGTATAAAGATGCCTTTACTACCATCATGCATGTCCAAGAACCATGTTTTTACCATTGTATGTGTCCTAAAGTCCATGTTGTTACCATTAGAATTTTTGCTACTTTTAATTAGTGGAAATGAATTAATCTTAATCTCTGTAAAATCAATGTTCAATGGTACTAAGCTTGGAAACGTTTGAAACAAAACATACGCACACAATCGCATGGGTCATTTCCAGCCACATCTATTTTTGTTGTGTGTGGGCGGTGTGTAGCACCTCTGGACGCTTTGTTTGTATGAGGGTTTGGCTTTTGTTTTTCTTGGCTTAACCGTGTGAGAGTGTATATCGGCGTGCGTGTGCGTACTCTTAGTCTACACGTTGTAGACTCAAAATTCTATCATCACTCAAAGTTTATGTGAACAGCCGGCGCTGGCTCGGTCCACATCCTGGGAAAGTGACTGGGATCGGAAGCGGCTCAGACTAGGAACGTAAACACACACAAACACACGCACTACAACACACACTGCCAAGCTCCACAGAACCCTCACACTTAAATAAATAAATGCTAAATGTAGTACAATGCACACTCTAGCAGGCTGTCACATTTATTAAAAAGCAGCTTTTGGACTTGAGCTTTATTGCTTTACATTGCAGAGTGAAAGCAGCATTCACTTACTGTATGGCACATGCATATGGCTAGCACATGTACACGCAAAACAATCGCACATGGCATTAGCTATCAGAGCCATATTCAATGCTACTGTTTTTACTGCTGCTTGCTTAAGGTATATATTGATGTTTCTCATATTTAGGCTTAGAGGTTTTGGAAAAACTTGGAATGGGTTTCTTCGATTTGGACCAGCAAGCAACCACTCAGAAAGTCTTAGCAATCACATAGCAATGCAATGTGGCGGCTAGCCTTGCTAGCATCACTTACAGTTTCTTTACAATTCAATTTACCCATTTCTTCTGTTTTTTTTGTTTTTTTTTTCAAACTTATTACATCACATTAGTGTGCAAGATTAGCCATTTGTCTGTGTAAAACAAGTATTAATATCATCACAGAGAGCTATTGTAACCTCACACAAGATCATTTTTTTCATTCCAGTGCATGTCCAGATTTACAGCTACTGTATTATAATTTGGCCTATTCATATAGGATGCAATGATTCATTTTAAGGATTTGCGTGCAGATACAGAGAATTATATGTGCAGCCACTAGTTTTTTTCACATTACCGAGAACTATATCTTACTGTTTACCTTTAAAACACTTGAGAGTCTAAATCATTCATTGTGGTTTTGTGAATGCTGACTTTACCTCTGAAATGTTCCATTCCTAAATGTTTTTACTACATTTCTGATAAATTACCTTTAATTTCATATTATTAGTGGGCATTAATCATATCTATTATGGCATAATTATTTAAGTTTTCCATCATGTGTCAACATTCTATAACTGCTTTCCATTATTATTTTACTGTAAATGTCTGAGTGTGAAAAATTCTTTGTGAGATATGCTGTATCCACTTATGTAGGTATGTACTAACAAAGAGTACATTATAAAACTGATAGTTTTATGAAAATTTTGCCACTCCAAAAAAGCCACTCCAAACTGTTAAAGTGATTTTACCATGGGTAAGGGGTTTTTAAAGACACCACTTCTCTTTATTCCTAAAAACACCCTTTACCTGTTTGTAAAATCATTGTAGCACATGGGCTGTTTATTGTTTCAATAGAGGTCTAGACAGGTTTGAACTGATATTAACAATGGCCATTGAGTAGTATATTGTCTGTGTGTTCACTTTTGCACATTTGATGGTGCGTCTATGATCGTTTTAGAGAAAGTATTGGCAAAAAGCCTAGGGTTATGAATCTAATTATACCATAAATTAGGTCTTTTGTGCTTTGTGCCTGTATAGTGAGTTTTCTGCTGGGTAATAAGATTTTGTTTTTACAGTTTAGCAGAGGATAAATCATACAGCTATGGCTGTCAACCGGAATATGGAAGTGTAGCCACTGGGGACAGGACAAAACCTACACACACAGTCACAGAAATACCCTTTTAAACAAGCTTTTACCTTGGCAGAGATGGACTGCCCATGAAGGCAGTTCATAAGACGGGTAACTGGATAGTTAACTTTTAGTGGAAGCATCTATTTGGTTAATCAGTGGGCAGTGAACTAATCTGTGCTGTCCTTACAGTGTGGAGGATACCAGAAATCACTTAAATGTGTTCAGGGAGTGTTTTAATGCAACAGTTTCAAGTTTTTCCATGTTGAGGAAGTTGACTCACTTTACACGCTTTATAGAAAGTAAAGGTGAAGGATTTTTTAGTAGTATTGGGATCTGAAGGAGCGTTGATGCGTGATGTCAGACTTAACAACCGTATAATCAGAGCGATGTTTTGATAGTGCTGCAGCTTTTATTCTTTAGGAAATCAACCTACCTGTGGTTTACTTATAGTTGTCTCTGCATATTAAGCTGAGATAGAATAAAGTAATTGAATATGTGGGGGGAAAAAAATTACACACTTCACCTTTTTACCAACAGATAAAAGAGAATTCCACTTTGACACAAGGAATTAGTGTAGTCCTAAGGCTGGGAATTAAAACATCTGAATGAATTCTTATGTGTATTCAACAATGGAGTTTTAATGGTCCTGGACGTCTATGACCCAAGCCAACAGAGCCTTTTAGGTTCCTGAATCATAAGTCTAATGAATGCGTCTGTGGAGGAACCATTACCAGGGGCCGTTGTGATTTGTGCCTTCTAAATCCTTCCCATAAATCTTGAGCCCCCCAGTCACCTTATTCCAGACTACTGCACATTTCTCTAACACGCTCACCCTGTGAAACCTTACTCCACGTCCTCTGTATAGTCGTCCACTAAATTAGTCAGCTACTAAAGGTTTAGGTGAAGTCATTCGGCCCAGTTCAGTAGCACCAGTGAGGGATTCGGTGGCTGTGGGAACAGAGTGAATTCCAGGGGATAACGTTTTAACCTGTGCGTGAGATCTAATATTGGATGGAATTTTAAACTTGCTGTCAACTTCTATAGGGATGCAAAAAGAGAGTGTTTCTTACATTAAACAGACAGTCTGTGGAGGTGAATCACATGCGTTTAAGCTGTGGAGGTTGCTGTGTTCATAGCTGACTGGAGGTATTCCCCCTTCTTTTTTTTGTAGGCTGAAATAAAAAGCTAATAGGGAGCCACAAAATTCTCATTTGGCTTTAATTATAGGGCCGTGAATGAGGAAGGTGGATTTACTGCTTTGCTGTGAGGTGGTTTGTTCCTCTCTCTCTCTCTCTGTCTACTTCTCCGACCCCATGGGTTGCACTGTTCCTCATTACTATATCTTTTGCACTGGTAACACTTTACAATAAGGTCCCATTAGTTAACATTAGTTAATGCATTAAAGTCCGCGTGAACCGGAAGTTGCAAACGACTTTTCTCCAGTGTTGTGACGTATTTCCAAGTGAAACGGAATATTGAATAGAGGGCAGAGTTTTACTTTAGCGCTGCTCCTCTCCATTTCTCGCTCATAGCAGACTAATGGTTGCAGGGGAGTGGTTTAAGCGATTTCAACCCAAGCCGTCAAACTGATGTCATTAGAGAGGGGGCACCGTTGCAGAGGGGAGGAGCATTTTCAGATTTTGATTAAATATTACGAAGCCAAACAATATTTTTGTGTGGATTGACTTGCACAGATGAATTGTTCACCACAAAACTAGCAATTTGAGCTAACAAAATAAATAAGGTCAATTTTGATTTCATGTGTACTTTAAAGTTACTATGTAACTTTTTTTATTAAAGGTGCCCTAGAATCAAAAATTGAATTTACCTTGGCATAGTTGAATAACAATAGTTCAGTACATGGAAATGACATACAGTGAGTCTCAAACACCATTGTTTCCTCCTTCTTGTGTAAATCTCATTTGTTTAAAAGACCTCCGAAGAACAGGCGAATCTCAACATAACACCGACTGTTACGTAACAGTCGTGATCAATAATATGTACGCCCCCAATATTTGCATATGCCAGCCCATGTTCAAGGCATTACACAAGGGCAAAATGTCTGGATCTGTGCACAGCTGAATCATCAGACTAGGTAAGCAAGCAAGAACAATAGCGAAAAATGGCAGATGGAGCGATAATAACTGACATGATCCATGATATCATGATATTTTTAGTGATATTTGTAAATTGTCTTCATAAATGTTTCGTTAGCATGTTGCTAATGTACTGTTAAATGTGGTTAAAGTTACCATCGTTTCTTACTGTATTCACGGAGACGAGCCGTCGCTATTTTCATTTTTAAACACTTGCAGTCTGTATAATTCATAAACACAACTTCATTCTTTATAAATCTCTCCAACAGTGTGTAATGTTAGCTTTAGCCACGGAGCACTATCAAACTCATTCAGAATCAAATGTAAACATCCAAATAAATACCATACTTACATGATTCGACGCATACATGCAGTATGCATGACGAACATCTTGTAAAGATCCATTTGAGGGTTATATTAGCTGTGTGAACTTATAGTTGAGAGCTCGGGTGGCAGGGAGCGCGCGATTTAAAGGGGCCACAGCCTGAATCGGTGCATAGTTAATGATGCCTCAAAATAGGCAGTTAAAAAAATTAATTTACAAAAATCTATGGGGTATTTTGAGCTGAAACTTCACAGACACATTCAGGGGACACCTTAGACTTATATTACATCTTGTAAAAACTGGTTCTAGGGCACCTTTAAAAATTAACAAAATTTAAATACGTCATCAATCCTCCTTCCAAAAAGTGTTTTTGTCTTAGCCTGATTCACTATGTTAAGCCTATTATAAGTGTTTATATTTTAGACCTGTCGGGATGGTTTTTGTGGGAAATTGCATACGTCACTCACCTGTGCGTGTCTCATCACATCCGTAAAAGAAAAGTTGTTCTGGCTGCTTTGACACATGTCTGGCGTGGGAGTTGCACAGGTTAGTTGTCACAATGAGCGAGAAAGGTTGACATGGAGCCGCTAAATCTCCAACCTCCGGGGAATCACCCGTTTTAAAAGAAAAACGCTGAACAAAGGAGAGTTTGCTGGCAAAAAGAGAACGCGGTAGAGCTCGTAATAAAACAAGAATCAACATTGGCTTTGCTTTTTGGAGGTGGGGGATTTGAAATGTAAAAGCGACCTGAAGATGATGGTGTTTTTATTATTCAACAGGTGAGTAATGTATTTTATTGAACAGATAAATTGTCATATGTAGCTCTCTAACAGAGTTCATTGTAAAGCATTATCTATTGTGAAGGCTCATTTCATTATGGTTGTTTAACGCTGTGATGGGATTTATTTTCAAGGAAGTATCTTGTATATTAATGGGTAAAGCTACAGTAACGTCTTCAGCTAGTCAGCTTGAGATCCTTTCCATTTAAACTGGTTGTATCTCTTAAGTCTAGAAGTGAATGTTTTATTAGCAGTAACATATCCTGCAGGAAAGCTTATTCCGTACAAGCAGGATCCATAATCCGGGTTAATAGATGACAATTATGAGCTGTGTTCATGGGTTCAGCCCTCATAGGGTGAGCGGTTGAGGCCGGGGCGAGGCCAGAACACATCTGGATAGGGGTGTGTGCAGATGTTGGCGGGTGTTGATGGAGTCGGTGTCTCCGGCGCTGCCGTGTGTGTGTGTGTGTGCGTGCTACCCATCCGCCCTCTCCCACAGGAGTAATCAGCTCCGCTGGTCCCTGTGGAGTTTTACTAGAGAGCCACAACCTCAACGTACAGAATTTAACACTGATTACTGAGCAGCACTGCTAATATACTCCAGAGCAGATGACTGAAGCCCTTCATATAAGTCTATACATGTACAAATAAACCATCACACACACACAAATATACTGTTTTCTTTCAGACTAAACCCACCAATTCATTATAGTGGCAAAGCAGTCAAACATTGCATTGCTGTCTGTACTGTAGTGACTAAATGTTTTATCTGCATTTTCAGATGCTTCAGTCAAAGAGAGAGTAGGCAATTGGATGGTTTTTAGAACCAGAATGGATGCAGGGATATATAGAGGTCCAGAAGTGCCACAGTGAAGGAATAATATGCACTTACATGTACTTGTACTTGCTATAGGGTTTGGTTTAGGGTTAGTTGCTTGTAATTATGCATAATCTACTGTTATTACTATACTAAGCACATGTAACGTGTAACTCCATCACCTTAAAATAAAGTTTATCAATGCAAATTTTAAATTTCATATTAAAAGAACATTTACAAATTGCTATTCTCAATCAATTTGCTAACTAATTTGACAAATGATCATGTGAAATCATGAAATTACACAAGCAGAAATGCAGAAATTACACACTTTACAACATATAAAATAAAGAAATAATTTTAAATGGCTTTTTTGTCAATTTGTAAATTGATTTATTTAGATTTTGTTAATTTAAAACATCAATTGATAACTGATTCCTTCTTTAAAAAGAAAGAAAGAAAGAAAGAAAGAAAGAAAGAAAGAAAGAAAGAAAGAAAGAAAGAAAGAAAGAAAGAAAGAAAGAAAGAAAGAAAGAAAAAGGCCCTTCTGGTCCTCCATAGGAATAATTCTGTGAGCAACTCACAGTTTGTGAGGAGAGAGGGGAAAAGGTCTTATTACACAAGTGTACCTCGATGAGGCCAAGACTCAAAATAAAACTGTCACATATTCCTCTTCTGCAGTCTGTAAAAATCTCCACTTGGCCGTCAGAGCTGCTGAACTGGACAGAAACAGGCCATCTGTTAGAAACACACAGACAATCACACACATGTACACACAGTCTCTGGATTTCTCTTTATTTGTCATCAGTGTCTTTTCAAATACCTATCATTATGTGGAAAAACTCAAATTAAACAGTTTGTTCACAGTCTATATTAGAGATGAGAGAAACGGACAGTTTAAGTATTGCACAGCTCTGAAAGGAATAGTTCAGCCCATATTTTATTCAACCTCATGTTGTTCCAAACAAATATGACTTTTTTTCTTCTGTAGAGTACAACAGAGTATAAATAGAAGAATGTCTTGGTTGTGTTTATTTTAAATATGTATATCAAGGCACCAAGTTTGAATATGAGCAAATAAGATTTAAGAGCTACAGCGGAGGGGAGAATTGAGAGTTAAATTTTAGTGTTGTCCTCACAAAAATGGTATGGTTTCAGAAGTGGCAGAAAATAATTTGGGTTTGGAAAGAACTGAGGTTGAGTAAATGATTTTTAATGTTTGGATGAACTTCCTTTTAAAAACATCAGTAATACAGTTTATATTTTTTTGACCGGATTTAAAGTACTATTTATTTATCAATCACTAAACAGAACTGCAAACATAATGACTTCAAATACATTTCCAATCACCCATTATTTTCTGGACAATCAGATGGTCCCACCCTAAACTCGCAGCATCGGTTGAGCCGGTTTCTGGTGTCAGATTGGTCGTAATGCTCAAACAAGCAAAACAATGTTTTGGAAGCACCACAGAGACACAGTGTTTACATTAGGATAGGGGAAAGTATTTTAATATTGAAAAAAATGACACACTTCACCTTCAACCTTGGAAAAAATGTTAAACACCTTCTTAAAAATGATTGTGACGTAGTCTAAAGGCCTTGAAGTTTAACTGCTAATCTCCATTCAGTGTTTAATACTATGACCAAATACAGACTAGTAATCATGCATTGCTTTGGTCCACGAATTGCGGTGGGAACACACACACACACACACACGCACACAGTTTGTCCCCTGGACGGGGAGGCAGCAGCATCTGTGAAACCCATCTTGACTTAGTGGCTTTTCTTTTGTGGTTTGAGCGAGTCCTGGGCTCCAGCCAGACCTGATGGGGTCAGCAGAGGTTCCCCTTTTACTAACCCAGGAGGGGCCGTGCATGCAGGAAGCCTGCAGCCTTGGGGTCCTGGACAGGAATGGAGACATTCAGCAAAATCAGGATGTGGCTTTGGGTGGGGGGTATCGCGGGAGACAATGTCAGCTTTCTCTCTGGGGCATAGGCAGAAGGATACGGGACACACAGTGATGAGAGGGGTGTGAGTGAGTCACAGAAGGAGAGAGTCATGTGGTAAGCTGAGAGCATGCTAATTGAACGTGTTAGGAGTTGAATGGTCTCTCTTTTTCTCTTTCATGCTTTATCTCCATCATGTGCTCCTGCCATGTCTTTTGTGGGGGTTTTTGTATTTTTTTAATCTACATGCATTAAATGCACTAAATGATTATCGTCTTACTGGCTCCAGATACCCACAAGCTTAAATTGCAACAATTAGTAAGAGCACTGACTTGTGGTGCATTTTTTTTAATTTGTTTTGTTGGTCCAAAGTAAACTGTTCCAGTTCTGTTTGATGTTTCCACTTCAGATGTGTCATCTGAATAACTATATTTCGGTGTATTTTATCTGAGGAATTTTGATTTATCAGATTGTTTCTACTCCTAAACTTATAAACTTCTACTAACTTCTAAACTTGTTACTAAACAGTTTTCCAAACATATAGACCTACACATGTGGCTATATTATTAACCAGTGTTGGGGAAGTTACTTTTAAAAGTAATGCATATTGCGTTACTCCCTAAAAAAAGTAACTAATTGTGTTACTTTTTATGGAAAGTAGTGTGTTGTTAGTTTTGTGTTACTTTTTCTCACCTGGCCTCAGCTTGCATGTTTGCTTTTTAATAACATAAAAAGTCATAATTTTGCAAATGTAAAGGCCTTTTCACCAAAAGTGAAATGAATAAGCCTCAGGCTGAAGGAAATGCAAATTCACATCTGTACAGTAGAGGGCGCAGCTCAAACAAACCTTTCAGCTGTGCTGCCATTCTGGAATACAGAAGAATAGGATGCAGGAGTAAGTAAGTGCGACACTCTTACGTGCGTGGGGGGGTTTTCAAGAGTTTTTTTTTTTTTTAATCCCAATAGAAAGCAACGTAATTACCATCATTCAAGGTCCAGGAAAGTACTAAAGACATTGTTAAAATAGACAATAGTCATGTTTACATCTGAACACCAGCTCATTATTGGCTGAGGCTGTTCATGTGAGCAGCACGTCGCATGTGTGTGATGCTGACGCAGGAGCCAGACTGAGCCGGCGTTTAGACAAACACAGAGGCTTTCACTGTGTAAACTGTTTACGAGTCTGACAGGGTAAGAGTTTGTTGAATAAAGTCGTTATTTTTGTTTTGTTTTTGTGCACAAAAAGTATTCTCATCGCTTTATAATGTTAAGGTTGAACCACTGCAGTCACGCTGACTATTTTAACGACGTCTTTAGTACCTTTCTGGACATTGAATGATGGTAATTACGTTGCTTTCTATTGGGGATAAAAAAAAAACCTTGTATTTCATCAAAAATATCTTAATTTGTGTTCCAAAAATGAACAAAGGCCTTACGAGTGTGGAACGACATGAGGGTGAGTAATTAATTACAGAAATGTCATTTTTGGGTGAACTAACCCTTTAAACATTGCATTTGCGTTTAACTTTTTTTTCATTGCTGAAGGAAGAGTGTTGAATTTTCTTCTCCTGCATCCTATTTTTCTGCGATCCAGAATGGCAGCACAGCTGAAAGGATTGTTTGAGCTGCGCCCTCTACTGTACAGACCTGTATTTACATTTCCTTCAGCCTGAGGCTTATTCATTTAACTTTTAGTGAAAAGGCCTTTACAATTGCCAAAATTATGACTTTTTATGTTATTACAAAACAAACAAGAAAGCCCAGCCAAGGTTCAAGGTTCTGGTTCTGAAGATGAACGAAGGTCTTACAAGTTTGGAACGTCATGGAGTATTTAATGACAGAAATTTCATTTTCTCATCAAAGGTCAGCAACAAAGACATTGGTTAATAAAGTGAGATTAAATACATAAAGTATATTTGTGTTATTTAACATATTTAATTATTGCAAGTTTGAGTAATTTTCTGAATTTGCATTTCAGAGTTTTATTCATATTTAGGAATACTGACTGTTTTTGTGCAAGTGAGATGAGCACATGTCTGCTCACATTTAGTCTAGAACTACAATAACGTCATGTTCACACAGCACACACACCTCTGCACTTATGATTTCTCTCAACATGTGGACTCCAGTTCAATAAATGGGAAAACAGAGTAACTTGCATTACTTATTTGAAAAAGTTACTCAGATATGTTGTTTTAATGTTACTTTTCTAGTTCTAGTTTCACATTTGCACAGAAACAGATTCAGTATTCCTCATCATGAATAAAAACTCTGACATGCAAACTCAGAATATTACTCAAACTTGCAATAATTAAATATGTTAAATAACACAAATATACTTTATGTATTTAATCTCACTTTATTAACCAATGTCTTTGTTGCTGACCTTTGATGATCCAGTTCACCAATACTAATAAGCTATTATGCCACACATAGTTGGAACCAGCTTCCAGAAGAGATCAGATGTGCTCCAACAGTATAGCCATATTCAAATCCAAACTCAAAACACATCTGTTTAGCTGTGCATTTACTGAATGAGAACTGTGCTATGCCTGAACTGATTGCACTGTATTTTATGTATCGTATCCTCTTTTTTTTTAATTCTAAACTGTTTTAATATCAATTTTTATTCTCTATTTTTATTGCTATTTCTGTTTTTATGAATTGATTGCACTGTATTTTCTTAACTGTTTTAATGCATTTTATATCAGTCTTTATGTATTTGTTTTATTTTTATGTGAAGAACTTTGAGTTACCTTGCCTAGCTAATTGTAAAAATAATCTGATTATGTAACTTGTGTTACTTGTCATGCATAACCCCCAACACTGTTATTAAAGGGGTACTTCACCCCTGGAAAGATGAATGTGTATTTAAAATTGGTCATTTATGTAGTAGAAATGTGAAATTATTTTTGAATTTGGAGCTTTCTAGACTGAGAAAAGGCAGAAAATGTATTTTTGACTAATGTGGATGAAAGACAACAACTCCCAGAATGCACTTGTTTTGCTGCCCTTGCGAGGCCACGCCCAAACCACGCCTATCGGTTACAGGCGGCATTACCAGGAAAATTCAAACAACTAGGCTTGCTTTGTTACATATTAATTCTATAAATAGTGAGTTAGTTCATACATTTACAGCGAAATGGTGCTAAATTGCTTTGTACCTGGATGTACACCCAAAACCAGGAAAGGACAAGTAAGTTTCCATAATTTTCCGATTAAGTTAAAGATTTGGAGCGATGTAAACAGTGGCTGCGGGCCATCAAACACCCTAAGTTTGGAGATGACACCGTTATAGAAAACCTAAAAAAACGCAGAATATGTAGTCTCCATTTCAAGCACGAGGACTACGAACCAAATATCCTTGCAATGAAGAGAACCATTCTGAAGGACACCGCGATCGATATTCACTTTCCCAGAGGACGAACAGCCTGGGCATCTGGTACTAAGCGTATTCGCCTAGAGGTAAGACTCGCTGATACTAGACTGATAACACAGTAGCCTATATGTAGTGTTGTAGGTAGCAGTAAAACTGCAAACTTAGCAAAGTAACGTTAGATAGACAATTACATATAAGTTGCATATAAGTTGACCGTTATCAAAGTAAAGCCACTGTTCTGTAAAACTGAGTTAGTCTATTTATCTATTTATGCTAACGTTACCACAAAAGCCTGTTGCTGTATTGCTTGAGATGACTGCAGAGACCGATAAATTTGCGAGATGAACCACTGATGTAGTGCAGACAAAATAAAGTTAATTACTGTAAGCTTAAAAATATAATTGACACCCACTTTTGATAAAATCTTTGATCTATGTCCGTGAGTAACCTCAAACGCGCATATGTATGGCCGTGGTGAAAAAATGCGGAACTACCTGCTATTACTGGCTGTAGTTTTAAGCCTCTGGCCAAAAAAGCCTCCGATGACGCAAAATGACGATTTTTGAGTCATCGGAGGCTTTTTTACAGAATAAAAATGCATAAATCTCTCATCTCGGGCTGATATGAAGGGGGAAAGCACGGTAATTCGAAAATACTAGTGGTATTCTACTAATACAAAGCTTAATGCTAAATCCTGAAGTAACCCTTTAACATACTATTTAATAAAATCAAGCAACAAAGTCTTACATTTATGGACTGTTTTTTTTTTTTTTTTTTTTCACTTTAAACCATCATACTACACTAATACAGTAACAGATAGGTTGTTTAGTTTCTATTTTTATATGAAATGCTGACTTACAGCTGTCTCTTCATATTATGCTGTGATACGAGAGAGTTTTTTAACACTGAACCGACACACCACTGCTTTAAGTTTACTTTATAATTCAAGTTTGTATGTGAAAGTATGTTGTCCCTTTAGGCAGGTGTTATGGCTCATTGCTTCACCTCGTTACATTGTGCATTTGGAAGAGTGGTTTCTTTTTTTTTCCACTTGTCTTTTAATTTGCTCTTCCTGTGTTCCCAGCAAAATAGCTCTTCCAGCCTCTCATTGCAATGAAAGATAACTGTCTTACCCTAAATCATGTGGATAAAATGGACTCATTTACATTCAGTGGACTGTTTTCAAACTGGAGCAACTGTTTTGTTCTGACCTATTGTTCCTTGAGATCCAGTTGGAAATTTTCCTGGACAGCTGGCTTCAGCCAAGAACATAATCACAATAATTATCAAGAAGAAATCATGTCTTTTTGTTGGCTTAGACTTCTGTAAAATCTAGAGTAATGACAGGGGGACAAATCACTCTCCTCCCTCAAACTCAATTTCCACTGGTCCCTCTGGTCAACAAATCACAAGACTGTGGTGCTTTCCAGGAGGCAACTATTTATTCATTTGATGTGAAATAGAGATTGCAGTTTAAGTAGCGACAAACAAATCAGTGATTCCATTCTAGTCTATTAGGAATAAACACGCTGATTGTGTGATAATGATCAGTTACAACACACAGTAGCTTCTGAGAACATTTATTACAAAATTGGTTGATTAAATAGTTTATTCCGATTACTATTATTAATGTAACTATTTACTAAACATTAGTGTCATTTAGCATATTACTGTTGCTGCTTTGCATTGCGCCTAAGAACATCCATTACCCACAGTAATTTTTAACATTTTTTTGCTGTATTTTACTTCTTACATTAATCATTGCAAATTGGCTGCATGGCTGTTGAGTCAACACGATGGTTCCTCTGGGGAAAAAAAAAAAAAATCCTGTATAAGCCATTTTTCAGAGCAAATATTGGAAATGAAAAGGCTAAAAAATATTACTGTATACTTTATTTGTAGCTATAGGAGCCCTAGGAAAGGATATGTGCATATGGTGACCTCAGTTCAGTTCTTTAGCAAAGCAATTTTGAGGGACTAATACGTTTGTAGATAACATCTTATAGTCTTTGATGTGCTCCGAGTCGAGATTTTTCCAGTGACTGCCACAACACCATTCTAACCTCAAATTAGATTTCCAGCCTATTAGCTTCCATTCTAGAGGTCAAACTGCTCTTAATTTGGAAGCTAAAAATATAAAAGCAGAACCCAACCCAGAAACTGACATTTGTGAAGTGTTGTCATGTTTGCAGCTCTGGCTGCTTGTTTATAATATAGAATCAGGCTGTCAAGAGCTTGGCAGTAGAGGTGAGGCCATGTCGGTGACCCAAGGTCAAAAGTTCAAGGGTCATGAGACTGACTGGTGGGAAAAAGCCTCCTGTTTTCTTTCAAACATGGCACTGCCATAGCGACTGGGCTGATCTCTGATCCCTGTCTATCGTAGGATGATATCATCTGAGATTGTGTGTAAAGCTGTGTGCATGCTACGCAATTTTAACATGTACATGTACAACCATAGCTGTGATAAGAATAAGAAATAATGAAATACAAGCAACACGTACTGTATGCTGCCATCATCTGCAAAATTATTGCATAAAAGAGAGCCAACTTAAGAAAGAGAGACAAACAGAAAAGAGAGACAAAACATTAGGGAGAGACAAAGAGAAAGAGAAATGAGATTCAGATTCAAATGTGGACAAATAAAAAACAGCAGAGGGAAGGAATGACAATTCTGCATTTGAAAAAGAAAAAGGGTGAAATTAGAAGCAGCAGTGTGGACTATGAAGGCGTTTCACTGAACGACAGAAAACTTTATCTCTAGTATTGGTGATTTTCTCTTTATTCCTTTAATTTTCCGTTGTAAAATTACAGGGGGAAAGTTACGGAAGAGGATTAGGGCCAAGCAATATTAAAAAAATAAAACCATCTTGAGATAAAATTTTGTTAAATTTCGAGAAAAAACTCGTTAAATTTCGAGAAAAAGTTGAGATAAAATGTTGAGAATAAACTCGTTAAATTACGAGAAAAAACTCGTTAAATTTTGAGAAAAAGGTCGAGATAAAATGTTGAGAATAAACTCGTTAAATTACGAGAAAAAACTCGTTAAATTTCGAGAAAAAGTCGAAATAAAATGTTGAGAATAAACTCGTTAAATTACGAGAAAAAACTCGTTAAATTTCGAGAAAAAAGTCGAAAGAAAATGTTGAGAATAAACTCGTTAAATTACGAGAAAAAACTCGTTAAATTTCGAGAAAAAGGTCGAGATAAAATGTTGAGAATAAACTCATTTAATTACGAGAAAAAACTTGTTAAATTTCAAGAAAAAAGTTGAGATAAAATGTTGAGAATAAACTCATTTAATTACGAGAAAAAACTTGTTAAATTTCAAGAAAAAAGTTGAGATAAAATGTTGAGAATAAACTCGTTAAATTACGAGAAAAATTTTTTTAAATTACGAGAAAAAAGTCTAGATAAAATGTTGAGAATAAAATCATTAAATTACTAGAAAAAAGTCGTTAAATTTCGAGAAAAAAGTCAAGATAAAATGTTGAGAATAAACTCATTAAATTATGAGAAAATGTCGTTAAATTACGAGAACAAATTCGTTAAATTATTATTAATTTTTTCTCGTAATTTAATGACTTTATTCTCAACATTTTATTTCGACTTTTTTCTCGAAATGTAACAAGTTTTTTTTCTCTAAATTTAACAACTTTAATCTCGAGATGTTTTTTTTTTATTATTATTATTGCTTGGCCCTTATCATCTTCCGTAGAAAGTTGCATCATTGAAACCTTTTTTCCATGTCTCTGTTATAATAAACATAATCGACCCTATGTTGTAATTTCTTGTAATTTCAGTTGATAGCAGAAATCCTGCAAAATAATTGATGATTAATTAGCATTTCTCCTTGCTTTGAGGACAGCTTGAGAAGTGACACATCTTACCCCAGTCTATGCTACTGTACATCCAGACTATATTTTCACAGCATAGGTCATAGTTGCAAAAAGACATATTTTAGACATGAACCCTCCCTCTCTAAGATGGTATCGGTGGATTTTCTCAGGGCGAATGTTTTAACCCTCACTATACATACAGAATATCAAGCTTTCATTGTTTGTCCAGCTTGTGATGTGGAGATAGCAGGCAGGGTGTCAGCGCAAGGCCAGACACTTTCTAATCTAATAATGTTTTAATAACAGAAGGATTTAAGGCAGGAAGACTTTAGATGGAAGACAGAATGTGTGAGTCAGCAAAGCTTGTCAACTACATAAATGGCAGTTTCTAGTGAATGTATTGTTGGATACGTCAGCATACACATGGTGACTCATTTTGCTTGACTAATGCATGTAGAAAGACTGATGCCAGGTTGTCTGGTGTAGCTCATCTTCTGGCTGCCTCTAAATAAGCAGTCATGGTTGGACTCAGCTGGATCCAATGAGCCCCAAATTGAATGTGAATGAGGAAAAAACAGACCATGGACTTGTGATGAAAAATTCCCCAGTCTTGGGCTTCACAGCTGAGGTATCGTTTCTCTTCAGAGCTGTTGATCCCAAATGGCACCAGTGAAGCATCCATTTTGTTTCAAGGAAAAATGGCTGATGACTATAGCAGAGAGATGATGGATTTGTGGGTAAAGCACACAGCAGTTGCTTTACTGCCACTTGGAATTCCAGTTCTGAAATGGAAATCATCACCGTAATCTCTGTCATGACAGCTTAATTAAGAGGAAATTTAATAAGCGTTTGGAAAGAAACTGCTAAGGAAAGGATTAGACAGAGAATAGTGAGAAAACTGAGTTTTACACTAGAGACCTGCACTCCTGCGGGACTCGCAGGACCCAACGCAACAGAGTGCGGCGCGGGTGGTAAGACGCTCATGTTGCGGGAGAATTACATGATTTGTGGGACTCCCACAAAATAGAAAATACCTAAAATCTAATAAATTGTTATTCAAATATTTCGCAAAAGCAACAAGAACAACTAATATGAAATAAAAACTATTTATTTGCGAGATTCTATTTATAACGTGTTTGCAGTGTTAAGCAATGTAGCCAATCACAGACATATCAGTCGATTTCTGAGACACAATGGCCAGTCAGAGGTGTTTATGTTAGAATTATCTAGTGGGACAAGATAACTTATTTTATTACGGGAGCTGGCGGGAGCAGGCGGGAGCAGGCGGGCAAAAAATCTGTCTCGCACAGGTCTCTATTTTACACCATGTACTACCATACGTGATATGAAGAGTTTGCAGTAACAAGCAATAACACAACAACAGCCAATCAGAACATATTTAACTATTTCCCCTGCCACACTGTAGACATGAATAAGTTGGGCCAGCTCAAAAAATTTGAGGTAATCAGTTACATCAAATTTTAAGTAGAAGTATCAAGTTTTGAGTTTGTAGTACTCATGTATGTTAATTGCTCCTAACTTAAAATACTGAGTTAACTAACTCATACATTTTTATTGTTCTTAACTTGAAATATTTGAGTACACTAATTTATACATTTATCTTATTATCAGTTATCTCAACGTAAATATTTTGCATAAAAACTTTTGCGTTATTTTACATATGCATCTCTTACATATGTTATCGCTAGTTTCTGCTTCTCTTCTGTTTCAGATTCTCTATTTTTTTAGAAGATGTGTCATAGCACCCCCTACAGTATAATAGTGAAAACACGGAAAGCCAGAAAATTCCGTCAACGGCCAGGAAGCGTTGTCTCATAAATTACGGTAAATTCCGTTAATGGTCAGAATAGAGTTAACATTGAAAAAAATTAATTGTTTTGTGTCTTTTACATAGCGTTGAAGCTATTTATATGATAGTCAACTTTTTTGCTCCAATAGCAAAAGAAAAAATCCACAATATGTTTCTATGACTTTCCAAAAAAGGGGAAAAAATTATTGAGATTGAGCAAAGTAGTCAGATGAGAGAAGGACGTCAAATTTGGGTCCATTAGGCATCTTGCACGGGGCAATGTGCAACAAAATCCTCTTGGCTATTTATTTTTTTATTTTAAAATAAAAATGATTATAAGGAGCCCCGCACATGACATGCAAGAAAAAGAAAATTAAATAGTGCGCACAATTTACTATTTCGTTCCCTCGATTTACTAAATCGTGCACACGATTTACTATTTCATTCTTTTGATTTATAAATCATGCACATGATTTATAAATCGAGGGAACGAAATAGTAAATCATGTGCATGATTTAGTAAATTGAGGGAACGAATTAGTAAACCATGTACATGATTTAGCCTACTATTTTTTATAGGATTAGGTTTTAGTTGAGTTTACATAGAAAATCCATCAACACAGGACAATAAATAGCATAATGCAATTTCATGAGATTTTTAATACAGTTATGAGAAGTAGGATTTTGGACCAAACTAAATCACAGTAGGCTACACTGCAGAAATAAAAACCAATTCATTGACTAAATGTCTTGTTAATCATCACTTGCCATGTTCATGACTGGTTAGTACAAAATCTCTGATTTACAAGAGAGAAAAATGCTTTTATAATAATGGCTAGCATCATGTTGGGCAGTGCACCTGTGGGGTTCTTTAAAGACTGCTGGGTAGAGGGCAGTGGTGCTTTGCTCTTTAGCATTCTGCCTCTCAGGGAGGTAGAAGAGGGTGAGGACAGACCCCCCTCATGACAGATTAAGTTTCCCCACAGAAGTTAAGCAGGAGAAAAGCGCTCTGTCTCTGGGCATTCACATGCCTGTGAGCTTTGAAGTGGAAAACAGGGGCAGCAGGGCCACATGCTAAGTGCATTCACACTACACTATGCAGCATCATGATCAGGTGCAGGGGACGAGTGCGTTAGTGTGTCACTGTTCTTCAGGACACTACTATATTTGAAATCTAAGCTTTGTAGTCCATAAATGTTAGCTCTGTGGCTATATGGGCGCTTAGGGTATTGAAGTTTTTGAGTCAATCAACTGAGCTATAAACACCATGTGACTAATCACTTTGGAGCTGCAGGAAAAAATACATCATGACAAGAACGTGCATAGTTTTAAACCCTTCGCTAACGACCTTTGACATCATAGGCAGCAGACAGGGAAAATATTTCATACTGTATATTGCACCTATTTCATGCTTTTAACTCTTTCCCTGCCTGTGTTTTCTAAAAAAGTTGCCAGTCAGCATAGCATTTTTCATCAAAAAGCTGTGAAAATCACGTTTTTGTTAAAGACTTCGTCCAGATCGGATTCAGAACGATGATCAAAGCAGAGACTGAATAGACTGCGTCCATCAACACCACTAAAGCTTGCACAGTTGTTACCTCTTTGTGGATTTGACATTTCATTCGGTAACGTTAGGCAGTTTTGATTTATACAACTATCTGCTCCTTCTGGTTTACACAGATATTCTTCTTCCCTTGTTTTTGGATCTGGAGATGCTGTACTATTTCAAAATAGTGTCATAGCGTGTCATAAACAATGGAAAATCTCGTCAATGGCAGAGAAAGACTTAAGAGCCAACACAAATAATCAGGATTTTACTTGTCCTGCCAAAATTTTCCCTGGCCTCGCCAAAAAAAAAGTTGTCTTCATGGTTTTTGACTAATAGATAATAAGGTTGTTACAACACCACAATTTTAGATTCTAGTGAAATGGTAATCTAATATAAGAATTCTAATTTTGAAACCGCAACCTAACTATATAAAGTTAAAACATTATTAAATAAATAAACAAATTACAAGCAACATAAATAAATACAACAGCGTAAGTTGAAATAAAGCATTTTTCAGCTAGGACTAACAGCAATGTTCCTGTAAATACTAGACTTTAAAAATTAGTAAAGTAACGAAATTTAAAATAAAACACCTCAGTCTTCACTGTAGGAATGAAATATATAATTAATCCTTATTAAAGCTAAAAAAAGATATTCAGGAGCAGAATCAGACACCACACGAGTACTGAACTGAGTTCTTCCTGTGTTTGTGTCTTAAACATTAATGATATAAAATCATCTGAGTGTTTAAATTGGCAATACTCAAAAACATGTGCAAATAATAAACTTTTGTGAAGATAGATCGTAATTTCAAAAACTGTCTGACCGTCTTTGATGCTGCCCATCGGGCAGTCCTTGTCATTTTTAGTGACTGTGAAATAGTATAGATAAACATCAGATTTTTCACATGTGGCTTATTTAGTTTTACCTGTGTGAATGAAGCAGTTCACTTCCTCATAGACAAAGCTGTCATAGTTGGTGGATATCGTGAGGATGAAAATAACCAAAAACAAGAGTCATGAAGATTATTTCTTCTGCTTTTAACGGACACACTGTCATGTAAGCACCCAACCTGTAATTATAAATAAAAGTCTCACTTGAATTTTTGGAAAAAAAAAAAAAAAAAAAAGCATTTCTATAGCGTAGCCAGCTAGAAAACATAAGAAGCTGCTTATACTGAGATGACAACATAGAGCATCAGAAAATGTGTGATGTTATTGTGATAAGCAGATACACTGCAAGCTGATTTGCTAAAAGATATTATGAAGTATAAGCAAGTCAGCTGAGCAAGTAGTCAAAGTTGGTGTGTTTATATGTAGAATTTACTTTAATAGCATGGATATTTGAAGGTAACCGTACCACTCCCATCGAGTACTGAGGTTTGCAATCGCTCAAAGAAAACAAGCATCCATGTACAGGAATTTGCACATGCAATTTTGTCTGCCAAGTATTTCTGTATTTGTAAGTTTGTTTGTGTATGTCTGTGGCCAAACAGTTGAATCCATATTAACTAGTGTTGTCAATTGATTTAAAAAAAACAACAACTAATTAATCACACATTTTTCTGTAATTAATCATGATTAATCGCATCTAACACTGAAATTTTAATATATTTTTATAATGTAATACATATTATTTTCACATTGAATCTCCAAATGAATGTAAAACAACATAAAGGCAGTATTTTTTAAAATATTTGTTTAATAGCATCTTTTTTTTCTAAGTACTATGAATGAAGGCCAGTATACCGATGGCAATACTGCTACTGATGTCTCCATTAAATGGATTTTTTCTCAATTTCTGGGTATGAAATGCATAATTATAGCTATTCAACATGAACAGTAGGTTTTTTAAGTTAGGCTTTGGTTTCCTTTCTTGCATTCATATTTACACTTATCTGCTTAGTGGGCCCAGACCGCAGCAGTACTCGCACTGATAGCTTTAGCAGAGGCCATACATTAAACCTCCCGCTAGCCAATCCCATTAAAGAACCTGGACACAACGCTGTTGAAACGTTTAGGGAAGTGTTTGGGGATTAGAGAGGGAATGTTTCTTTTCGAGCTCACTCTGTGCTGGCTGCGGAGACCAAACATGGTTAGCTGGGTCAGAGGCTCTGGACTTTGCTACCTCTGAATTTAGAAACAAATAACAAAAGAGATGATGAAAACCTTACTCTTACTTTGAACATTACTGGAAGCAGCTAGAATGAGTTAGCTGTCATATTTTATTTTAAAAAAAAGGGAACTAAAGAACACAGACGCAGCCGGATCATTTCCATAATGACTAATGCTATCTAACGAGCAGCGCAAATTAGCAAAGACATGCTTTTTTTTCAGGCCGTAAATAACAGTAAATTGACTAGTGCAAACCTTAATAAATCACCCTGCATGATTCATTTAAATACTCTCCTCCCATAAATTTTGTGTCTGAAAGGGAAACTCCTACAAATGCATATGCAAAAAGAAAGAAAAAAAAAACCCTATCCACACCTTTTCAGTGCTAATTTCACTGCGTGCCTTTAGTAAATCCTGACAGTAGTTTTTTAATGCCAAAAGAGGGTTTGCGTTGCCACAAGCTGTTAGTAATTCTAACTAAATATTATCGATTTGACTGCACTGACAAGATGAGTACAAAACTTGAACTGAATAATGGCGCTACTGTAGAGCTTTATAGTTGAATCGGCACTGTTATTGAACTGAACTGAATCAACATTGAATTGAATTGACCTGAATAACAACACTATTATTGTGTAGAGCTGCTTAATAGCTAAATTGAACTTGTTTCATAATTGTTGAACTGTACACAGTTATTGAACTGAACAGAATCAACACTGAACTGACATCAGCTGAATAATGGCACTATTGTCTTCTGTAGATTTGCTTTACAGCAACATACATGATGAATCTCGCATCATTGATTCTGGCAATTGCCTGTTTATTACTGTGAAGCTGCAATCTGTGTTGCATAAAGCGCTATATAAATAAAGATGACTTGACTTGACGTATGAGAAATTGTGAGTGAAGTGTTGACGGATGGAGGGCCTGTCTTTCTGCCTGAGCTACGAGAGGCTCTTTGTAGCTTTGAGTCAGGACTGAGTGCTCTCCTGTTGTGTCTTTGCAACCTTTGACCCCCTCAGCCCATACAGACAGCAGGAGTTCAGCAGCCCTGCTGGGTCCCTCCACAACCTACTTCCTGGAGCTGGACCGACCCTATCATGACCTTCAGCACACGAAAACGGAGAAATGTCATCTGTGACGGCATGTGGTATGAGTTTCTAAAAGTGTGTGTGTGTGTGTGTGTGTGTGTGTGTGTGTGTGTGTGTGTGTGTGTGTGTGTGTGTGCACTAAAGCAGCAGATAATCAAAGCTAGCAATCAGCAATAAATCCAGACTGATTACATCAGGCATACTCAGATAAAATGTTCACATATTGTTACTTTAAAGGGTCATGGAAGACTAAACATTTTCTTTTCTTTCTTTGTTTTTTTTTTTGGAGTTAACGTGCATATGTGCATGTACTATATGCACCATCCACTATTTTTAATTTTAAGTATTTAGTTTTTTTTTTTTTTTTTTTACTAAATACTTACTACTTTCTTCCAGAAAATTCCACTCCAGACAATTGGAAGTGACATAGAAATGGACTATAAATATATCAAAAATCTAGAACAATTTTTTTTCCCCTGCCATTTTAATAAAAAGGCACAATATGAAGGCTTATGTACAGGGTTATTATAGTTTTGAATTTTATTTTCATCAGTTTACTTTGGCTTTCATTAGTTTTCACTCTGACATTTTTCATTGTTTTATAGTTTATTTACTTTTTATTTTAGTTTTAGAATTTTTGTGCTGCCAAAGTTTGGTATGATAAATCATATCATTTTAATAGCGACATTACATTTCTCAGGGCTGTCGAGTGTTATCTAGTGGCATTTTCATATTTAATGAAGGCAGGTTATAAATTTTTAAAAGTTTTATTCAAAAATGTTAACTTTTTTGTTTTATTTGAGCTAGCTTTTTCCATTTATGTCAGTTTTTATTTTTCATAAATTAGATAAATACTTTTCACTGCTGCTGTGAACAGAAGCAATTCAGCTACAAGAGAATAATGTGGTGTTGCATACAGTTGGCAGAGTGTCATATGGTGACATACTGTATGGCTGGAGCAAAAGCAGTTTGTTCCGTTTGAAAATTCTGGTGAGAACCAACTTGTGCTGGAATTGGTGGTTTCATGACACTTCATGTAAATGCCCTGGCCAGTCATTCTTTCCTCAGAAACGTGCTGTGAAGCACACTCCTCAGTCCTCACTTCACTTACATCCACTGAATCATCAAAACGCTGGTCCAATCAATGAGTACAATCTCTCCATGGCCAATCAAAAACAGCACCAACGTCTGTTCTCAGCATGCCACTCTCTCTCTGCTCTGTCTGCCAAAGTGGACTTGGCAATATCAGAGGCAGTTTGAGTCGTCGGACAGATCACAAACACACACACATGCTTTCACTCTCATGTGTTTCCAGACCCTTTAGTCAAACTAAGCCTTTGCGACACATAGGAAATGGGACTGTGAAGCCCACAGATTTTATGCATACCATTCAAATTTACACCAGTCAACACTGTTGGCTGTTGGGGGTCTGTTAGGTCAGTGCTTCTCAACTGGTTTAACTTCAGGACCCAGATTTTCTTTGGTGGTACCAAAATTGTTTATTGTATAAAATATCCTTTAAACTCGAAACCTGAACCCCATAACCTTTTGTTTTGATTTCCATTTAGGAGGTTCAAGCCTTAAATAGGGGGATCAAACCACATAATTTGCACCCTGTCCACATAAATGCCATATCAATCCTATAATTTCATAGTGATGATTTACCATACATGTCCTCAAGCAGCACAGCAAATCCTTGTACAGATGGATCACTGCTGAGTTAGTTGGCTTGACTGTGGACAATGACTGGCGTGGTCTCAGAAGCCCCTCAGTGCTCTCACAGACATGCTTCATAAACATTCGCGGGAGCTGGATGAATCACTGCTTGCTTTGGGTTTTCTTCACTATTTGCTTGCCACTGCTCAAATCTCTATATAGCCATAAAAATGATAAACTGGTGAACAAATGCACTGGAGCTGTGGAGAAGAAAAAGTGTAAATTGTTTGCAGATACGCTCGTATTGGTCCATTCTGTTCTAATTTCTGGTCCTGATCTCCTGTCTGGGGTTTATTATGGAATAATGACCAATTATTTAACAAAAACAAAAAAAAAAATTCTTGAAAAATTGATGCGAGTTATTTAATTAGCTTGCTGTATAAGTGAGAATTACCCTTGACACTGATCATTCTGAAATATGCAGCTGAATGCTCCTGTTAACCAATCAAAATTAAAATCATGCATTTTCACACACACACACACACACACACACACACACACACACACACACACACACACATCAATTTTATATATATATATATATATATATATATATATATATATATATAAACTTTCAGTTTGTTTTCATCAGTTTTCTTTGTTCTTAGTTTGTCTGTCTTGACCTAGTTTCTCAGTTCGTTTGATTAGTCATTTCATTCACCTGTTTTAATTAACTAATTTCCCTGGTGTATGAATACTTCCTGTTTGGTTCAGTTATTTGTTGGTCATCGTCTATGTTAGTCGTGTTTTAGTTATCTTCCTGAGTATTCAAGTTTCCTACTAAAGGACTATTTTGTGAGATTTCCTGTTTCATGTCTCTTTGGATTCTAAGACCCATGACAGAATGACCAACCTAACAAGAAGTTTAAAGATGGACTTATCAGTCTTGCAGAGGCTCATCACCTCCGGGAACAGGCTGCTGATAGTATACTGGTGTTGGAGGCTACAGCAGGGCGATTCACCATATAACATCAGCAAGGCAGAGAAGGAGCCCGAGCCAGAACCAGCTGCCTGGATCTTCCCTGAGCCAAAGCAAGCTGCCCAGTCCATCTCAAAGCCAGGAGCGGACCACTGCCTGATAGATCTGTGGTCCGTGGATGTAGTACCCTCCCAAATCCCCACCCTCAAGTCTTCGCCTTCCACGCCATCTGGAACTCCTGTTCCATCCGGAAATCTTCTTCCTCTGATGTCCCCACCTGACTTCCTGATCCCATCTCCTCCACTGGTTTTGTCCAGTTCCCTGGATCCACCTTGGGCCTCCCGTCTACCAGCTTGACGTGAGGTTGAGCCCTCGGCTTCACATCAGGCCTACAGGCCCTTGTCTCCACCTCGACCTGTCAGCCCGTCGGCTCCGCCGACCTTAGTGTCTGTTTCCATTGGCTCCTCCAGGTCCCTGTCCATCACCAGCTCCACGTCCACCTTCAAAGCCCCCTCCCTCCACAGTGGTATCTTCAGTTACGGCATAAGGATGCGCCTTCCGGGAGGGGAAAGTACTATCATGTTTATGGACTTTCAGTTTGTCTTCATCAGTTTTCTTTGTTCTTAGTTTGTCTTGTCTTGACCTAGTTTCTCAGTTCGTTTGATTAGTCATTTTATGTCTCTTTGGATTCTAAGACCCATGACACACACACACACACACACACACACACACACACACACACACACACACACACACACACACGTATATATATATTTTGGCTGTCTTAATCACTCACACGCAGATGAGGTATGTTCTGTCCGGTGTCAAAGGAGGGCAGTGTGGTGTCAGTAGGGTGAGAATCAGACTGGCTACTGTGTGTTTACACACTCACAGTTTCCCAGCAATACTTCCTCACTGCAGTCAGCCACAGGAATGCAGAAAATAAGTGATTCTCCAGCGTTCACACACACTCGTCTTCAAACACACACATGTACGAGTCTAAATGCCACAGCATACATCGGAAAACACACTAGTCTTGCAAGATGCATACTTGATAGGTCAATCGTTCACAGAGAAGGCCTGGGAATATTTACACAGAAATCCAGTTGTTAGTTTTATGTTGCCATTTGTTCCATAACATTGTATCAGTTATAATAACTGCATAAATAGTGTAAGTCACTCTTTAGGTAGCTCTTTCTGTCCTGTTTCTCAAGAAAGAATCTGGTTTTGAAGGCTTTTTGTTAAGAAATCTTGAAAAAAAAAAAAAAAGTATTATGAGCTTGAGCTTGTTTTGAGCTTGTCCACTTTCAACCACTTCCAGAGGTAGTCGAAAATGCATTTGACCGGATTGCTTTCGTAGAGGAAACACTCATGTGGTTAAATGTGTACGAACAGCCTCAAAAGAGCGCCTACTCTCCGCCTACTGACCAAACGCGTAAACATTATGGGAAGTGCGCGCTAGCCAGATGGGATTTAAACTTTGTCAGCTGGAGACCCAAGTTTGGTTTGAAGATGAAAAACGTACCAAGCACAATGTTCTCTCACCATTCCTTTTTTCTTCACAGCGTTTGGCATGGTATTGCGGCCATCAGAGCAGAAACGAAAACTAATGCTTTCCTTGTGTTTTTCTGTCATCTCCAGATGTGTTCATATGTAAATTGCGCAAGATTATTTTGTCCATTAGATCGAAAGATCGGGGGGGAAAAAAAATCATACATTTACCTTCCCATAGACCCTCTCCTCGAAGAAATCGGGACAGAAGTGGCTGAAAGTGAACAAAAGAGACGGATTAAAATACTTGGTGGAAACAGGTATGTGTCTCCCTCACCTCACCAACCAAAACGCATCTTAATACCAGGTGGTAACAGGGTCTAAGGCCTCTAAATGATCAACATGATCAAAACTTGAAAAAACTGAACTGAAAAACCTGTTGTACACAATCTACTACATGCCTTCTGTTGTCTGATTGATACTTTTTTAGCAAGTAAAAGGCCTTTTAGTATATTTGTAAAAGCATCCCCCTTCAGGTTGTGGGTCACATGTCTTTTTGCTGAGAAAGCTACTGATTTTTGTAAAGTAAACATGAGAATACTATCTTACTCATACTATCTTACCCAATACTCATACTATCTTACCCATGTGGAGCGTCAAAGAAGACTAGAAAGCCTGTCTGTATTGTGGGGGAGATGGCCATATAATTACCAACTGCCCAGTCCGACTACCATGCCCAGCGGTGAGTACGCAACAACTTTCTCCTTTGATTGCTCCTCTTACACGCACCCCTGAACAAATCATAAACCCTTAACTCTCTATTTCAGCGCAAGCCCTCATCGATTCTGGTTCCGTGGGGAACTTCATCTCCCACCAATTACTTCAGAAACTCAACCTCAAGAGGAAACGGAGCTCCCAGGAATTTATTGTACATACCATCATTGGAAAACCACCAGGTCGCATTTGAAGCCTCCATGAAGAATGGATTATGTTCATGGTGCTGGAAGTTTCTACCGCTGACATCATCCTAGGATGCCTGTGGATGTCTCAACAGAATCCCAACATCATCTGGAATTCTGGTGAGATCCTTCAGTGGGGGGTGATTCCTGTTTTCAAGACTGCCTGCTTCATGTCTCATTGACCTGCTGCCTGGGGCCAAATTACCCAAGGGTCGGATTTCCACTGTCCATCCCGAACCAAAAGGCCATGGAGGAGTATATTGAGGAAGCTCTTCAACAACAGTTCATCCGACCACCTACGTCCTCTGCCGCTTCCAGCGTTTTCTTTGAACAGCAAGAAGGACAGAGGCTTGTGGCCATGCATCGACTACCGCATCCTCAACAAACAAACAGTGAAGTGTTGTTATCCCCTTCCTCTGGTACCTGCCACCTTAGAACAACTGCGTAGAGCCTGCATCTTTTCCAAACTGGACCTGCGGAGTGCGTACAACCTCATTTGAATACATGATAGTGATGAATGGAAGACCTCCTTCGTAACACCCTCAGGCCACTACGAATATCTGGTGATGCCATGTGGACTGTCCACCCCCTCGTATTTCAGGGGTACAGGAATGAGGTTTTCCGTGAGTTCCTCCACCAGTTCGTCATCGTCTACATCAACGACATTCTCATCTACTACCGGAACCAGGCCAAACATCGCTAACACTTCAGGTCCTTCAGAAGCTGAGAGATCACCATCTTTACCTCAAGCATGAAAAATGCAAGTTCCACAAACCCTCCACTCACTTCGATATGTCATCGACCAGAATGATATCGAGATGGACCGGAGGAAGGTGGAGAACATCTGTGACCGGCCCTTACCATCCACAGTTAAGGAGTTACAACACTTCCTTGGATTTGCGAACTTCTACCGAAGCTTCATCAACAATTACAGTCTCATCAGTTCTCCACCCACATCTCAACTCAAAGATTGGCCCAAGTCTCTGTCCTGGAACCAGTCAGTCACACAAGCCTTCCATCGTCTCAAAGAAGCTTTCCTCACAGCTCCTGTTCCGGTTCATCCTAACCGAGATCTTCCATTCATTGTTGAAGTGGATGCCCCCACTACTGGGGTAGGAGCTGTGTTCTCTCAGCAGCAGGGTGACCCTCAACGACTCCATCCATGTGCCTTCTTTTCCAAAAAGCTGTCCCTGGCAGAGCAAAATTATGATATCGGCAACTGAGAGCTTTTGGCGATCAAGCTATTGAAGCTATTGAAGAGTGGAGACACTGGCTGGAGGAAGCCAATCATCAGTTTGAAGTTATCATAGATCATTGAAACATTGAATATCTCTGCGATGCAAAGAGACTTAACCTTCGACAAGCCCGATGGGCACTTTTCTTCACCAGATTCAATTTCATTATCACTTATCGTCCTGGTCACAAGAACTGTAAAGCGGATACTCTTTCTCGGTTATACAATCCAGAAACCCAACTCTTCTCCTCCTGAATCCATCCTCCCTCCAGCCATTATTGTAAGTTCCATCATATGGGTTCTTGACAACCAAATTGACCAAGCCACTCACTCTGAACCTGCTCCGCCGGGAGGGCCTGAGGGACGAATATATGTTCCTTCTTCCCTTTGTCCATCCCTCATGGACTCAGTGAACACCTCTCTGGGCTTTGGACACCCAGGCAGCCAGCGAACCCTATTGCTTCTTCAAAATTGTTACTGGTGGCCCACCATGACCCAGGATATCTCCCGATACATGAGGGTAGCTCAGTCTGTGCCACCATCAACACTCCTCGAAGGTTCCCGGAGGGAAAGCTGGTCCCACTGCCAATACCTCAAAGACCCTGGTCTCATGTAGGAATCAACTTCATGACGGTTCTACCTTCTTCCAACTCTAACACCTGTGTATTCGTAGTAGTTGTAGTGTTTTCTCCAAAGCCTGCAAACTAATGCCCCTGTAAGGCCTGCACACAGCACTGGAGGCCACTGAACTGCTGTTCCAGCATGTATTTAATCATTTTGGACTCCCGGAGGACATTGTGTCAGAGAGAGGCCCTTAGTTCATCTCCTGAGTTTGGCAGGCTTTCAAGTTATTGGGTGTCTCCGTAAGCCTTTCGTCAGGATACCATCCGCAAACTAACGGCCAGACTGAGCGTAAGATCCAGGAGATCGGGAGATACCTGCGGTCCTACTGCCACCAACACCAACAGCTGGAGCCATTTCCTCCCCCAGGCTGAGTATGATGTGACAGCCCACCATGTGGTTTAACACCCTTCCAATGCATGTTCTGTTACCAGCCACCTCTGTATCATCACAGGATTATCTGCCATTCTGCCAATCTGCAGAATCACTCAGCTCCACTCATCTGTTCACAATCACCTGATTACTGACTTACTGCACCTGCACCCAATCACCAGCACTCCCTTTATAAGCAGTCACTATCCACACTTCAGTTGTCTGGTCTTGTCGTTTTTCATCCAACATTCACAGACTACCCACCTGTTGGACTCACCTAAGATACCAGCCTGTCTTCTTCGTCTCCTGTCATCCATCTTCTGTCATCCAGTTCCAGCCACCTGCAAATCTTCTTGTCTTGTCTCCATCTGTTTCATGACACAAACTTCTAGAAAATCCAAGTATTTTGATATTTTGTGCCAGAGTCAGATTCTGAGGTAGTGCAAATATTATGGTAATGAACAAAAGGTTAACAGTAAAGTGCATAAAATAGCATAAACAATAGTGCTGTAGCGATTGAGATGGTTACAGAGTCAGTTCTAGCATACTGTGTGAGCTCAAGAGTGGTGTTTTGATTCTAAAATAATTATGTGATTATAATGATTCTATAATAAACCTCATTAGCATAGAAAAAGGGCAAATTTCCACCGATAACATAAACATATATTGTGCAGTGGTCCTATAAGGTTATGGTTAAGTTAAACTGCAGGCAGATAGTGAATAAGACACATCATCAAACTATGACAAACAACTTAATAAAGCAACATTCAACAGGATCTTTACTCAACCCTGGTCAAAGCAGAGTCCTGTTTGATTAGCCTTCCCATGAGCCCCTGCTTAAACCAGCCAGAGGAGTCCACACATTGGAAGCAAAACAAGACTCAAAACACAAAGCACATTCACGGATGATCTGCATGTATTTGGTGCATTTGACTGGAAGAAAAAGTATACAGTCTGGCCAGCTGGATCTGTTTTTCCTGCAAGGAAGCTCAGTATTATCTGTTATCATCAGTTAGGACTTTATGAATCATTTGCAAAATATGAAACTGGGTGTTGCTTTATAGCTTTGAGTATATATTGAACTGTAGCTCATCATCAGAATCATTGCTGACACTTCGCACATGTAACAGATGGTCTGTTGGACATTTATGGGAGGATCCTCTGGAGGGACTATCCAAATAAAATGCTTCCACATCCCAGTGTTATGAGACCTGCCCTTGGATACACGCACATATAGGAGCTCATATAATCAGGCTTACCCCAGGTCAGCTGGCAGTGCTGAATATTGCGTTCTTATGTGGTGGTCAGAGAGATCCTTCATGTCTTGTTATATATAAAACTAAAATTAAACACATCTGCAATGTTAATCAGATGCTCAGCTCATACAATTCCTGAGCCAAACACACTCTATCACTCATGGATACACACAAAATACTCCTCTTTCAAACACACTAGCAGGACTTTGTGGTTTCATTCGCAGGCATATGGAGTGTGTGTTCATGTTGACTGAACTCTAAGTGTGTTTCCACTTATCCAGCCCGGAGGAGACTTCAGGATGAGTCCTGTCAGATCAGACCACTTACTGCAGTCAGTGTGTAATGATGTGAGCCAGCGGGAGATCTTTACAGCAAATCATAAAGAACCTACAAAGAAAATTGCCATCATATTCATAGGCATTTCTTCAATTTTTGCCACTTTTGGTCATGAAAAGTTTTAGAAATTAAGCTTAAAAATGAAACAGAATCTGCTGATTTTCCAATTATGTATCTGTCAACACAATGACATTACTCTTATAAGCCAGTTAAGCCAATATTCTGTTTTCTGAAATCTGAAAAAGACAACCGGCATGCAAGTTTTGTCATATAAATGTACTGACCTTCCAATAGAGGGTATGCATCGACATCACTTTCCCGCCGAAAGCGCGCTCCCTCAGCTGGACTGAGTGGCAAAAGAACCTGCTGCGTGACTGGATTTAATAGGGTAAACTGCGAAAACGCAAGTAAAACTAACGATTATACTAAAGGTTGGAATTTAATGTGTTCCTTACATCTTGTCAAATAAACCTAATCTATGGATACCGACATGCAGCCGGGAGTCGTGTTTCCTGACATTTATATGTGCCTGATTTCGATGGCGGGAAATACATAAAGCAAATCTGCCTGTGAATATTTTATATAACTACAATATAGGTAGGTTTAAATCTGCATAATCAATTATATCAATGTTAGATCATCATATTGTCCAGCCCTAAAACATATATAGTTTTATAGTATAGTTTTTGTCAGTGTTTATTTAAAAACACACAATTATGCAGAATATAAGATGGAAAATATTTAATTGATGAGTTGTCAACACAATATATAACAATACAATATATACGGTATGATTTTACCTCAAAATCCAACAATTTGACACAAAATGATAACTGCAAATCCATGTTTCTCTGCTGGAGTCGAGTTGTTTCTGTGAATTGTAGTGATCCATTTGCTTCTTTTTCTTGTAGCTTTCTGCAGTTTTTAAATATATACCTCAGGTTTTGTGTCAAAGCTATTTGTACAGTCAATCACAAAGCTCTTTCCCATTTTGGATGTGTTTTGTGTGTTTTTTTTGTGAGATTTAAAGGGGCCGCAGCCTGAATCTGTGCATAGTTAATGATGCCCCAAAATAGGCAGTTAAAAAAATTAATAAAAAAAAAAATCTATGGGGTATTTTGAGCTGAAACTTCACAGACACATTCAGGGGACACCTTAGACTTATATTACATCTTGTAAAAACTGGTTCTAGGGCACCTTTAAAGGGAATGATTGTGGTGGGGAGTTTGGTCAAACTATGGCAGTGATACAGCGAATAGTTGTGCTAAATCAAAGACAGCGCCGTCCATGGAGCCATTTAGTGTACGTGCACTATTTCATCAGTGAAAACTTTAGTCCCGTGGCTACAATGTCAGAAGCTGCAATTTCACCTGCCACGGCAGCAAATTCAGCAGCTTTTAGATCTTGTTGGTCTGACTTTGTTGCTGGAGCTACAATGGAGCTACCACCTTAGCCCTGAAATTCAGCTGCTGAAGGCTCTCTGCTTTTTTATGCAGTGGGGAGATTTCTTGAGGTGGATGGGGATGGATATGGGCTGAGTAACACCTCGGTGTGGTTGTGCATTCACTCAGTCACGAACATCCTGCTCCGTCACGCCACAGATTATATCCGTATGCCTTCTGCCAGGCACGAAGTGATGGAAGCGCATCAAGGCTTCCATGCCATTGCCGGTATACCGCAAGTAATAGGCCTTGTTGACAGGACACTTATCCCATCGCCAACCTATCAGCACTCGACCAGGCCTTCATTTTCCAGGTGGGGTCGACCACAGGGGGATGTTAGCACACATAAGCTTTGTGTGGGCCAATTCAGCGGTGGGTCAAGATGCTGAAAGAGGGGGTTTTGGGCAGAGCGTTTTTAGGAGACAGCAGCTACCCCCTTGGAACCTACAGTGCATCTGGAAAGTATTCACAGCGCTTCACTTTTTCCACATTTTGTTATGTTACAGCCTTATTCCAAAATGGATAAAATTCATTATTATCCTCAAAATTCTACAAACAATATCCCATATGACAACATGAAAGAAGCTTGTTTGAAATCTTTGCAAATTTATTACAAATGAAAAACAAAAAAGTCACATGTACAGAAGTATTTACAGCCTTTTCCATCACATTCAAAATTGAGCTCAGATGCATCCTGTTTCCTCTGATCATCCTTGAGATGTTTCTTCAACTTGATTGGAGTCCACCTGTGGTAAATTCAGTTGATTGGACATGATTTGGAAAGACACACATCTGTCTATATAAGGTCCCACAGTTAACAGTGCATAGCACAAGAGCACAAACCAAGCCATGAAGTCCATGGAATTGTCTGTAGACCTCCAATACAGGATTGTATTGAAGCACAGATCTGGGGAAGGCTACAGAAAAATTTCTGCAGCATTGAAGGTCCCAATGAGCACAGTGGCCTCCATCATCTGTAAATGGAAGAAGTTTGGAACCACCAGGACTCTTCCTAGAGCGGGCTGCCTAGCCAAACAGAGCGATCGGGGGATAAGGGCCTTAGCCAGGGAGGTGACAGACAGAGCTCCAACATTTCTCTGTGAAGAGGAGAACCTTCCAGAAGAACAACCATCTCTGCAGCACTCCACCATTCAGGCCTGTATGGTAGAGTGGCCAGATGGAAGCCACTCCTCAGCCTGGAGTTTGCCAAAAGGCACCTGAAAGACTCTTAGACCGTGAGAAACAAAAATTCTCTGGTCTGATAAAACAAAAAATGAACTCTTTGGCCTGAATAGCAAGCATCATGTCTGGAGGAAACCAGGCACCGCTCATCACCTGGCCAATATCATCCCTACAGTGAAGCATGGTGGTGGCACCATCATGCTGTGGGGATTGTTTTTCAGCAGCAGGAACTGGGAGACTAGTCAGGATCGAGGGAAAGATGAATGCAGCAATGTACAGAGACATCCTTTATGAAAACCTGCTCCAGAGCGCTCTGGACCTCAGACTGGGGCGAAGGTTCATCTTCCAACAGGACAACAACCCTAAGCACACAGCCAAGATAACAAAGGAGTGTCTATGGGACAACTCAGTGAATGTCCTTGAGTGGCAGACAGAGCCCAGACTTGAACCTGATTGAACATCTCTGGAGAGATCTGAAAATGGCTGTGCACCGACGCTCCCCATCCAACCTGATGGAGCTTGAGAGGTCCTGCAAAGAAGGAGAAACTTCCTAAAAATAGGTGTGCCAAGCTTGTAGCATCATACTCAAAAAGACTTGAGGCTGTAATTGGTGCCAAAGGTGCTTCAACAAACTATTGAGCAAAGGCTGTGAATACTTTCTGGATGCACTCTATCTTCTAAATCCAGTCACCAACCCCATCATGCAGGCCAAGCACAATTACAACATCGCACACAATCGTACCCGCAACTTGGTGGAGCGCTCGATTGGGTGCTGAAAGATGCGTTTCCGGTGCATGCATAAATCAGCTGGAGGGTTGCAAATGAAGCCAGAACGATGTTGTTCAGTAGCAATAGTTACAGCCATGCTACACAACATTGCAGTCAGTGGAGGTGCAGCTTTGCCAGAAGAGGAGGAAGAAGATGTTCACAACCCACCTCAACTAACCGCTACACGTTGCTGGTTTACAAACGTCAACAGGTACATTAGTTTTCCAGGTAGTTTCAGAATACACATACCTCAGTGTAGAAATCACAGTTTGTCAGAAATTTAGTTCATGAGATTGGTAGGAGTCAACACTTGGTTCATTAACATAATAGTATATCGTATTCCCCCCAACCCCTGAAGTACTCATTAAACAATGTAGCTTATTGGACATGCTCAATAAGATGGTTAAAGCATCTTTCACTATTATGTGCCACAGATCATTGCGCAATGAATTCTTTACAATAAAGATGCTCTGCAGACCCAACATCAATGACAGCAAGTTTGTGTTCAATCAAATTGGTGTTTATTTAAACAAAAACACCAGGGTTTGATTCAGTTTGCAATTTGGATTATTTTTATAAGATCGCATGAGTCCTGATAAATGCAATTTTAACTATTTCTGAAGTGCTTATTTTATGAAGAGCAACAATGCTTTCTCACATAACACAGTGAAGCAGCCCCTGCATAGAGTGAATAATCGATTCTCGAGCCATCGATATCAATCAATTCAGTACCACTGTCATGGACAGCACCTGATAACATCACACGTAAGAAGGTATACCTTAAAGTTCACCCAAAACAAAAAAAAATTGTCATTAAGTACTCACCCTCATGTTGTTATTAATTGTTTTTTCATAGTTTTCACCTCCTACACAACGTTCTTTAAATAGCATATGAACTGACACAACTGAAACCTGGTCTAAAGTCAATGGCGCAATATTTGTTTTGTTATTTAAAGAGTGCGTTAGTAATATGTGCCTATAGGCAGGAGCACAACGCACGTAGACTCTGCTTATTACACACAGGGATGCACAGCAGCACACAAACATGCCAAATATTAAAAATAAAAAGATTACAATGTAAAAGATTAATATTGTGTGCATAAATATAAAAATGCTTTGGTGGAATCCGGCTTTTCCCATAGATGGTCTGCTCACACACTTTAACCTTGCACACGAGCAGATCCGTTTCCTCGCTAGAGTAGTGTTAATTTTTTCCACTTGCAAATTCCACCATGTAAATAGCGAATCCGCCATGGCGCGAGTGCAATTGGCTTTTAAAAGGGAATGGAAGATGAGATTCTGATTGGTTTATTGCACATTATGCCCAAAACACACCCATTACTCATTAAGAGAATAGGAACAACCCTTTTAGACCATGTGCCTGGTGTGCCGACTATTTTCCCCGTCTTTAAACTAGCAAAAGTGGATTCGTACACGCCCTAAGTTAACTTGCACCGTGCACTTTAGACCATGTGCTTAGATCGTTAAAATAGGGTCCTATGGATGGACCACTGTAGTCACGTTGACTATTTTAACGATGTCTTAGTAACACTTTATGACAAGGTTCATTAGTTAACATTAGTTAACTACATTAGTTAACATGAACTAATAATGAACTGCACTTATACAGCATTTATTAATCTTTGTTAATGTTCATTTCAACATTTACTAATACATGTTTAAAATCTTAACATTAGTTAATGCACTGTGAACTAACATGAACAAACAATGAACAACTGTATTTTCATTAACTAACGTTAACGAAGATTAGTAAATACACTAACAAATGTATTGCTCATGATTAGTTCATGTTAGTTAATACATTAACTAATGTTTAACTAATTAACCTTATTGTGAAGTTTTGCCGATGTCTTTAGTACCTTTCTGGACCTCAAAAGGTGCAATGACGTTGCTGCCTGTGGTTCAGAAACCCTCGGATTTCATCAAAAATATCTCTAAAATAATTTGTGTTCTGAAGATGAATGAAGGTCTTACGAGTTTGGGACGACATGAGGGTGAGTACTTAATGACAGAAATTTCATTTTTGGATAAACTACTTCTTTAAGCAACCTACTAAAGTATAGTTCAGGGAACATGCCTAGAAAAGGTATACCTTTAGTTAAGTCTTAGCATGCTAAGAGACAACGTTATCGGGAAACGCTCTCCTAATAAATATTAGATGACTCAATGACTGTTTATAAGGTCATATTCTGATTATGCATGCCTCATGAAAAGGTGTTAAAATTACTGCCACAACCTGATTAAACCAATATTTTGTTTTTCAGAAATCTGAATAAGACAGATCTGGCACATTCCTGTGTTAATCAGAATTTAGAGTTACTCCAGTATTTCCACAAGTGAATAGTAGAAATTAAATGAACATGTCTTAGTTTATTCAGAATATGCTGAATATGTATTCAGAAATAGATGTGTGAAGCATATGTAAACCTCTGTTACAATATAAACACTTAAAGGGATATTTCTGAGATGAAAGAACAAATTCTTAACAGTGTTCTGCACAAAAGGCTAAAACGACAGACTGGCATCAAAAATAACTCCAAGTTTTGGAACTCCAAGGAATCACCATCAAAAGACAAAGCTAGAGAACCAGCATTACGCAGTTGATGGGGAGAGCCAAGAAGCATGACTTCAGTTTTGGAACTATTCAAGCACAGGAAGTTCCATATCTTAATCTCTGAAATACAGTTTGAAAAAATGAATAAGTCCACGTCTTGACCCCGTTTTGAGTGGAAGTAAATCTGGGTATCATCCATATAATGACAGAGTGGGAAAACATAAATACTATAAAGCAAAGGACCAAGAATTGAGCCCTGGGGGACACCCATAGTAACAGAACCAACCTCTGATCTGTGCCCATCCATAAAAACAAAGTGACTGCTATCAGAAAAATAGGATCTAAACCAGTCCAGAGCAGTCTCAGTTACACCATAGACAGATTCAGGTCTACTAAGTAATAGCTGCACTTAGGTCCAATAGAATAAGGATTGACACAGAACCAGAGTCGGATGCTAATAGCAGGTTGTTAACGACTTTAACCAAGGCTGTCTCAGTACTGTGCAATTTCCGAAACCCAGACTTATGGGGCTCAAAGTGGTTATTAACAGTTAAATGATTGTGTAATTGAGAAGCCACAACACCCTCTAAATGTTTGCTTTTTAGAACAGGAGTGATAGCAGCAGTTTTAAGTGCTGCTGGCACAACACCAGTTGACAAAGAGTCATTTATAATTGAAAGAACAGTAGGACACAAAAAGCTGAAACAAGATTTAAATAAACTAGATGGCAAGGGATCAAGGATGCAAGTGATAGCTTTCATACAAGATACCTGCTCACTGAGTGAATCAGAAAGTAGTAAGGAAAATTTAGACAGAGGGATACCAGAAAAGCTTGAAAAGTTGACTGCTGAAGCAGGAGGACCGTAGGAACAAGTTATTTGCGAACACTGGCAATTTTATCACTAAAAAAAGTTGAGAATATCATTGCATAACTGAACTGATGCAGTCTGAGAATTAGCACCATCAACTTAAAACTACTAATAGTGTGATAGAGCTGCCTGGGATTATTTTGATTATTTTCAATAATCTGTGAAAAGTAGGAAGATGCTTGCTTTCTCAATTGCAACTTTGTACAGACCCAGAGAGGTAAAAAAAAAAGCTCATAACATGAACAACGCCACTTTCGCTCCAGTTTGCGACAAGCTACCTTCTTTGAGCGCAGATTATCGTTATACCAAGGAGCCGAGTGTACAAAAGAAACAGTGCAAGATTTTAAAGGAGCAAATATGTCCAAATTGACTGTAAGGGCATCATTTAACAGAACAATTTTATCCTCAAGGGGAGCTGAAGACAACCCGTCTAACGAAGAGGCAATGGATTCAGAAAATGACTTTCCCTTTAAAAAGTAAAGTAAGGTATTACTCATAATTATTCTGTAATTTAATTACAGTTAATTATAATGTAATTGCATTAAATACTCTATAGAACAATTTTTATATAAAACAATAGTGAATTTAACATCAAAATGTAACGTCTAATGTTAAAATTTATGTTTTAAATGTAACCTTCTCCCTTTAAAGCTGCAGTCTGCGATTTTTGGCCATCTAGCGGTTAATAAACAGAACTGCACGCGTCTTGCGGAAGAACATTGTAGCCGGAGCTACTTTTCTCCGTGTATGTCTATGGCGAGTCACGCAGTTACTGTGATACTCTGCGGCGGGTCCTACCAGTCCGGTCTGAAATAGTCCCAATATAAACACTTATTATAAGTGTACCATAATGATTCAGTGTAAGACAAAAACACAGTTTGGAAAATGGATTCATGTTGTACATTCTCATTATATAATTTTTGTAAATTCTGAACACAAAAAAAGTTACGGACAGCAGCTTTAAATACTTTGGTAAGTTCAAGAATAATTTATGGTTGAGGTTGATATGAGATTTAGAAAGTAATTAGTAATAAGTAATGCAATACTTTTTAGAGAGAGCAATTAGAACAGTCATCAAATTACTCTGTTAAAGATGTAATTAGTAGCTAGTAATTAATTACTTCTTTACTTACCAAACACTGGTTGCTATTCACTGAGCGTGAGCAGGACATTTTTTAAATTTCTCCTTTTGTGGTCCCGAAAAAGAAAGAATACTGCATTAGAACAACACCAGGGTGAGTAAATGACTTAATTTTCATTTTAGGGTGAACTAACTCTTTAACTGGAATATAGACCTTAAACAGAAAACAATGTACATATAAACATGCTCAGTGTCTATGTAATGAAGGTTAAACATATGTAATGACGCTATGTATAGCAAAATGTACTGAACCCTGTGCTACTGTGGTTTTCATCTGACAGACATGACCCCTGTCTGGGTCAATGGTTATCCATCACAGCTCACACATCACAGGCACTATACCCAGTCAGAGCATGTAATTTCACCCCTCTGGGTTCTGGATGCAGGGGACACTGTAATTGAGCCCCTTACAGAGTCTAACAGAGCCACTAATCCTCCTATTCTGAACCTCATCTTCACCTTCCCCTCTCCAGCTGTGTCACATCCATCTATGTCTGCTGGCCTGATTAATGCCACCTTCTTGTGTCCACCATAGCAACTGTCTGGGAGTCCCGTCCACCGTCCACAGATGTCCACTCATTATGCAGGTCATAAAGGGATAGTTCATCCAAAAATCTAAATTCTGTCATCATCATGTTGTTCCATTGGTCTGTACACAGTACACTTTGTTTGTTTGTTTGTTTGTTTGTTTGTTTATAATACTTTTTTATTAATTTTCATTTTATACAAAAAAAACAGCCTTGCCAACTGATTCATTTGTGCTCCGGATCTTCCTGAAGCAGTGTTTTGAAATCGGCCATCACTAAAAAAGTCGTTTTTTTTTTGTTTTTTTTTGGCACATCAAAAATATTCTTGTGGCTTTATAATATTAATATTGAACCACTGTACTCACATGAACTGATTTAAATATGTTTTTAGTACATTAATGGATCTTGAGAGAGGAAGTGTCATTGCTCCCTATATACAAAAATATCTTAATTTGTGTTCCAAGATTAACGAAGGTTTTACGGGTGTGGAACGGCATGACGGTAAGTAATAAATGACAGAATTTTCATTTTTGAGTGAACTAAACCTTTAAAAGAACAGCATTTATTTGAAACAGAAATCTTTTGTAACAGAAATATCTTCACTGTCACTTTTTGTGTATAAAAAATGTGTACATTTATTTTTTTAATCTTACTTACCCCAGACTTTGAATGGTAGTTTATCATGGTTTCCACAAAAATATTAAGTGTATATCATATCATATTAGAATGATTTCTGAAAGGTCATGTGACACTGAAGACTGGAGTAATGACAAAGTCACTATAAGGCAAGCCAATGGAGAAGAGGCTTCTCTACGCTCCTTTAATAAACCGATATTGAGAGGAAATAACTTATCGTTTAATGAATCAGCAGCCTATCGGCTAATCTTCAACATGTTTGCTCTAACACTTTCTTTTTGGATTTACCTGTTTTAGAGTTTACACCAATATACTGCTGTTTTTTGTAAGAGAAGACATGGACAATTGTGCGACAGGTATGATTCATTTTACAGCACTTTTTCATTTCTGTGGTACCCGCAAACTGTGATTGACTGTTGCACAACTCTGAACGAAATTCAGTGATCTGCGAAAGTGTGGAGAAAATCAGCACACCAGCCCCAGCCATCATCCCAGTGATGGTGAAGCCTGTGTCCACAGCAGATGCAAAGTCTGAACCTCCCACGATTTGATTGCCAACATCATGGACTGAGCTAAGGATCGTTTCAGAGCCCGAGCCTGACGTAACGTCTGACCGGGTGTGTAAGCCGGCTACATTGACCGTTCAAGAGGGATTATTGGTGGAGTTTGAGGGGATAACGTGGAGCCCTCTTCCCTCAGCAGCAGGGGAAGATGGGGCACTGATTGATTGGGAGAGTGAGTGCATCCTGCCCATTTCACTTCCCTGCACCGAGTGTGTCCCTGCACACAGCACAGAATTATTGGAATCTCTGATCCTACCCTGCCTCCCACTTCCATCTCCCATCTCCCATATCTGCCTGTTCCAAGTTTGCCTGTTCTATGTCTTTCAAGAGAGCCGTTCATGAATTTTATGCCTGTCTCGTGTGACCGTTAAGCCTGTCCATTCACCCCCACCTGCACTGCCCAGTCCTCCAGCCCTGCCTGCACTGCTTCTCCTCAGCCCTTCAGCTCTGCCTTCACCCTGGTTCCTCCTACATTCTTCTCTGCCCTGGCATTGCCTGTCCTGTGTCCTGGTTCCACGTCCTCCACCTAAGCCCCCTCCCGCCCTCCTCTGTTGGACTCTTGTTGTTTTTGTTAATAAGGCGTGAGGACGCACCTTCTAGATGTTAGGGATCATCTGGGTTTGTTTCTGTTTTGGGTGGGTTTTGTCACATTTTTTGTCACATAGTTTTCAGTTCATTGCTATGGTTTTTCATCATTTGATTAAATTACACACCTACTGTGCATTTCGTTAATTGGTTTGGTTCAGAGTATTTAATCCCTATGTTTTGTTTTGCTTTGCTTAGATCCATTTCTCCTATTTTACTTTCAACCAAGCCATGACACCTGTAGTGTGTCCATCTGCTAAATTATCCATCTACTGTCAATAAACACTGCTTTGGGTTCAACTAAACATACTTCTCTGAGTGTCTCCATAACACTTTGCATCACAGGAATAAATTACATTTTAAAATATATTCAAATAGAAAACAGCTAATTTAATTTGTAACAATATTTTACAATATCACTGTCTTTACTGTAATTTCAACAAATAAATGCAGCCTTGGTGAGCAGAGAAGACTTCTTTCAAAAACATTTAAAAAAAAAAAATTCCAATAATCGGTATCATACATTTAATAATATGCCCTTATCATGTAACATACAAGACAAATAATCTAATGACACATTCAAGGATAGTTGCTAAGGATAGGGCTCTATCTGAGATCCATTGTAAAAGTATGCATTTTCTAGCACAGAAAGTAAGCTTACTAAAAAGCTTTATCTTGTGTCTATTAAGACCTATGGAAGGAGGTATTCCCAGTAGTTAAGACACTGGATCTGGACAAGCCTCTTTGTTAAACTTTAGCTCTTTGTGGAACATGTAGTATAAATGAGAATGGGAAACAGCAGATACCCTAAACGAGTGTGTGTTTGTGGACATAATGTGTGGATTCTGATCATCTGTCTTTGCATGTGTTTATGTTAGCATGCACATGTGTGTCATAAGCGCTGTCTGTGCATCTCTGTGACTCCGCAGTCTGTGGCGCCGTCTGATATGGCAGTGGAGCCCCGCAGCAGGGAGCCTTCATCGCAAGCACTTAGGAAGAGAGTGAGTGAGCAGCCGTAGAGTAAACTGAGCTTAGCTCTGGCACCAGACATGTATAAAGCCCAGAGCAGGATGATCACTCTGTGTTTGGCATGGCTTAACGGTGGGCATGATGGAGCTGGGGGTGTGGTGGGTGTGTGTGGGGGGGTGTTGTGTGGTGTGTGTGTATGACAGTATATTGACTTAGTCTCATCTATACTGCATGTTGTAGCCAGATGTTCAGATTGTCCAGATTGTAGCATCAGATACAGACTCGGTTTAGTGAGGCCCAAACCCATTAAAGTGAAGCCTGATGTGACCCGGTTTCTTTCATTTAGCAGGACTTGACTGCTTCAACAAACCATATTGCAGAAAATTTTTTGACAAAATTTTAAGATGGTATTAACTTCACTTGGGTCATATGCATCAGTGCTATGTTACTGGAAGAAAAGTTCTGTGTTGGGGAATAAAAAAATAAAAGTAATGCTATTAAGCAGTGTTGTGGAAAGTTATTTTTAAAAGTAATGTGTTACAATTACAGCTGCCCCCTAATAGTCGACTAGCCAACCAAAAATGTATTAGTCGCAAGAAAAAAAATTATTCACAGGAAGTGGCGAAGTCACGCAGTCTGTGACGGTCAGATCTTTAACAGCTGGTCTATGTGGTAAATACAGTATATCAGGCAGGACATCCAAACACTTGCCTATCAGTGCGCTTACTGCATGACAGCTAACATGGTGGCGCCGGTGTGTTCACTTGCACTTAAAATACTCAGTAATTTTTGGTCATACAGATAAGAGTAATATATCTTTTAAATCTGTGAAGACTCTACTTTTATTAGTGTGCTCTCACAATAACAACAAAACGTCGTGCTTTTGCAAAATAATGAAAGCACACAGGGTGCACTTTCTGCCATCTCTCTCTGTGAACTAATGCGCACCAAGAAGAAAAAGAAAGAACCAAAACTCCATGTAAACTTGCCTCACATACATGAAAAATGTATCTATAGAAAGCAAAATGTCTACTTTTAAATGAACGAGTTCAAATGGCAAAAAAAAATTTGTCCGGTTATGTAATCCGTATGAAATGTGCATATAGGTGCGTCCACTACTGTGGAGATGACGAGTCAACATCGTCAACTTCATCACTGCAGCCGAAAATACAGAAAACACTAGTTCATCAATTAATTGTTAAAATGTTATTTGAAATATGAATTATATAAAATGTTTTTTCCTGATGCATTTATAATCATTACTTCTGCCGGTGCGCTGTGGCAAGTTTAATGCATGTGCTTGATTAGGCTATGTAGGCATTTAAGGCTCTTTATTATGATTTATATGGTTTATTAATACACATGTGATTAGTCAACTAATTGCTTAAAATTAATGACTACTAGTCGGCCAGAGAAAATCTTTAGTTGAGGGCAGCCCTAGTTACAATATTGTGTTACTCCCTAAAAAGTAACTAATTGTATTACTTAGTTACTTTCTATGGAAAGTAATATGTTGCACTACTTTTGCGTTACTTTTTCTCACCTGGATTGGGATTGCTTGTTTCTTTTTTAATAACAACAACAATTTTTTTGGCAAATGTAAAGGCCCTTTCACACTAGTGAAATGAATAACCCTCAGGCTGAAGAAAATCAAGCATAGCATCATTTCTGGCAGGTCACGTCAGTCAAGCTCACATCAACTGACTCTCAGGTGACTCACATCTACCTATAGGAATACAAAGCCTGTGATTCACATCCACCTAAAGGAATACAAAGCCTATCAATTCACCTCTTGTAGGGAGAGGTCACTCAAGCCGCAGGCCTCTTCTGATTTTTCTCAAGAAAAGTTCTTTTTTTATGCTGAGTAAACCTGGTTGTTAACGTTGGGAAGCATTCTCCTTCTCACTAAGAAAGAAACACTATGGAGACCACATCCTACCCAAAGGGGGAGGTTAGCATGTGGAAAAATGTCCTATGGACTCACCAGAGGGGAGTATTACATATTCGGAAAAGTCCCTGTGGTGGGCTCTACCTGATGAGGGGAGACTACCGGCTTCACAGTGACTGGTGACGGAGCTAGCATTGTCCTAGCATTGACACTCTGTTCACTGAGAAGATTGCACAGAGTCTGTGCAATCAGGCTCATTGGGGGAAACGCATACTTGCACAGGCCCCGGGGCCAGCTGTGCACTGGTGCGTCTGTGCCGAGGGGGGCCTCGGTCAGGGAATACCGCAGACGACAGTGGGAGGATTCCTGGGAAGCGAACAGACAGGTCTACCTGTGCTTTGCCGAATTGACTCCATATCAGCTGGACCGCCTGGGGATGGAGTTGCCACTCTCCACGGAATGTAACCTTTTGCGAGAGTGCATCGGCTGCGCGATTGAGGATGTCTGGAATGTGGGTGGCACTGCTGCTGCTGCTGCTGACTTCAGGGGAGGAAATGGTGGGTAATTTGTGACAAGCGTTGCAAGCAGATGCCACACTGGCAATTTATATATGCCACTGTCGCTGTGTTGTTCATCCAGACCAACATGTGCTTGCCCTGAATCAATGGTCGAAACCTCCTCAGAGTTAGTTGCACAGCCAACAGCTCTAGGCTGTTGATGTGTCAGTGCAGTCGGGGCCCTGTCCAGGGTCCCGAGGCTGCATGCCCATTGCATACAGTGCCCCAGCTGGTCTAGGAGGCAATTGTTGTGACAACACGCCTGGATACTCATTCTAGGGGAACTCCTGCCCATAGAAATGTATGGTCTGACCAATGGTTGAATAAGCGATGACAGATCAGTGTGATGCCCATCTCAAGACTCAAGCCTGAAGCCAATGCTGAAGTGGTCTCATATGCCCCTGGAGCTTCTGACAATACTTCAGTGGAATCACTGTTGAACATTCTCAAGCCATTAAGCACTGACTGTGCACATTCCTAAGAAAGATGTGCTGTCATTGCAATCAAGTAAAAAAAATGAAAATGAAATCTTCATAAAGACGCACGTAAGGGGACAGGGAGAGCCCAAAGGGGTGGACCTTGTACTGATATGCACGACCTTCGAAAGCAAACCATAGGAATGGTCCGTGCCTTGGAAGGTTCAAGACATGAAAGTATGCATACTTCAGGTCTATTGCCACAAACCAACCTTGATGTTGAAAAACCTTGTATGCTGTAAAACCCTTTCTTCATCTTGGCCGGAGGGACAGGCTCTATCATGTCCTTCACCAGAAGGACAGTGATCTCAGCTCAACGGACAGGAGCATTCTAGCCTAGCACAGAAGTTGGAAAGCACTGCACTGTACCTGGGCGGGCACCTAAAGAACTGAATTGTATAGCCAAACTGGATCATTCTGATGAGCCAGCGCAAAGAGCTGGGTAGCCACACGTTCAGGCTCCATACGAGTGGCACCAACGGAACGACCTCCAGTGTACCTGAGGTGGGGAATTCACGGTAAGGGGGAGCAAGGAGAGCCACGGCAGGAGGCTCTGAGTACCTTGTTACTCGTGGTGGACGATGTGCTGAAACACCTACCTTCCGTTTGTGGCGGTGACTAGTGGTGGTCAAGGAAGCTGGGCCTCGTCAGTGCTCATCACACTAACCTGCTGTGTACATACCTGTTGCAGCAGAATACGGGGAGGCGGTATGTTCGCGTCCACTGACGTTCTGGTGTGAGTGTTCGATGTCTGGTCATCGAAAAGACAACAGCCATGAACATTGTGTGTGACCCAGGGAAAGAAGACATAGATCTTTTAATGACTTTGTCAAATTTACTCCTTCGTAGCCTGAAGGGCATGGTCGGTAACTGAAAGCTGTTCCTGCATTATCTCTGGATCAGTACTACTTTTGTGCAGCTCTTTCAATGCTTTGGCCTGGTAGACTTGCAGGATAGCCATAACGTGCAAGGCGGAGATGGCCTGGCCAGCTGAATAGTAAGCCCTCACTGTGAGAGAAGAGGTAAACTTACAAGACTTGGACAGGAGCCTTGTATGATTCTGCCAGATTACAGCGTTGCAGCAACCCACCGCGCCACCCCACCATTGAGGGTAGTGAGGACGAAGGAGCCTACAAATTAGGATCTGGCAGAGAAAGGTGCCCTCCACGACTTTGAGATGTCCTCGTGCACATCTGGGAAAAAACGGCACTGAGGTGGCGTGTGGCACGTCACGCTTCGAACCCAGGAACCAATTGTCCAGGAATTGCCCGGGAAACCACGGCTTTCAGCGGCTCTCAGACTGCACTGTCACACACAAAGGCGGCAGCACAGACGAGTCATCAGCATCTGAAGGTTTAATCCCGCCCTCCGATGCTGCAAGTAACACTTCATCTTCCTATCGAGAGATCAAATACGCCCGAAAGTGCATCGTTAAACTCATCCGGAAACTCGACCAGGGGAACTGAGCATGCTGAGGAATGAGAGGCATGCAGGGATTGACCAGGTGGCAGCACTCTCATTGTAACCCTCAGATTACCTTCAGTGTTCACCGCCGAGGCCTCGTACCTGAAGGAAGAAGGACCAGAACGGGAGTCAGCTGAGGTTACTATTGGCCTCTTGAAGAAGTACGGGAGCCTTGACCGCAACGTCCCATTGGTTATGCTCTCGCAGTGACTCATCCACGAATGCAGTTGCAGTTTGGGTTTGGCCCAAACAGTGCAGACAGCAATCGTGCCTGTCTAAGGGCATCCAGAAGGACATGGTCGGAACGTCATCTTTAAAAAGACAAGATCCGCCATGCAGCTCTTTTAGAGGAATTTGCTCAAGGAAAGTGCCTCTTTCAGAATAGCCGCTGACGCACCCAGGGGAGCTCTCTGTACTTATCTGTGCACGCTGGATAGAGACCGCTGTTCTGTGCTGACAATCCAGCAGCAAGCACTTCTTTGTCGAGGTGAATGGAAATTGCTTCTATTTTAGACAAGAGACCCTGGCCAATTCCCTTTATTGAATATGTCAGAGGTGTTTGGGGCTCACGAGAGTGACCCCTAGTGTCTGTAGAGAAAGGGAACAGTTGTGCTGCTTCATATTTTTGTGGAAACATTTTTTTTCAGGATAATTTGATGAATTGAAAGTCGAAAAGAACAGCAGTTATTTGAAATAGATTTTTTGTAACAATGCCACTTTTGAACTATTTAATGCATCCTTGCTGAATAAAATTATGTAATTCGTTTGGCCCTAACTTTTGAACCGTGTTTATGCATTTAATATATACATTGTATCAGTTCTTGTATTCCCTGGGAATCAAACTCATGAACTTGGCATTGTCAGCACCATGTTCTGTTGTTTGGGTTATTCTATCTGCATTTGTTTATATCTTTATCATGCTGTGTATATTTTTATTTCTCCTAAGAAATTTTAGAAGAAACTTCTCCAGTCTCCAGAGCTATGTAAAAGCAAAAAAAAATTTCCTCTTTGTACAGTTTAAAAGTAGCTTCCCCAGCTTTGGAAAGCTCTCATCGGTAAGTCTGAGAGTAGAGAATTCAGATTTGAATTCCTTCCACACACACAAATGGACAAAATGTGCTTTCTGTATGGCCTCTGTAAATGTCCGCTGCCCTCACAAATAGACATAACCCATGAGAAATCTCTGTCTCTCTTTCTTTTTGTTCTGTTTTTCACTCTTCTAACCTGCGTGATGACCTACAGGTGCGCTCCCTGGGCCTCGTACTGACTCGATACCTTCAACCCGGACATCTGTGCAGTGACAACAATACCTCTATTCCTTCCTCCCGCACCCCCTCTCTGTCCTTCTCATTCTCTCTGTGTTGCTGTCTGGGTGCTGAGAGGCCCCATTGTAAGCTGTTGCTCCCCAGGCGCCCATTCTGCTGCTGCAGGCCGCCAGTCTTTGCAGTCATCCCCCCCACCGATCAAGTTCCCCGTGCTGCAGGACACAGACCCCCCAGTCCCCTGAGCATCCTGCCGTGGCGGTCACAGCCCAATAATCCTGCCATCTAAAGTGGCTACATGGCGGTCTGTCAGTGGCCAGGCCAGATGGCTGTGTGCAGTGTAAAACGTCCAAGCTTTTTTTTTTTTTTTATGTTGTTGTTGACCAAAGGGTCTGATAGTGTTTCAGCAGGCCAGATGTTTGACAGTGACCTGAGTGCTTTCTAGAGATACCACACTTTACATTTTACAATTTTCTATAGTTATCCAAATCAAAAAAGGAATGTTTTTAACAAAAGAAAGAAATATGTAGATTATTTCCCCATTGTTATAATGAGAATTATGTCACAATTTTGCCCTAAAAACAGACTTAACGTTCTTAAATGTTGTGATGTTTTTTCCTTCAAGAGGTGTGTCAATTTTTGCTCAAGATCTTGTATTAACAATGCAATGAGTCAATCACACTGTAAGTCTCCTCAAGCAAATCCTGGTCTGGACTCAGAGGTGCCAATTCATGTGTAAAAACGATTCTTCATGCTCTCTAAACCATTCTTTCACAATTTGAGCCTGATGAATCTTGACATTGTCATCCTGGAATATGGCCATGATGTGTCTTCCTAAAGCTACAAACTTCATCAGTTAGGGTTAAAAGAACTGTTCCCAAACATATAACATGCTAGAAACATAATAATAACTATCCAGTCATAGACTCTTAAGTTTTTGCCTATTTAATTCCAAACAGTGACTTTTTTTTTTTCTTTTTCTTGGGCAGTGTATAATCCTCTTCTTCTTTTTTTAGGGGTAAAATCTGAAAAAGCCAGCCAGCCAGCCAGCCAAAAAAAAAAAAAAGTTATACAAATTTGTTAAAATCTATAATTAGGAGTGGATAAACTCTTAAAAATAAATATTTCATTTAGAACCATTGCAGACTAATGACAAACTACAAAGGACTTATTTATTTTCTAGGTTTTTTTTGTTTGTTTTGTTTTAAACCATCCATGTGGTTCCTTAGAGAATCCAGAATCTCTTATGCTGATCTGAAGAACCTGTCATTTTTTTCTAATCTCCAAAGAACGATTGAACTTAATGTGAACCTAATTAAACCCTGAAGAATTTTATTTTTAAGACTGTGGCTCATTAAAGCTGTCAGATGTAATAGATCACTAAAAAGGCAAGGAAGTGTGTCCCATGTGCTTAATAGCAGTAAGTAGGTTTACTACCACCAATCATTTTACTGAAGTGTCATCAGTTTTCATGTACAGTACATGTTGCTTTGTTCTACCTTTGTTCTTTTTGCAATATCGGTAGTAGTATATTGCATCACGTTTTACCCATGATTTTTATTTTGCCTCTCAGTACAGGAAAAGGAAAAGCACAAGATCCTCAGAGAATGTGGCTCCATGATCCCAGAATGCGACTGCAAAACCACACAGACAGGATGATGCCCGATTAACTGTAGGGTGGAGGGTAGCAGAGAAGGAGCATCATCCAATTTTCTGCCTCACTACCCGAGTGAAGTAATACCGTGTGTTGATACAGTGACCTGAGCTAACCTCTTTATTAGACAATCCTGATTGAAAACATCTGAATTCAGCCTTAAAGACATGCTTAGAGAGCGGCTCCTTCTCGCTCTCTCTTACTTGGGCACAGCCGATGTTGAGATCTAACAAAATCCACTTAAACTGTTTTCCTGAAACATAACTGATAAAATATGCATCGATAGAAGACCTAATAGTGAATGTGTAGCCTATGTCACAAACTAATGTGGTTAAATAGAAATATAATAGACTGACCGTGTTCATGGGTCACATGGAGGTCTGTCTCATTAAACCAGTGTGAGGTGAGGTCACCATTTAAAGTGCTGCCATATATGACTGCAAGCATAAAAAATATAAAAATATTGCAGTTTCATAAATCTCATGCTGACGTCTAACTTGTTTTGCCTCTAAATCACTCCAGGTTGGAAAATCACTCTAGTTCTGGTTAATGTTTGTAATGCTGTCAGTTGATTGTCTCTGTAACTTTGATCAGGGTACCTGCTGAGTTCCATATTTAGAGCAAAAATTTGTTCAGTCAGAGTTGCAGAGATGTCTCAAGGGGAACTTCAAACTGATAAACCAAAGTCTAAGCTGTCACAGGGAGAAACATGCACTGCATCTTTGCAGTCTAAATATTTTCTTGCTCTTTTTCTTTCTCCACCTCTCTTCATTTCTCTGTATCAGTGACAAAAAATTACCTTAAGTCACTGTGGTTTCAGGAGCTATGATTTTTTTATATGGAGAGAAAAAAAAAAAAGGTCGCCGTTTTTAAGCCTTGTGTGGAAAAATGAAAACTCTATGCATGACTATTTTGTATAAGCATAAATGAAAGTTCATGTTGAGGAAAGCCAGACATGCTTTCTGGATATTCACAAGACGCACTTCAGATATTGCTGCTCAGCATATTTCATTATAAACACATTAAGACTCAAGAATGAGCTTGAATCCACATGTTTATTTTTCAAAATGCAACTTGCAGTGTTCCTACTGTATATGTCACAAAAAATGCTAATCTGATATCTTGCTTCATTGATTAAAAAGAAGTTTTATGCACGTTTTTCATTTGTTATTTTGTATTTACTTTTGCTAACAAATGTTGGTAGGTCATGATAAATTATAATACATTATAATTAGGCTAATTTATTGAAATTAGCTAAATCTTATGTTAAGATCATTTGCAAATGCACTACAAAGGCTAATACTTTCTGACAAGAAATGTAATTTGTGTGACCTCTAATAGAACAGAAAAAAAGAAAATGTAGCTAAAGTGTTTATTGTAAAGTGTTTTATAGCTAAAGTCTGATTTATGTTTGATTGACACATGTCTCTATTACATTCGCAGTCACACAGATGTTCCACACCTCCACATGCTTTACTAAAGGTGGCGTAAAATTGATGCCAAAGGAAACGTGAATGCGAGGGGTCGGATAAACTCCCTAATAATCCACTCAATCACAAAAACGTCAGTCAAAGGGAAACACTCCGTGCCTACAGTCACTCTAAATGAATTTATATGCAAACATGCGTTTAAAAACGCAGTGGGTTTTGGTAGAACAATGTTTGCTCCATTGTCTACGGAAACCCCCCAAGAAAATGAACTTTTCTTAAGGCGGATTAATGCGTCTCCACCCGCCGAGCGGAGCGGACCGCCCCGGGGTTAGCAATGCTAATGCTCTCAGACATTACAGCAACATCTACAACGCTCAGAAAAATAGCCACTCACGTCACTTTTCTTTTCTTTTTTATAATAATTATTATTCTACAGTCTAGAAACACACTGTATAGCCTACCACACAGCATTAGTTTTATATTAGCAAATCAAATGATTTACCTCAAATAATAGTTTATTATAAAATAAACAAAAAGTGTTCCAATCACACTGAATTCACCCTATATACTAGAACTTCTATTTATAACATCAACAAAAGCGATATTGTAGATAATGCATGTGCAACCAAATAGTAGAATTAGGCTATTTTCCAAAAAAAACAACAACTTCGATTTACTATGTTTGTTAACTATTTCATGGAAGTTATTATAAAGCTTACCAAATTACAATTTCCCCCTCAGTCCATATTCTTTAAATAAATAAATAAATAAATAAAGCTAGATAAAAAATTTGAATATTGCGTTTCTTGTTTGCAAACACGGTGGGGGTGATAATGACGCGCCGCCTCTCCTGATATTAATGAGCCATTATCATGCAGGCTGATAACATTGTGTCTCTCTCTGCTTGAGTCCAAATGTCATGCATACCATTTCATTAGCAAAACTAACATTGTCTAAACAGGATTCTTCAAGCATTACAGTCATGCTCGACCCTTCTGTGAGACGCATGAGAGAAGTGTATTGGATACGCTTTAAACACCTCATTATTGATAGCCTACACTTATTTATTCAGTTCAATACGTTTATTTTTATTCTTTTTTTGAATGCTACATTAAGCATATCTTACGTTGTCCTTGCCACGTTGATTTTGAATCTTTCTACAGCGTCCAGAAGTCACATTTTCTGTTTACATGTGTTTTTGATTATGATTATATTATTATTGTCATAAATATTATTTATAATAATATATTTATTGTTATTTCAACATCCATAAGATGGAGCTAAGTGTCTCTTTTTACGGTGTATGCCCGGTCTACAATAAATGACCAGAGAGTTGAGAGTTGCCAATATATGATTTTATTATTAGTAGCCTAGTAGTGATAGCAGTGTTGCTGTTGTTATATATGCAATGATATAACGTTTATTTTGTGTTAAACTTTCAGGTACAGTGCAAGGCCCATGCTAAACGTTATACCTGTTTTGTGTCACGAATTTCACGAATTTGACCCGCAAGCACACCATTTTCCTCCAGTAAAGTTTTTCACATTAGATTTAGACTAACATCAGCTAATTACATTAGCTTAATTAGCGCTATAAATAAAAGTGGACGCATGGCAACATTGAAAGCGGCCCTGAAGCGGGGCTCCTGCTGATCTGCTCTTATTGCTCCAGTTTCCAGGTTGATTGTATTTGTTAATTAGTTGCTAACAGCATGGTAATGCGCGCTTGATGGATAGCCGTGTGTGTCCCTGGCATTCGGCCCTGTGCTATTCCTGGCCAGCAGTGTTCACGAGCCCTTTCGCTACGAGAAAAATATAAATAATTGCATAATAATTATAATTGCAATGCATCACGAAGACTGCTCTTATCTAAAAATACTGTAGTTTATGAGTTTGTGTTGAACTTTAAGTCCACTTAAGACGTTGATTGATTTTTGCCGTTTATTTACTCCCAGCCTACAAACACAACAGGCTTAATGTTAGTAGTCATGGAATGCCTTATCTCGCGCGAGTTTAACAAAGCTTACAAGTGCCATGTTTCCATCATTTCTCTCCCCCTTTGCTCGCCCGTGTCTGTTTTTCATTTAAACTTTTACTTCTCCGACCCTAGAGACATAATTATACACATTTTTCTTTCCGAAAGTCAGAGGGACTTGCAAACTGAGCCGAGTCTAATGCGGTGAAAAAACACAATTAAATGCTTGCTTAAAACATTTGGTAAACATATAGACATGCAACTGGCTGTATCATGTGGATGTTGTGTTTAGCCGTGTAGGATAAAAGAAACAGAGTGGAGAACTTCAAGACGTTTTAATTGTAGACCTTTAAATATATTGTACAAAAATTATGTGGTTAGTGAAAAACCGAATGCCTTAATTAAGACTAACAAATAGGCTACTAGTCAAGTATAGACTACTGTTCTATTGCAGGTCAGTAAATTAGGGCATCTATCTAGCTATCTATCTATCTATGAGAGAGAGACATTGACATTATTAAACATTATTGTTTTTATTTTTAACAGAATATTCAATGACGACAAATACGTTTTGATTTGTCAAAATTGCACACAGTCAATAGTTTGTTCATCCAAAATATAACATTTCTGTCATTATTTCCCCTCCTGTCGTTCCAAGCCAGTGCGACTTTCTACTTTGCACAAAAGGAGAAATTTTGAAGAATGTGCCTGTCACTCTTTTTCACGTATAATGCCGATGAATGGGGACTGAGAAGTCAAAATCACCCTAAAATAAGCAGTCAATAAAACGCAAAAGCTTCATAGTGAGTAATGTCTTCTCTGGGTAAGGTCTGCTCCTCACATAAAGCTATAATATGGCTTCAAAAGACGTAGAAATAGCCGAACGCACGTTTAAAGTCTCGATATCAAGTCACCATTAATTGTCAATGCATTGAAAAGACATTCCTCAAACATTCCACGGAAGAACGAACGTCACGCGGGTTTGAAGCAACTTGAGAGTGAGTAAACGATGACAGAATCTTTATTTGGAGGTGAACTATTCCTTTAAGCCTGAACCGCAGCTTTTCCATAGCAGCAGAGCCGAGTGAGCTGCCAGTCAAAGTGACGTCAGTCTCGTTGGAGTCGCGCTGAGGCGAAGTGCTGGTGCGCGCGAGCTCGGAGACCCCCGTTAACTGGGCGCACACGCAAGTGTCACCATGATCAGCCTTATATGGGGTGGATCTTAAATCATAACTGCAAGATGAAGACGTGAACGTACGGCACATCCTTCTGAGCGCAGCATCATAGACTTCCCTCGCGATCCTGAAGCCTTCACGCTACACAATACTACACTCCAGCACGGCCAGACTGCCTGCAGCTGCCAGGCGGGTAGGCGGAGGCTGGAAGGGGGAACACATCTATTTTCTGCTAATAATAATACGCAACAAAATGAAGCGGAGAAAGATGGTGGTAGCGGCGGGCTTCTGCCTCTCGTTCCTCATGGGCACGCTGATGAATTTATTGTTCATTCCGGGATTCGAGCACCACGGCGAGCGCGTGCATCGCTACCACCACGAGAAACAGCAGCCCGACGCGGACGCTCCTGCCCGACTTCAAGTCGACGACCTGACACCGGTCGAAACGGCCGCCGTCGGCCGACTCCCGGAGCTCCAGCGGCAAATACGCGAGCGGATAGACGAGGTTCTGCGGTACCGGCAGAGACGCGCGCACTGGGTCGGCACCGGACCGCTGGAGCGCAGGCGGCTCATGGACCTGGAGCAGCGCGGCGATTGGGAATCATACAAAGGAATCGAGAAAAACAATAATTACGATCAGTCTCAACCGACTCCAGCTGTATCCATAGCAACAAAATCACACCGGGAGCTTACGCGCGAGTCCGTGCTCGGCTGCAGCAGCATCGATAACGTTACCAACGTCCAGTATCTGGGCTCGGGATACACAAAGGCGGTGTACAAGGCGAATTTGAACAGCAGCTTCTCCGTCGCATTAAAATCAGTCGATTTTGGGGGTCACGATATGGAGAATTGTGTGAAGAAATACGCGTCGTCTACAGACTGTTACAAACTCGCATCCTTCAAAATTGTCAAGGAAATGACGCTGATGGAGAGACTGCAGCACCCTAATGTTCTCAAGGTAATTTTCATTCTGTTTTAAACAAAGCACAGAGATGAATTGAGCTAAACTGCAGAATTAAAATCACACTTTACTTTAGAGTTCCACGTTTTCATCATTAGGCCTATAGCACGCCTGTTTCCATTTATTTGTCACAAATTTTATGTTTTTGACTAGAATTTCTTCATTCAAAGTAGTTAAATCAGTGTAATATGTTCTCATCACTTCTATTTTAATGTGGATTTTAACTGATACATGAGTAACATTAATAAACAACATTCATGCAGTGAATTAGGTTTGTAAATGCTCGCTGTTGTCGTATATAGTTAGTTATTAGTTACATAGTTATTAATTGTTGAAGCGTAATATGTGCGTAAAGTGAACACTTAAGTACATTAGCAATTAATGAGCTTATTAAATCAATTCTAAAGCAATATATAAGGAGGAAAAACACAGGTTTCTGCATTAGTGTCCATCATATAGGCCTTTCTAATGTAAACGCGCGTGTTTAGTTACCGTGTGAGGTCTCAAGTGTGAATGTTTACGCGTGAAGTATCAAAATCAACACAAGCCCACGGTGTGTGTCTTAGTAATTAGTCTATTATTCAATCAGCAATCACTAAAAATGGGAATTGGCTCGTTGTCTGCGTATTTTGCTCCCCAGTTTTAGGGGGTTCAGAAGCGGCTCTGGTTTGCCTTGTGTGTCATTTATTTGACATGAGCGGTTGTGTAGTTGTTGAAGTCGTAATCAGCTCTTGTAAACATCAGCGAACGAGACTCTGAAATTAACAGCCCTCGTTTATCTTCTGCCTCTGTCTTCAGACAGTCCTGCAGTCCAGCCAGCTCAGAAATTAACCAGACTTTGTGCACAAAAAAGAGAGAAAAGAAACATGAATAAATACAATTGCATACCTAAAACTATATTTATAAAGTGATGAAAATCTGTTATCAGAATGTAACTTTTTTTATTATTATTATTATTTCAGAAAAGGCTAGGGGGAAAAAATATTTTCTAGCCCTTGCTAGTTATGGGTTTAGTGTTTCTACAGACAGCGTGCAGCTAATATGAATCGGATATTGATTCAAGAATAAATCAGACACAATTTAAAAGGTAAAAAATGCCCATTTCAGTGGTCAAATAAAAAATATATTTTTTAGCAATCAGTCCAACCGCTGCAAAATTCCACCAATTAACATGGCTTAAATGTTTTAATTCTGCATACTATGTCTGTTATCCAAGATAGTTTTGTTGATTTAAACTTGATATATAGGTCGTACACGTCCCCCACAGTTTAATATGGCCATGGAAAGATGGTTTATATCATTTCAAAAGCTGTAACCGTCGAGGTGCTGTTATCAGAAGCTGTATGTAGATTGGGGCCGCCGACCTGATTTCATTCTGTGCGCTCACAGCAGGGGACCAACGGTGCAAGAGCCCAGTTAATGAACTCACACAAAAGACACAGTTTATGGGGAAAAGAACATCATCGTCATCATTATATCGCAAAGACATACTCTACAGCTATCACAGACAGCTGCTATAAAATACCAATCAAGTCTTATAAAGTTTAAATAATTTCATAAGTTTTTTAAATATCTAAACATTTATTTAAACATTAACACTTTTGTGAATAAATTCACAAATCAGATTGTAATCTGGTTTGGAAATTATAGCTTAACATTGCTCAAAAAAGCATTTATTAATCTTTGTTAATGTTAATTTCAACACTAATATATTATTAAAATCAAATTTGTATTTGTTAACATAGTTAATGCAGTGTGAACAAACTATGAACAGCTGGAATTTTATTAACTAACATTAACAAATGTATTGCTCATTGTTAGTTCAAGTCGGTTAATACATTAACTAATGTTAACAAATGACACCTTACTGTAAAGTGTTACCAAAGTTTTTTTATATATATTTGTGACAGACCGAGCTGTTGCATTTTTAAAGTCATTGTGAAATGCATTAAGGAATAACATAATATTTTGTGTGAAACCAAATTATATGTGGCCACAGATTGGTCTAGTCATTTTTCTTATATCTTTTGCTTGATTTGAAGGCTTTGATTTGAATCAAGCATGCTATATGAATATGGAAAATATTTAATATTTCGATTTATTTACAAAGGCATATTGAAGCTTATTTTCTATATTTTTATTCATTTTGCTGATATTCTCTTAGAAAGAAATTCTCTTAATTAAAAGAAAGTATAAACATATAAACCTTTAAGAGTACAATTGCGAAGCTTTCTCTAATGTAAAGTCTCTATCTATTTATTTGCCCGTCTATTTTAAACTACCTTTGTTAAGCTTGACATAGTAACACCTGATTTAATCATTAATAACACTGACATTTTTCAAATAGCCAGTTGACAAGTTTTAAATACTTAGTAGTAGTTGTTAAAAAGCACAGATAGAATTTTTTCCATCACATTTCAAGACTTTTACAAATATCAATATGTGTAAAAGTTGAGTTGAATATGGGCGTTCCTCGTTCTGTAGTGCCACGTCTCACTTTATAAGGTTCCGCTGCCAAGAGCTTCAGAGCAGGCGGTTGGCTGTGATTAGGCCCCGGTTCTTAAAACTTTCATAAATCAGCAAAATGACACAAATAATACGTCTCTCTATAAACCTATAATGATGGAACACATACACAGATACTCCGCACATGTAAGTATTAATAAACAACCCGTGTGTTGTCGGCATCTTCCTTGGTTCTTCGCTCTCACACCTAACCAATCAGGCCCAGAAGTGTTGCTTTTCATTTGCTTTGGCAGCCGCCACATCAGACAAAAATAAATGGCTGTTATTTTATAAGTTGCGAGGTCAAAGGTCAGAAGATATGATATGAGATGCTGATTAGCACCAGGCCGGGTTCAGGCAGAGTGCACGGCGAAAGGATCTGCACAGGTCTGCCTGCCGTTGGCCTGAAAGAGGGAGGTCACACTGCAGCGACGTCTCCGCTCGGCTTTCCAGGGCAGATTCTGAAGTCTTTAACTAACATGTCCGTCAAGCAGATCCCCGTCTTCCTCTTACAAGCGAGGGCAACACCTGTTACATAAACAGTCATGATTGGTGGTGGTGGTGCTGGATCTGTGTGGACAGGGAGAGTGGGCTTATTCATGGACATGTCAGGAAGGGCATTTGCCATGTCAGCACTGACACCAGAGACACCAGAGAGCAGGATGTAAAACTGTGTGTGCCTGATTAATCACCACTGAACATCTCTATGGAAGCTTGTTTCTGCCACAGAATAAAAAATAAAAAAAGGTAATTGTGACTTTTTATAAAATAGTCACTCACATTTATGTGTTTTTACACATTGTTCCACATTTATTTTATGTAATATCTCACAATTCTGAGGGAAAGAAGTCATAACTACAAGATATAAACTCATAATTAGGACTTTTTCTTTACATCCTGCAATTTCTCAGAAGTGTGAGATAGAAATTTGCAATTACATAGTCCATATAATAAATTAAAGTATTACTATTATGCTATATTAAAGGTTCCTAATTTAGTTTTAAAGGTCTCCTACAATAGATCTGCATGCATCAAAAGCCAAAAAACACTTTAATTTCCTCATAATATACATTGCACATCACCTCATTTCTCAAAGAGTCTGAAAACGGTTTGTTCGAAGATTCAGTCTCTCTAAAGCCACTTTTCCACTGAAATTACCCAGAACAATTTGTCCCAGGAACTTTTTTCCCTCAGACCTGTTTCTGTCTGCGTTTCCATCACGGTCTAAAATACCATGAAGATTAATCCGGTCACGTAGGACTGCGTGCAATTTTCCAGTTCCTGACGAATTTCGTCCTCCTCATATAAGCTTAATAAAGCCTGAACCTCGTTGTCGGTCCATCGGTCGTATTTTTTAAAACTCCATTGTTGATTCAAAAAGCAAACAACTCTTACTGCACGCACCACAACAGACTTGGTTGAATAAAATGCTGCGTGAACTCAACCAATCAGCATGTTCAGTGCCCAAGTCCCACCCCCGAAAGTTCCCGAACTTTGAAAAAGTACTACTTCGTGAGTAGGTACTTTCTGCGGTCGAAACACACCAAGTACCACTAAAAAGTCCCTAGTTCCTGGGGAAAGTTCCTGCGGTGGAAACGCGGCATAAACCCCTCCTTTCCGAGAACCTACTCTGCTCTGATTGGTTGGATGGTCCAGTCTTTTGTGATTGGTCGACCGCTTACAGCGCATTTCAGAAAAGAAATACACATAACTGAATCTGATTTTCAACTCTGGCTCGTACTCAGCACTTGATACACAGTGATACGAACAGAGTCTCATTGTTTTGATGTGCAGCAAAGTGGATTCACGACATAAACAACATGAACCAAACTCTTCCAGTCTCGACTACAACTACAGTGTTTGAAGGTCAAAGTAGATGTTCGCAGGCAGCTAATGAAGACCATTGGCTGGCATTATGCTAATTTGTTTCATTGTTACGTAGGTATGTAACAGGAAGTGGGACTGGAATTATTGACGACTCGTTGCGGCAGTTCAGAATCTATTCTTTCTTTTAGGATACAACTTTATTTGTCATGCACTTTGATCTTTAAAACAGTGCAGACCTTTTACATTCACAAACATCTGTATAACACACTGCATTAAAGGTAATATTCGACAAAAGCAAAATAGGGGCACTTTAAAGGAATAATTTGCACAAAATAGCACAGACACTAGGCAAGGGTGAAACTTTTTAGTGTGAAGTTGCTGTGTTCATGCACGCTATTAAAAGAATTATATTTTGAAAGGCTATGTGTTCGGCTGTATGCATACCCCATGTGTTCACACCAAGAGCCACATTTACTAACAGCTTGCACCAGCGCAAACCCTCTTTTGGCATTAAAAAACTACTGTCGGGATTTACTAACCTAAACTAAACTGACCTTATCGCATATGCATTTGCAGGAGTTTCCCTTTCAGATGCAAAATGTATGGGAGGAGAGTATTTAAATGAATCACGCAACGCGATTTACTAATGTTTGTGCTAGTCAATTTACTGGTATTTGCGTCATTATTTAACACCCAAAAAAACCCGTCTTAACCCATTTTGCCACATGGCTGCAATTGTTGCTGCTAGGAGGAGACACCATAGAGAACAGAGAGCGCGTGGTAGAAGGGAGAAAATATTTTCCACTCATATTAATTTCTTTGGAATGCCAGAGGAAGACATTATCCGTATATTACATGTAACAAGTCGCGCCTGTGTCGACCCGCACCTGATGAGCATCAGCTCTGCTTATTTGCGACCCAACGCTAATTTGCACTGCTCTTGGTAGATTGCATTGGTCATTATGTAAATGATTTGACTCAGTCTGTGTTCTTTATTTTGTGCGGCAGCAGTAGATCACGCTGAAAAATTGCCACTCCCATTTGTGGAATTGCGCTCTCATGCTAATTTGCCCCATTTAGTAAATCTGGCCCCAAAACTGAAGAATACTTTGGGCTTTATACTGCCAAGCTCCAAACAGCCCATAAAAATGATCCTTGTTGGCTATAAGTTATCTGAAGCCACACTCTTATGAGGATGATTATTAATGGCTTTTGTGCGTTACTTTTACAAAGCTATGACTTCAGATGACTTGGAATATAGAACACGAGTCATATGGACTAATTTTATGTTGCTTTTTTGTCCTTTCTGGAGCTTGACCGTAAAAATCACCATCCACTTTCTTTTTGTGGAAAAGAGCACCTCCGACATTCTGTCTAACATTTCATTTTGTGTTTCATGGATGAACGAGTAATACTACAGAGTTGGAACAACTTGAGAGTGAACAAACAATGCCAAAATGTTCATTTTATGCGTGATCAATTCCTTTAAGTTCTCCCGAGTGTTTGTATATGGAAAGGCATTTGAAATGGTGTGTCGGGCAATCTGCAACTCAGCTTGGGGGCCTGATTAGGGTGGTCTCGTACTGGGATTATGTTTACATTACCATGTCATTCTGTTAACTCTTCAGATTCTTAGTCAAGTCCCAAAATACACACACACACACACACACACATACACTGCAGGGTAATCAGTAACCTGCTAATGTGAGCATGTAACATGTGAATGTGAAAGCTGGGTGTCCTAAACACAGAGGCCCCCAGGGTCATTTTTAAGATGGGAGTGAGACGGAGAGTTTTAGTGCTAGACGCAATTAAACACGGGTTAATACTTTAACCTCTTAGTTTGTCAGGAAGGAGAAGACGACCGTGCTCCAGTCGACAGCAGGGTCACAGCAACCGTATATCTACGTTTAAAGGCATCCTATTATGCTTTTTTTCCCATGTTCATCTTTCTTCAGTGTGTAATGTTGCTGTTTGAGCATGAAAAAGTCCCTCGAGCGGGAGTTATTCTCTTTATCAGCGTCACTGTTTCTGAACTCCCTGAAACACCTCCATTGTAGTCATTCGTTTTCTTCTGGGAACGAACACATCACAATATTCCTCATTTAAATAATTCCCGCACAAGGGGCGGGGCCTGGTTGAGTTAGTAGTGTTTTGAAACTGGCGGTTATGGTAAGGGGCAGGACATTTTCCAAAGCGGTTGACCGATCACAGCACACTGGTCCAGTCAGCCAATCAGAGCACATTGTGCTTTTCAGAAGGAGGGGCTTCATCGAGATCATTCACCCCAAAATGAAAACTCATTTTAAATCTGTATGCTGTTATTTTTCCAGTGAATACATATGTTTTGTGATAGTTTTGGTGGGGAACAGAGTAGATGAGAATGTCACAAACGAGATTTGAACTTTTTCTTTTGAGCAAAATGATTGGATGGACATGTTTATCCCATTTAAGGAACGAAACCCACAGGAGTATTGGTGGAACAGGTCGGGAGTGCCGTGTTAATGGCTGTCCTGAGAAAGAGCTCAGAACAGGAGGATTGTGGGAGGAAATGAGTCAAGGATGGGGATGAATTCCGCTGGAAGAGTTCGGAACGCTCTGTCCTCATTCTGCATGGCTCTGCTCTCTGTTTATTTTACTAGGCAGGAACAGGTTGATGAGGAAATCGACTTGTCTCTTCCCATCGTGTGATCGCTTTTCTAAAAAGATCCATGTGATTTTCAGAGTGTAGATTCACAGACTCAGAAAAATAAATAAAATGTGTAAACAGTTCAAGCTGAATAAATTTCATTGCACTTCTGTCATTGTGTTAGTTTATTGGAATTTAGATTAGAGGTGTTAGTCATTTCGACCTTGAAAGATCCCGAACTCATCAGAATTAACGACTGCTGAATCAAACGCCGGGCACAGAACCAGGCATTTGAGCGAAGTCTTCTGAAGCCTTTGAACACTTTGGCAGTAAGATTTAACAATTTCACATTTTTCTGTTTGGACCTTAATAAGTCTCAAATCTGTTTAATGTTCACTGATCAATTTTAGAGGCAAGGGAAAATGACTTAGAACTTTTTCCAGCAGAGTTACTTCAGAAACTTTGATGAAAACAATGTGGTAAAACTCATTGCCTGAACCGTTTATTCACTTTAGCTTTTCCTCTCAGAAACCCTCCACATACAAGTTTGAATCTGATCCCAGCTATAACTCAGCACGCGGGCCGTACGGTCAGTGTCAAGCCCCTGTTACTGAGCGGCTCTTGTTCCCGTGGACAGTCCTGTCCTCACTGACCGTAGACGTTGGCTTCCACTGCCCAGCACTATTTCGTCTCTGGGCAAACATAGCCGTCTCCGTGGCCGTTTTGATTTGTTGCCAGGGTGTCCTCATTAAACGATCGCGGTAGGGTTGCAAGTGAACGTGTGTTAGTTTATTAATGGCACCTAACCTAACAAAAAGGCCTTTGAGCATATGCATATCAGCACACGTGGCACCGGTGAGGAGAATTTTTGAAGAACAAGAGCTGATGAAGATGCTAGTTAAAGTCATGAAATGAAAATTTTCTAATTTCTAATGTTATTGATCTTATTGTGGGCATATTGTGCATATGTTTTATTTTTTATGTTCCCTCATAATTCTTGATCAAAATGTCACTGCTCAGTCTTCCAGTGAAATGACAGACTTCTTCAATCATTGGGTCCGCTTAAACCCTGCCCCTTTCTTACATTTGACTGCAAGCTCGCATTCAGATTTGCTTCCATCCAATCAACAACAAATGAAAAGAACCAAGTCCCACACTACATTTTTTCTTATTTAATAATCAGTTTCACTCTGATGTACGTCACAATATGGAACAAAAGATCTGTTGCTACGTTCGTTTTATTGTGTCTTCAGCACTTTAAGGGGCTGTTCACACAGAACTCGTTTTTGCATTCCACAGCGCTGCTTTTCTATTGTTGTTCTATCTAAACATGTGCTAGACAGACTTGTTTGACCGTTGTACTCACGTCTTTTGCAGCATCTCATGCATGACACAGCATGTTAAAAGAACTTCAAGCTAAAAGAAGTTCAACTTTTAAAAACATGTCTCAAGAGCTTGCTTTTTTTTTGCATTTCTGTGACCTGCATCTCACATTTTTAACCGTATTCTGTGTGAACCGGCCCTAACAAGTCTATTATCAAAGCTATGATTATTAAAGCTATATTACTGAAGTAAAAAAAAACTAGACCATGAAAGATCTAGCTAATTTCTTCAGATCGGACTCGGACACAGTCTGTTGGCCACTTTCCTTCACCCCTCCTTTAATGATCCTGCTTACTCACTCTTTCCTGAAAATTGAGAAAAAGCTTCCAAGAGATTTTCTTGTACTGCAAAAACAGACAATTAAATACTTACATGCACAGGAATTCAGTCAGTTCTCGAGAGCAAACTCTGTGCTTAGTGCTAACAACTGGATATAAACTTTCAGACCAAATACTAGTTGAGATGAGAAAAATGCCCTTGGTGACATTAGCATCTGGTACAATGCAGCTCTGGACAGATACAAAGTCTTCGTATTAAACGAACCGGACAGGCAAGTTGACCTTTGAGCTTGCGTCAGTCAAAACGGCACCGTGTGGGTAGACACACAGCAGCGTTCCTCCATGTGTTGGTCTGTTTTATTCCCAGCAAGCAGCCGTGGAGTCTGAGCACAGACGAACACTCAAACGCGCACACTCTCTCACGTTTGAGATGAATCGTGCTGATAATAGTCATTAGAGTGTGTTTAATCACAGATAGGGCTTTCTTGGAGCCTGTTTGCACACAGATCTTAGATTTTAGATCAGATTGGTCCTGTTCCTGCTTCATATCAGGGGCTAAACTTGTTCAAGATCCTCCCACAGGGACAGTTATAAAGATCTAGAGTTGATGTCCTAGATTTGACATTTGAGACAGCCAGGTATCTCGGGACCGGTCAGACATCACATTTCTGATTTGATACGTTGTATAGTATGTGCCAAAACTGATTGGGAATTGAAGTGTACAGCAGCTTCTGCTGATCACCAGTTAAATCAGCTGCCAAGACTAAATGGTCAAACACCAGCTTCCAATAGTTATTTTCCAGTGGTAATGTGAGCGGTTTCTGTCACTAATGGACATCTATAGCTTGCCACATTCATGAAATGTACCATATGTGTCCACTGCCTGACTGAGATTTATGCCCACATTAATAAAATACAAGCAGAAAATGTGCCATGTTGGGCTGCTTTAGAGAAGAGGAAGAGTTGTTGTAGTAGAGTGTTGTTGTCATGCCGTCATTTTACACCGGACTGCTTCACAAACGAGGATCAATTCAACACTGGATTTGCACAAAAGATTAACATGACGGCACATGCTAGTGTGCAGCAGCAACTACATAAATGTATCCACTGACCGTTCAGAAACGTCCAGTTTCATTCTAAAAGTTGTAACTTCTTCCTGAGTCTCTCCATCAGTGTCGACTCTGGTTTGAACAATGTAAGGCTGAACACCGTTACTGACAATCCTCATTTTGGCTGCGTGAGATTCTCCAGCTTTGTTGTTGTTGAGCTGTTAAAGCTCCGCCCTCTTCACAGATACATTCTGGGGATACCAGATACTTATATTACAACTTGTAAAAGATTGTAGATCATTGTAGATCCCCTTTAATGCCTTCATATATAATGCAAAATAAAAGCATTTTTAATGCATTAATTATGCCTTGTAATGCACCTTAATAACACATTGTAGTGTCTCATGAATAACTGTAACCACAGTTTTAATACACTATAATACTGATCTATTCATTGTTACAATTTCCAATTTACCAAATTACCAATTTCAGATGTAACAATGAGTCTGCAAATATTATAATGCATTTTAACTGTTTACAGTTATTTATGAAAAATATGATGCATTATAATGTACATTATGAATACCTTTATAATGCATTATACATTAAAATGAGTTTTTACTTTAAGTAAAGTTTTACCAAAAATGTTTTTTTTTTGGTTGATGTTGTTTTTTTTTGTCAAGCCTTTTTTTTTTTTTCAGTAAAAACATCCTAAAATAAATGATAATAATAAAAAGTGTTTTATTTTAAGATTTAAGTGTTATATTTTACTCCATTGGCATATTGGCATTTATTCTTGTTTTAAGCATTATTCTAACAAAATTCGGTTTATAATTAAGAGGGTACAAAAATATCTTAATTCTGTCCTTTATATTATTATAATTAATAATAATTAATATTATGTTACACAATTTTAAAACAAAAATAGAAAATATAAATCCATTTCCACATAAATTGTCATATTGAACTGATTGCAGCACTTTACGTATGAAAGTATTTACAAATGATTTACACAGGAATTCAATGTTTGTGTTTTTAGGAAAAAGGCCCAGTGTCTTTGCTAGGCAACATAACATCGAGTGTGTCATCACTGGACAATTTTAGCATTGACAGTGTATGAGTTTGAGGTGTTATGCACTATTAGCAAGTGTGAATGATGTGACTAAATCGAGTAATACTGGAATAGAAGTTTGCATGTACTGACAGAGACTTTGAAGGTTATAATTCCGGCACAGATGAACGTGGAAACTAACTTGTTAACTTACACAACTGAAACACCCACTTGGCTGTGGAGTAAAATAATGGCCCGTTTTCTCCGTTCGACCTCCCGACATCACTGGCCGACGTTTATCCTTTGATGCTGGTGACGCCTCTCGCGGTACAGCCGGTCACACAGCCATAGGTTGTTTTCTTTTTAGATGAAATTTCATGCTGTTTAATTTTAACTAGCTTCTTTGGCTTGAAATAGCTTGGGAAAATGTTTCTGTAAGCAAAGAGCCAAATTCTGCACCGCTAAGAGCCCGTCACGGCAGGGCCGAGGGAAACAGCCCGATAGCAGCGGCCATAACATATAGACCTCCCCCACTAGACAAACAAGCACATGTCAGTGCAACGTTTCCTGATTACACGCTGCAGTACGTCTGTCTGTCTGCTCCCATAACGGCTGATACAATGTCATTTATTTGATTTGATTTACTTGACGCTTTCAATTCGCTTATCTTCTTCTCTAGCCGAGAGCTGAATTTGGGGTCAGGGTCAGAACAGTGAAATTCAACACACCGCTGTTATCTGTGTGCTGACGGATGCTCTCGTGTCTGCGCTCTCTCCTGCAGCTCTACGGCTACTGCTACCAGGACAGCAATGACATAAAGGACACGGTGACGGCCATCACGGAGCTGGGCAGCCCTCTGGAGATGATCCAGCTGCTGCAGACGCCCTGGGAGGAGAGATTCAGGGTGAGTCACTCGACTCATATCACACATTCCATCTAGTGTCTGTCTGGAGCTCCAGGGAGGAACGTCTTATCAGCGCTTACAGCTGTGAACAAATTGAGTCAGTGATATTTCTAACATGACTATGATAAAAGAATTTTATGTTATTGTGATTGAAATATTATTAGACATTGTAAGAAATTATATACAATGGGGCCCAAAAGTCTCAAATCTAAAACTTATTTATTTATTTACTTATTTATTTAACCTGGAAATACACAGAGCGTTTTAGATTTTTGAAAACAAATAAAAAAAAAAAAATTATTTATTTATTTTTACATTCAACGTAATAAAATAATTAAAGATTATTGTCAATTAAACATTATTTATATAAAATATTATATACAGTGGGGCCCAAAAGTCTAAAACCTTATTGAAAAAATGATTTGATTGATTGATTGATTGATTGATTGATTGATTGATTGATTGATTGATTGATTGATTGATTGATTGATTGATTGATTGATTGATTGAAACCTAAATAAATATGTTTTAGGATTCTGAAAAAAAAAAACGTAAACAAAAAACATTCATTTTTATTTTTCAAATTCACACTTTTTTTTCATTTAGCTTAATAAAAATGAAAGGTGATTAAAGAGTATTTATGACTTTGTAAAATATTATAAACAGTCTGAAAAAATAGTTGAAAATCTGTTTATTTATTTAGCTAGCTAGTTAGATTATCCAAGAAATAAATAGAAAGTTTTAGAATTTTCCAAAAACATAAAGAATATTAATGTTATTTTTTACATTCAGCTATTCATGAAAAGTATGCTGATAATATCATTTGTAAGAAAACAATCACATTTTTAATAAAAATATTTAAAAAATTTAATCTTTAATAAAAAGATTTAAAAAAAAACAAAAAAAACAAAGCATTTTCACTAGTGGTCTCAGACTTTTGGACACCACTGTATAAATTATTATACATTTTTTGAGAAAGATGGATAGATTGGGAGAGGCCAAAAGGTACAGCTCATTTACCCTGAATAAACAAACAGGGGGTCAAAATTACATTCATTTCATAAAATTACTACAATTTCATAATGCTCTATAAACATTTTTAATGACTTCGACCCAGTCGGCCAACCTCTAACTGTGTTTTCTATGCAAAGCCATGGGCCAGCGGTTCATGCGTTTGCCTCATACCCAGTCAGGGTGCTGCTCATGTGGGTAATACAGGTTTGAATCCTGCCTACATGTCTTAGTCCCATCATGCCTCCACTCTCTGTCCCTAATCATTCCTGTGACAGTGTTTCTCTATAATGAAACACTTACCAAAAAGCAATCCATAGTAGAACACACAGAGTTAAACCTGTTTCCAGCAGAGCTAGCCGTGTGGGACGTCCTGCACTCTGCTCTCTCTGAACTTCCTGTTAGGTAGCACGGCTTATGCCTGATAGACCCGGCTGATTGCTATCGCCTTGGCAACCTCCCATAATGATTTGCTATGACTTCCTGTGGCCAAAGCGCATCCTGTTCAGAGAGGATGCAACTGAGTGAAATCCCAATGCATGAGCTCTTCCTCTGATAACAGGCTGCTGTTGACATGAATTTATGTTAAATAAATCATACGATAATCTGTGAACATGGGCTTTAAATGGGAGATGTGTTATATGTTATGAAATCAGATTTATAGTCAATTAAATGGATATATATAGAATTAATACATTCAGATTATGATAGCTGCAGACTCACATCCCAGCTAAACAGTGCTGGGTAGAAAATAATTATATGTAATCTGGATTACGTAATCAGATTCCAAAACTTAAGTACTTGTAATTAGATTATATTACATTTTAAAATATCCATAATCAGACTACAGTTACTTTTTTATTTATTAAGTGATTATATATTATTCACACAATAGCAGTAAGTTTGGGGTCTTTCATGTTGTTGATAAAATGGGATATATTTTCTTTCTTCATCATTTTTTATATAGATTTTTTATATAGAAAATATTTGATATGGTATAAAATAATCATATTAAAGGTGCAGTATGTAATATTGACAGCTAGTGGTTGAAATGGGTACTGCAGTCCAAATTAAAAATTTTGGGGAGAGCTGTTTCTCCCGCCTCCTCCTCAGACTCGACGCTCATGCGGGTTGCCAGATTGAGAACACGCGATAGAAATGAGCTCAACTGACAATGGAAGGCGAGGAGACTTACACTCTTGTAAGTTGATTTGCCCACGTTTCAATATGCTTAGGGCCCTATAATTTCCGCGATCACGGAATCACGGACGGAATCGCGGAATCCATTCATAAAAACGGAATTTACTATATAACGCGGAATGTCACAGAATTTGTCAAATTTTTGATGAATGAATTAAAAGCAGGTCAGTACACGTAAATTAAATCGCGATATAGACTAGTGTCTGTGAATATTAAACCGCAAAAAGACTATTTAAACATGAATCCTGCATGCCTGTGTGACTCTGAAATGAATGATGCGGAAGCGCAGTTTCATTTACCTCACACCGCCTCACACACGCTCGCACGGGGGCGTTCATTTGATTGCCAGAAAAATGTAAATACACAACAGAACTTCTGAAGAAAAAAAAATCATAAAAATATATTTTTTAATTAATAAATATTGTTGTTTTTAAGAATTCAATTAATTAGACATGCTTTTTGATTATTAAAATGGAATTAAACCTTTAAAATGGAATCTAGAAAACAGAATTTGGTAAAAATAAAATTTGAGGGGAAAGAATATTTTTTGTTAAACTTTTATTAAATTGTTGGTAAATTGGACAAGATTCATTATTTCAATAAATTAGACATGCTTTTTGATTACTAAAATTTAATTTAACCATTAAAATGGAGTCAAAAAATAAACGACCAGAACAACCAGACACAGGAACAGTTTCTTCCCTGAAGCAATTAATCTCATGAACACTTGACAAACACAGAACACAAAATACTATTACACATTATTTACTTATTTCAAATTTGCACACATAACTGTACATACAAATTGTCTATATTATATATTGTTTTTTGCTTTTTTTGCACTTTGTCTATCTTGTAAATTTTTATATTATTATTTTATTCTCTTTATTATGTGTCTTGTCTTGTCGCTGTCACTCTGTTGCACTGTGGAGCTTCTGTCACTAAAACAAATTCCTAGCATGTGTAAACAACATACCTGGCAATAAAGCTCTTTCTGATTCTGATTCTGATTCTGATAAATAAAACAGAAAAAAAAAAAAACGGAATCCAGAAAAATTAAAACGGAAAAAACGGAATTTGGGAAAAAATAAAACGGATTTTATAGGGTTTTTAGATGGATGTCGAGGTTTTTTTAGGTCGGGTAGAATCAGCGATCTCTGACCCAGTTCGTTTGCTGGCTTCCATGGCTACAGTACGCAACCCGGGGTGTCGAAATACTATTGAGTAAATTGGCAGTGGGCGGGATCACACAGACCAAAACAAAAACAGACATTCTGACAATGAGTGCACATTTCACAACTGGCTGTAGCATTGTTTTTCAGAGAAATGAGCATGTGAACTTAGTATGTTTCCTAAATATCTGCAAACACATTATAGTATTTTGATGCTTTAGTTCAGTCAAAAATTACACACGGCACCTTTAAAATCGACGTGATAAGCAATCTAAAAGTAATCAAAAAGTAGTTTGAATACATTATCTAAAATGTGTAATAATAGATTCTGACTAACTATAATTTTTGTCATGTAATTTGTAATCAGTAATGGACTAGAGTCTGCCCAGCGCTGCAGCTAACACACACAAAAGCTAAAGCTACACTCAGAAGTGTATTTACTGGCCTTCCTCACACGTACACACCCAAACACCGATTCACACACACAGACCAACACACTCGCTGCACAAAGCGGAGCCGCTCGGTAAACATTTCATGCTTTAATAGGGAACACAGTACACTCGTCTACATGTCAACACAGCCGTATACAGTTCAGCAGAGCAATTCATAACCGTACTTTAGTTTCAATGGACTTTCAGCATTACCAATTCCAGTCTGTGGCAGCATTAACTCATAGTATTCTGCTAAATATATTTATTAGGCTCACGTTTCAGAGTGATGTTTCAGTCATGTTGAATGAATTTCCAGTCTAGATCAATGAAACTCTTTTAATGAGAATGAGACAAGTTGTGCCTTTATGTTCAGTGAATTAAGAGCTCCTGCTGTTGATTTTCTCATGGTTTTTATAGCCTCTTTAAGGCTTTTCTTGGCTTTCTCCTTTCATTTCTTACTATTTTTAAGTAAGAACTAAACCGTTATTTCTTACTAAACATTTGATGTATTCTTTTATATATTTTACACAGCTTTGAGGTTTTGAAAGTAACCTACTTGTGTGTTTTTTGTGTGTTTCTGTCAGGTCTAGTCCTAATTCATTTCAGTCATTTCTTTGACAAAATATGTGCAGGATTTGGACACAGTATGTACCGCACACAATTCTGGTTTGTTTATCTGTTTGCTGTCATTTTGCAAGTAATAATTATGGTATATTGTATTTAATATATCTACATTGGATGTAGACATCAACACAATTCCAAGTTACTCTCTAATAATGACTAATAACTAAAAATATATATGAAAAGAACACCATCTTTTGTAACATTGTAAATGTTTTTACTGACGCTTTTGATCACTTTAATGCATGCTTGCCAAATAAAAATATTAATTTCTTTCAAGAAAAAGACAATCCTCACGCATTTGACAGTAATATGCTGTATCTGAAATCGCTCACTAGTTCACTATTTACTATTTACTGAATGAGACAGTTTGCTAAATAGGTATGAGTGAGCAAAAATGTGTAAATTTGGACAGTTCCAAGCACAGCTGTGATACAATATAAACACTGCGACACATTGTGTACAAGTTTACTTAAGTGTTGCGTCCCAAATGAATTCCAGTGTGACAGTTCAGACTGAAGCATTTCCAAATATCAATAATTATTTAAATCGGATCACAAGTTTTGGGATTTCCTGCATTTTTTTGCTGTTCGGACTCCAAACAACAGATTTGAGTAAACGGATTTGATTTAGATATGCCTAAAAATCTGATTAGCTGCCTGTCTGAACAAAGCCGAGCAGTTAAGTTCATTCCACGTGTTTCTAAAAGCTAATGCGTCCTGTCTCTTTAAGACCGTCCTCTACAGCCGCTGCTGGCCTCTGTTTCTCTGTGTGCATGTGGAACAAAGCAGAAACACCCCAGCAATGCTTTAGCGACATTTGAATTGCGTATGAGGCACTAATAGACTCTGGGGAGACTGTCGAATCCGTTGACTTCCAAACAGCTCATTTAGGTCCAAAGTCTTTTCCTCTGTGCGCTGACGAAGACTTTTATGCCCTTTACACGATGCCGGGAGTGAAGACACACCCGTACACACACCGGGCCATCCTCGCCTCGCGATATGCCATTATCAAGTCGTGCAGGCTGTGATTTAATGAAGTAAATATGTGCGCTACAGGTCTCAGAGTGAAGCGTTTCAGACTGCATCAGTGTAAATGAACACTCAGGCTGCATCCGAAAGCTTAAGCTGGTTTGCTGCAATGACTTTGCAGACAGCATTTGTGCATGAAGTTAGCTCATTTCGGACCGACTTCTGAGGCAGCGTAACGGTTTAATGATCTACAGCAAAATAGCGCAAGCTTTAGTGATAACTAATCGAATATTTAATTACTACAATAGTAATTTCTCACTAGAAATGACATCAAAAGTGGAAAACAATGGTCAAAAGCGTGCATTTACACACAAACTGACCACCAACTGCAACTTTCAGATGCCATTTTTGGAAATGGAAAGCATAGGATTGTGGGATATCAAAGGCAGTGAAGGATACAACTATGCTGCCTTCAAAAATCGATCAGATGAAGGTATCTCAGCAGTCAGGAAGTGAAGCTTACTTTGGATTCGGATGTGCCTTAATGCTTTCCTACCCTGGAATGCGTCCTACAAAGGGAGCATTTTTAAGTTTTCTGATGCAGCCACAGTGCCACACTTACTTACTTATCGCTTCATTTTATTTAATGGCAACCCATCAAAATAAAAGCTTGATGGTTTACCATTTGAAAATAAAGAAATTAAATATTAGTAAATATTAGTATTGCAATTTTACAGTAAAATAAAAATATTTGTATTAGTTTTTACAGTACTATAATACTATTACAATGTATTTCTTATATAATAATCACAATGAAATCATTTTCCAGCAACCCATCAAAATAAAAGCTTGATGGTTTACCATTTGAATATAAAGAATTTTAGACGTAAATATTAGTATTGTAATTTTACAGTAAAAAAAAAAACTGTATTATTCTTTTTTTACAGTACAATTGCATTATTACAATTTCTTATTTGTTTAATATTTTTTATATATTAATAATCACAATAAAATTATTTATTTATTTTTATTATTATCATTATTTATTTTATAGTCATATTGAATTGGTCAACAACAGCGGGAATGTGGTGTTTTTGTCAAATCGTTCAGCCCTGCAAGGATTTTGCACTCAAAAAGGTCCTCAGAGTAAAAGTAATATTTTAGCTTTTTTATTATTATTATTTTTATTTTTATTTTTATTTTTTATGCAGATGAACTTCCCCCAACAAATCATCACACTCACTCTAGAATGATTAATTCTTTCCAAATATAGATATTCAAGTCATCTGGCAAAAATTCCTTTATCTTTTCATATCACAATATATATCCTTAGAAAAATGTAATATTGCTACTGTATGTCAGTATTTTCCAATATCCTGCAGCCCTAGTTCACACTCTTTCGTTCATGTATGAATGATTGCCACATTTTTGAGGAAATCAAATCTGTTGGGGTGTTTTGAATGGCCTTGCCTCCCTTACAATTGCTTTCGCAATGGTTTTAACAAAGCTACCGGTTGCCTACCATGTTAAGCAAGATACAAACACGGTGTGAGGGGGGCTGACCTTTCCCAGTAGTTGCTAATCCAGAGTGTATTAAAAGCAGCTTTTGTCTGTTGTGAAAGGCATGGGCAGTGTCTCCTCCACCCCCTCATCTCCTCTCTGTTTGCTTCTCTTTTATGTTCTCCTCTCCTTCTTTGGGTTCCGCTCACCCCACTCACTCCTCTTTGCGTCTTCGCCCTCCTCTCCTTTCCCTACGGCCGTCTAATCCTCTGAATTCTGCCCCTAAGAACACGGTAGATGAGGGTGTTTCTTGAATGCGAGGTGTACCAGCTGCCAGAGCTTCAGCCTCACCCCTCGTACCCTCACACACAATAAGAGGACTAATCCTCCAGTAACACACTCGTGCGCTCGCGGACATGCACATAGACAGCAGGCCTCACACACTCAAGTGGCTCTTTCAACGAGGTGATTCCAGTGCCTGGAGACGGTCCATTTTGACAAGGTTTTGGGCAGCCCTGACGGTCTCAAACAAGGAGCCAGTTAGAGGCAGAGGCGGGTGAAATGTCCTCACGAGAGAGCGCTCAAAATACAAAACTAATTTGTCCACACTTCTGGTAACTTTTGTTTCACAGCCACTGCATTTTCCTCTGTTCATCTGAAATAATCATTTTGTTTATATATAGTGTACATTTTTTTCATTTATATATAAAAATATAAATATATTTATTCATGTGACAAAAGTCATCATGAATCATAATGGACATTTTTTATGGAATATTGATTATTTATTTTTTTAATTCATGTTCCCTTGTACTCTTTAATCAAAATAAAGTTAACAAATTAATATATTGGTACCATATCTTTTATCGAACAATATTAAAGATTTTTCCATTTATCAGCGTCAACCAATATTATTTAATTATTGTTTATAATTATTTTAGAGTTGTCATGCTTATCTTCTTATTTACTGTTAAGTTACCTTTGCTGACATCTAACAGTCACTCAAAATTAATTTTTAAAAACATTAATAATTTAATAACACTGTTAAATGTAAGCTTTAGCAAATCTCAAAATAAATAGTCATTTTTCATACTGAACTTTATAATGTTGTATTTCTGACGTTCTCCACACACTTGCACTAATTCCAACAACAGTACAAAAACTCACTTTGATGAGTTCAGTATATGGCAGCTGTTGCGCCCGGTGTAGAAACAACAGTAATTCACTTGTAGGATCCTAAAATGACTGCTTTAATATTTTAATGCTTTATTTTTAATTTATTTAGACATAATAATATAGAACTTTTTAATTGGCCTTTGATTATCATCCATAACATGAACATAATTATTGGGTTATCATATCAGTGTCACTAGGGCTGTCACGATTATCATGGCCAAAAGAATTCATGATAACGATATTTCACGATATCTATAGAAATCTTGAAAAAAAAAAAATGCTAGCAGTCAAATAGAAATTAAAAAGAAATGATATTATTTTATAGTATTCTATACATTGATAAAGGCTATGTTGATTGGCATTGCATTATAAATATACATTATCCTTATGAAAATACCCAAGATGGCTTCAAGAAAATAGATAAACGATATACTGTCGCAATGGTGTGTTAATTCTCTTTATGTTTAATCAGTAAAAATGTCTCCATTTTATTCAGCTACAGTGATTGCTGGATGTCTTTGTCCATATTAGGGATTTCCTGGAACTTATTACTCATGAGTCTCACTTGTGGATTTTCTGCGCGACAGTGCCCTCCGGCGTCAAGTATGAATGAAACATAAATTGCATGTGTGAGTTTGTCGTTTCCAACAACATGCTTTTACATGTAGCTGTAGCAGCTGCGCGTTGTGTCTGCTTGTGTTTAATGACAGTAGCTAACCAGTGATAAGGTGCAATACCGCCACCTACTGTATGCTGGGATGTCAACCAGTTACTGCCGCTGGATTATTTGTCACATTATCATACGTGTACTATTGATTTTAAATATTATGGTTATTGCCAATATCAGAATATTGCGACACCCCTAATTAACACAATAACTATATTTCATTTTTTAAATATCGCGGTTATCGTCAATACTAGTATATCGTGACACTCCTGTGTCACATTGAAGAGAGCCGTCACTATTTTCATTATTAAACACTTGCAGTCTGTATAATTCATAAACACAACTTCATTCTTTATAAATCTCTCCAACAGTGTAGCATTAGCCGTTAGCCACGGAGCACAGGCTCAAATTCATTCAGAATCAAATGTAAACATCCAAATAAATACCATACTCACGCGATTAGACATGCTGCATGATGAACACTTTGTAAAGATCCATTTTGAGGGTTATATTAGCTGTGTGAACTTTGTTTATGCAATGATAGAGTCGAGAGCTCTGGAGGGGGCGGAGAGCGCGAGCAATTAAAGGGGCCGCAGCCTGAATCGGCGCATTTCTAATTATGCCTCAAAATAGGCAGTTAAAAAATTAATTAAAAAAAATGTATGGGGTATTTTGAGCTGAAACTTCACAGACACATTCAGGGGACACCTTAGACTTATATTACATCTTGTAAAAAAACGTTCAATGGCACCTTTAATAATAATTCCATGAGGAAACACACAGGAGAACAGAATAACACAACCACATTATACTAAGAGGACATGGAATTAACAAAGGAAACTAACCCCCGGTTTCACAGACAAGGCTTAAGCTAGTCCCAGACTAAAATGCAAGATGCATTTTATTCTGGGATGCACATCAGTGATGTTTTTTTTTTTTTTTCTAGTGAACGTTTATAAAAGCTACTTTAATGCCTTAATTGAACTGAGGCCTAATCCTGGCTTAGTCTAAGCCATGTCTGTGAAACCGGGCTTAAGGGTTTAAATACACAGACAGAACTGAGAACAGGTATTTGTTCCCTAGTTCTGGTTAATTAGTAGCCACTTTGTATTAATTAGTTCCCTCATTTTATTATTGTGGTCATAATACCTTGTTATTTCCCGCATGACATATGTGGGTTAGTGTTATTGTTATGAATATAACCTTTCCGTAATATACTAAATAATACATTACTTTCCGCAGATCTGTTTGAGTCTGATGAGGCTGCTGCATTATTTGGCCCACTCCCCGCTCGGGTCCGTCACCCTGCTGGACTTCAGGCCACGGCAGTTCGTGCTGGTCGGGGGAGTGTTGAAAGTGACCGACCTGGACGACGCCAGTGTTGAGGAGACGCCTTGCTCCCCGTCGTCTCCCTCAGACTGTCTCATGGAGTTCCCTGCCCGCAACTTCACCCTTCCCTGCCACAAGGGCCGCTGTCAGGGTATCAACGAAAAGAGAAACCTCTACAATGCTTACAGGTGCGTGTTCATGGCCTGAGATCTGAGACAACTTCTGCTTTATTTGTGTATTTTAGGGTGGTCAAGGCAAAGTGAAATGTTGACATGGTTTTTCCATATTTTCTAGATTTTTCTTCACCTACTTGTTACCTCACAGCGCCCCCTCAGCACTGAGACCCCTTCTGGACAAAATCGTCAACTCTACAGGTGAGTTTGATTTCACTACCCAAGTTCTGCTCTCATCCCTGCTGCTGAAAAAAGCAGGTCATATCAGCTTAGGGTGGTCAAGCTGGTTTTGGTAACTGGTGTAAGGTGGTCTATCAGCCCCAAACTAGATCCAGCAGATGATAGTTTAGCTGATCAACCATCTAGACCAGGGGTGGCAAACATCAGTCCTGGAGAGTTTTGCTTCAACCCTAATCAAACACACTTGAACAAGCTAATCAAGGTCTGAAGGGTTACTAGAAAGCTACAGGCAGGTTCGTTTTTATCAAGGTTGAGCTGAACTCTGCAGGACTGTGGCTCTCCAGGACCATGCAAACGACAGTACCACCTGAAGCTGGTATTAGCTGGATTTTCCAACAAGAATATAACAGTGCTAAAACCCCGACCCCTAAAGTAGGTCTATGAACATTTACATAATTATTAAATACAGTTTGAAGCAGAAATATTTAAAAATTGAGTGTACTTGATGGTGTATATTCTAATAAATTGAATAATTGTTGACTACTTTTTCTAGAGGAGAATAAGTTTGTTCAAACATTCCTTCTCTTCACATCCCAACATTTCTCTTTCTGTCCCTCCCAGCATGCCTTTTGTCTCTGGCCTTAATTCCTTTCCTTATGCGCCCTATCATCATGTTCATCAGTATAATGGCATGTCAGATAGCGTTTGAAATCTGTTTTTCTGGGACACAACAGTCCGTGAAGCCGCGGGTAGCGTGGGTGGCCCAGCCTCGATCCTATCTTTCTCTCCCAGTGTCACGAAACACCCACTTCAGCATCACTCTGTAGGCATGTTTTCTTAATGACAGAACGTAAAGCGCTAATAGTTGAGTTGTTAATGCTGTATGAATGTGTTTCAGGAGAGCTGATATGGGGCACCGACGAGACTCTGGTTCATCTCGAAAAAGTGCTGGATATCTACAGGAACGGACATTACCTCAAGAATAACACGGAGAGACACAAAACAGGTGAGTGACCCAGACCCAGACAGATACCAAAACACCTTGACCTTTGTCATTACTGAACATATTCAAATGACCAAAGCTTAGATGCTAATTCGCAAAGACAGCTCTTACTCCAGCTCTGTTCCAAAACCTAGCTAGACAGCATTTTAAGGCATCATGGGCACACTTCTAAGGGCTCGTCCACACAGAACACTTTTTTTTGTTCACAGAACACAGAACGCGTGACGCGGGCAGTGAAATGGGAAAAAGTTCTCGAGATGCATTTTTTAAAAGTTTTAAAAGTTAAAAACTGATCATAGACGTCCGTCTAGCGCGTTTACATAGAAAAACAATGGAAAAGTAGTGCATTGGAATGGAAAAACGCATTCTGTGTGAACGGCCCCTAATACTGTTCAAAATGGAAGGCAGGAAAATTATGCTGCCTTGTAAGATACCTAACTTAGCATTCACAGAGTTATGCATTCAGATTTTTTTTGTCATTTTAAGCAAAAACTTAATATCTTAAGTCATTTGGCTTCTAAAGTAAAAGGATCTTGATTTAAGAATGTTTAGTCCTGGAAAACAGGACAAAATACTAAGTAACACAAAACTCAAAGAGCTGTGTTCAAAGAAAAGCCTGGGTTTCCCACCGGTAATTGTGGTGGTGTTCATGTGCTCATCTCGTAAATACGATCATTCTGAAATGACTAGAAGGCAGCACAATCCTGGCAGTGAATGAGTTTCCTCAAATCTCCCCAGAATTAACCAGTTGTTCAGTCAGTGTAGAGAGAGAGAGAGAGGGAGAATTTGCGTGTGCATGTAAGGACAAATGAGAGGAGATTTAGAAGATTAGAGTTTATATAACTGGTGAACAGAGGGGCTGCTTACTGGCCTGATGGACAAAACATCCATTTCTGCACTGAGAAACAACTCATCTTCTTCCTACTCGCTCCACCCATTTTTACCATTTTGTCCCTATTCTCTTTTTCTTCTTTCTTTGCTATCCCTCCTGCTCTTCTCCATGCTCCATTGGCAGTCTAAAGCAGACACTTGTTGACTGATGAAAGCATTAAGCAAGAGAGAGCCATCTTCTCCAGAGACATTTAACTCTTTCTACTCTCATTGCACCATTAGTTGCACCAACCGTTTGTGCTGCTTCAAGCCTATAATTTCAGCATTTAACTATAACTAACTAGAAAAATCATGCTTCATGCCAGTTTTAAAAAATAATATTTTATTCCATCACTTATTTGCAGACTAGGTCTTTTTTTATTATTATTATTATTCTTTTTTTGTGAACAACTGTTTTTTTATTGAAATAATCATTTAAATAAAAAAGATACAACATATCAGAATGAAAAGTCCCACCAACCCACCCACCCACCCACCAGGTAGACTATTATACTAGTTATACTGTGCTAAGAAATTATAAAACATTGCAGTGGCAAAAGTATAGAGCGAACTATCTAATAAAAAAAAAATAATAAAAAAATAAAATAAAAAAATATATATAATAATAATACTACAAAAAAATAAATAAATAAATAAATAAATAAAATACATGGATATAAAATACAGAAAGAATTTACATCAAAAAGAAGAAAGAAAGGATTTAACAACATCAAAAGTAGCACTCCAAGACTTTAAAGTCTTTGATTTTGCTCCATGTATGCGAGCTGTTGATAGCTCCAAAGAAATGATATCCAGCAAAGATAGGGCCCATACACGCCTGCTCATCGTATGTGGAGGAATCCAACGACTGACTAACATTTTCTTAGCCGCAGTGAAAGCAGCTAAAAGTAAGTTTCTCTGTTGAGAAGACAAAGGTAGTTCTGAGAAGTTACATAGGAAGAAAAGTTCTGGAGACAAAACCATATCTTTATCTAACAGGTATGATATGTCATGAGCAAGCTGAGACCAGAAAGAAACGAGTGCAGAACATTCCCAGAAAAAATGTAAATATGTACCTAGTGCTCTCTGTGGACACAGATTACAGTTCGGAGAAGGTGAAAGATGCATATGGAAACGTTTTAAAGGAGACAGGTAGAGTCTGTGCAGTAGTTTCCAATGGATCATCTGATGATTTGGGTTTTTTGAGGATAATGCAATCGATTCCCAGATTTGATCAGTAAATAAAGTATGTGTGTCACCACTGATATCCTTAGACCAAACAGTTGATATGGAAAGTGGCTTGTATGAATTTTTGAGAAGAAAAGAGTAAATAACTGAGGCAGAAATAACAGAGTTATCAGTTGGAAGAATCACCTTTCGTAAGGGATGTACAGGCAATTGTGCATCCGGGGGAACTCCATATGCGCGAAGCGCAGATCTAATGCGAAGATACATGAAAAAGGAGGTTCCTGGTATATCAAAAAGAGCCTTGATATCTTGAAATGATTTCAGGCCTTTGTCATCAAAGATGTCACCAAAGCAGTTTACATTGCATTTAACCCACTGTGGACAATGAAATGGAATCTTTCCTGATAAAAAATTATTATTATGGAACAGAGGTGAGTGGCGATGCCATGTCAAATTTGGTTCTATCTTTCTGGTCACCGTTCTCCAAGTAGAGAGAAAATGTGTTAGGATAGGGCCAAAACGAAGTTTACATTGTCTAACTGAGATGCCAGCAAAAACCAAATGCATTATATTGTAAGGAGAAACGATAGATTCTTCCATAGCCCACCATGAAGTTGACATATTTGGTTTAAACCAGGCTGACAGTGCACGAAGAGTAAAGGAGTCAGCATATAACTTAAAATTTGGGAAGGACCAACCCCCATCTGCTCTGCTGCGCTGTAAAGTAGATAACTTGATTCGGGGACGTTTACCATTCCAAATATAATGAGAAATTACTGAATTAAGTTTTTTCCAAAAGCCAGCAGGTGGGGGTAAGGGAATCATAGAGGAATAAAAATTAACACGAGGGAGGATGTTCATTTTAATAACAGATATTCTTGCATGGAAAGAAGTAGGAAGGTGCGTCCAATTTTCAAGATCTGAGGTGACTCTGGCCAAGTTATTATTTAAATTTTTTGAGACGATATCCTGCAAAGAAGGATAGATATCTATCCCTAAATATCTGAATGAGTGCACCACTGGAATACAACTAGAAAACATCACAGATCCAATAGAGAAATTAAGAGGGAGTAGATATGACTTTGTCCAATTAATTTTATACCCAGACAGAATATTAAACTGATTAAATAAATTTAAAATATGGGGGATTGATTGAACTGGATTGTCTAAAAAAAGCAAAATGTCATCTGCAAATAAAGATATGTGGTGCGAGGTGTTCTTAACCGATATAGGGAGAATAAGTTCAGACTGACGTACAGCTTGAGCAAGGGGTTCTAAAGATAAAGCAAACAGTAAGGGTGAAAGAGGACAACCCTGACGAGTGCCTCTTCCAATCGGAAAAGATTGTGAACATACCTGGCCAGTAAGAATAGAAGCCGAGGGGTTAGCATACAAGATTTTAATCATATTTATAAAGTTAGAACTAAAACCTAGGTGCTCTAGGACTGCCCACAGATAGTTCCACTCCAAATGGTCGAATGCTTTCATTGCGTCTAAAGATAGTATTGCGGAGGGAGATGTCAATTGTTCTGCTGTATGAATTATGTGAAGCAGTCTTCGCAGGTTATCTGAGGCAGAGCGAGATTTAATAAACCCTGTTTGATCATGATGCACAAGTTTGGTCATAAAGCCTTCTAGACGGCGGGCTAAAACTTTTGCATAAATTTTAACATCTGTACCAATTAGAGAAAGTGGGCGATAACTAGAACAAGATGTAGAGTCTTTATCTTTTTTTAAGAGAAGAGATATAATAGCCATGTTCATGTTTTGTGGAAAGGATCCTTGATCAATTGAATATTGCATCATATCTAACATAAGTGGACCCAACTCGGCCCAGAAGGTCAAATAAAACTCAGCTGGTATGCCATCTAGGCCTGGGGATTTCCCTTTTTTCATACCTCTGACAGATGATTCTAGTTCAACAAGTGATAAAGATCTATCTAAAAACTCAGTGTCTGATTCAGATAGATGTGGAAGATTAAGAGCAGTTAGAAAGGAAGTATAAGAGGTAGATTCACATTTAGAGTTGGAGCTGTATAGTTCAGAATAGAAGGAGCGGAAAGTGTCGTTTATACACTTCTGATCAGTCAGAACCTCACCGGTTTGAGATTTCACTGCTGTAATATTCGCAAATTTTTCGCTATTACGTAGCTTTAAAGCCAATAAATGGCTTGGTCTGCTACCATGAAAATAATAGTTTTGTCTAGATCTTTGTATAAGAAATTCAGCTCTGTATCTATATAATAAATTAAGTTCTTTCCTAACCGTTTCAATTTTAGCTGCAATACTATCCGAAAAAGAATGTTGGTTTGTCTGTTCAAGTGACCGAAGTTTGGATTCCAGATCTGAGATTTTCTTACGACGAACTTTCTGGTGAAAAGAAGCATATGAAATCGAAAAATTCCTTATAAAGCCCTTTGTCGCCTCCCATAGTGTTCGAGGGTCATCTACCGAGCCTTTATTGATGTCAATAAATTCACACAAATTAGCTCTGAATTGGTCACAAAAAACCTCATCTTTTAATAAATTAGTATTAAAGCGCCACCTAGGGGCTCGCGGAGGTCGCTGGGTAATTGAAATTTTCAAAAAATTACTACTGTGATCCGAAAGAGATAAGGGAGAAATGTCTACATCACGTATCAATGAGGTCAATGTAGAGGAGGCAAAAATGTAGTCGATCCGCGAGTATGATTTGTGCCTGGCTGAGAAAAATGTATATAATTTTTGGGATGGGTTGAATAAACGCCATGTATCTACTAATGAAAAAGAGATTATACACTCTTTGAGCTGGTCAGTAGAAACAGTCTGGGAATAAGAAAATTTGCCACCAGATCTATCGAGGTCATGGGACATTACAGCATTCATATATGTTCCCATTACTATCTCAAAGTCTGTTAGATCAGTGAGATAGGTAGATAATTCAGAGAAAAACGCTGGGTCTGGACTACATGGTGCATAAACGGAGAGAAAAGCTACCTTCCTATTATCAATTAAAGTTTTTATACAAGTTATTCTGCCATCCTCATCACCCTTTTTATCTAGAATAGAGATATTTAACTTTCTTTTAACAATTATTAATACTCCTTTAGTTTTATTGTCAGTAGCGGCAAAAGAGACCACCTCATAAAATTTATTGTTGCATCTATGAACATCATTTTTCCTCAAATGAGATTCCTGGATTAAAGCAATGTCAACCTTTCTTTGTCGCAATAACTCTAAAAAACCAGTACGTTTATGGGGGCCATTTAAACCATTTATATTACAACTTAGTATATTCAGTTCAGTCATAAGTATCAAACAAAAAGATGATTTGGACAAATGAGTCAAAAAAATACCACTGCAAATGAATTATCCTAAGTCTACCTTTAACCAATCCCTCACCCACCAAACAGCCCTGTAACATAAAACAAGCCCACCCAATAGAACTACCGCAGACCGGGGTAAAAACAAACCCCAGGCTGCCACCCTCCCCTGTCAATATCAGTGACAGCAACATGACAACCTGTACAACATTAATACACCGCAATTAGCCTTGCTATAAAGTAACTTGAGTAAATTAACTTCAGTTCACGTCAGTAATGAAGTGGGGTTTAAAAAAAAAAAAAAAAAAAAAAAAAAAAATCTCTATAGAGGAAGCAGGTAGGAACAAAACTGTAATTCAGTGATACCTTGTCTCCTAGCTTACACACACACACAAAAAAAAGGAAGTAGGTGACCATCACGTGTAGCTTAAGGTTGTCAGGAGTCATTCATTAACAACAATTTCTTCTTCTGTATCCATCCTTGAAGAATGAGGTCGGGGAATTGAGCTTAGGAATTGACGTGCTTCCTCCGGGGAGTAACGTTACAGTAGTTTCGTCTCGCCGTTTTTCAAAACAATCTTCAGCGTGGCTGGATACAGAAGAAAGTTCTGCAGACCTGCCTCTTTCAATTCCTTCTTTATTATGGTGAAGGAGCTCCGCTTCTTTGCCGTCGCGGGAGAGAAGTCGGGGAAAAAGCTCAGCATTGCGCCGTCGTTTGTTTTTATGGGCCCGTGGCGTCTGGCTTCGTTTAGAATCAGATTCCTGTCGTTGTAGCGCAGCAGTTTGAAAAGAAATACTCGCGGCTTGGGGTGATCAGTTGATGTTCTGGAGTAAACTCGATGCGCACGTTCGATTTCGATTTCTTTGCCCGCTAGTGATGGAATCCAGGTCGGTAGGGACCGTTTCAGAAAGCCAACTGGATCATCTTTTTCGGCCCCTTCAGGTAACCCTAGCAGCCGGAGATTACTGCGTCTGCTGCGATCCTGCAGATCTGTCACTTGTTGCTCGAGGACATCCAGACGCCTGGTGTGTACGTTGACCACTTTTTTCTGCTCTCTCTGTTCCCCGGTTAAAAAGTCCACTTTGGAGCACAAATTTTGTAATGTGGTCATGTGAGTAGTGAATTCGGTGCGCATTGCCGCTAATTCAGTTTTCAATATGTCCTCAAAACGTTTTATAGTGATCGCCATGTTGTCTTCCATATTCGCTCGGCCTACCGCGGCTGCTGATTTAGTTTTCTTCTTTATAGGAGAGGATGAGGGTGAAGAATACGCCAGTTTTCGACTGTGTGACATTTACAAAACAACAGAAAACAAAAAGACTACCCCAGGTGTCAAAAAAGAAAGTTAAAAGGCAGAAAACAAAGGGCTATGCGCGGAGCTTGATTAATGTGCGTCTAGGCCCATGAAAGCGTCACGTGATCTCCCTCTTTTATTATTATTCTTGATGAAAACCATTCTGTGCAATTTTGTGAGAATGGTGAACATTCAATATCAGATTTGATAGTTTTGCACTGGAAAAAAACAACAGTTTCAAATATTTAAGTCATATCACAATAACAACTGGGCTGATATTTGGTCATTTTTAGATTATTAGTCGATTGGCTATACAGAAGTGATCAGTTTTGAGTTAATGTGTAAAATACACTATAGTTCAAAGGTTTGTGGTCAGCAAGATTTTTTTTAAAAGAAATTAATACTTTTTTATCAGCAAGGACACTTTAAATTGATCGAAAGTGACAGTAAAGACATTCATAATGCCACAAAAGATTTCTTTTTAAAATAAATGTTTTTCTTCCTATTCATCAAAAGAATCCTGAAAAAAATGCATCAGTTTCCACAAAAATAAGAAGCGGCACAACTGTCTTCAACATTGATAATAATAATAATAAATGTTTTGAGCTGCAGATCATCATATTAGAATGATTTCTGAAGCATCATGTGACACTGAAGACTGGAGTAATGATGCTGAAAATTCAGGAATAAATTACATTATAAAACATATTAAAACTAATAAACTCATAATATTACTGTTTTTACTGTATTTTTGACCAATAAATGCAGCCTTGGTGAGCAGAAGAGAATATTAAAATCTTGTTTACTTCAAACTTTTTAACGGTAGTGTAAGTGTTCATTTAAATTCAGCAATTTGTAAACATCTTATTTGTCATGATTAAGTATTTCATATATATTTCTGCAATATATCAGCCATTCTACTCTCTGGATAATGGGGAATAAACACGATCGGCTAATATTTAAAAAGTTCATGTCATATTCTTGTGAACAGGCCTTCGTAATCTCCATTCTAGTCCAGCGTGCGGTATTTTGACTGGACACTTCTCTGCTCTGCCTGGCGTTTGAGATATTCTTGTAAAACAGGGTCCCCTGGCAGCACTGTGGGTTTGCATGGATACAGACAGGGCTTCCCTACGGAATTCACTCCTGCCCAACACGCATTAAAAGCCCAGCATGCCTCTGGCTGACTGCATCACCTTCTCTCTCATTTCTCCTGCGTCTTACAGGAACATTCAAAGAAAGCGGGAGCTCCATAAAGCGTTAATTAGGGCAATAAAGAGTCTAATAGTTGCTCTTATTTACTGGCTTCTTGCTCCACTTAGTTGCCGCGTGCGTACGGCCCTCCCTCTCCTCGATCCCACTGCACTCACTTATCAGAAAGATCTCATCGGAGGCAGCTTGCCCAGTGACCTTCATTCAAAGCCTTACTTTCGAGGAGAAACAGTGAATCACGTCAGTAAGGCCCATCCAGCCATATCCCTGAAGAGCGAGAGAGGGAAAATGAGACTCAGAGATTCCGACATTTATGGTAGCGCACAGTTAGCTCGGGTCTTTTAAAGGCTCTTCTCCTTTTATCAGGCCCATTGTCACAGTGCTGTGAATGAGGCCTTGAGTTTACATTACAACCTTCTTAAAGAGCATAAAAAAAACGAGTAAAACTCTCCAAACTCTCCGAGACACTATCCAGAACCATTTACAAACCTCACAGCGGTGCAGCGGTGCCATATTGACAGCTCTATACCGATATATCCTGTCCACAAAATGGATTACTATAGGATCGTTTTTCAAATACATGACCACATTGTCAGCATTTTGCCAAAGGCATGCGGTCCATGACAATGTATCCATCGCCATTCTGCTTCCAAACTGCACAATGTCAAAGAGCCACGGTTGGATTGTGAAAACTCAGACTAGCTGTATTTCAGCGCGGTGGGCCAGTGGTTGGCGTGTAATCAAAGCTGTCCTTCAACAGTCTTTATCGATCATATTAACGGTGCATTAACATGAAGAAGAGGAACGTCACAAAGTACTGTCGTCAACTCGGTTTGATGATCTTAGATGAGTAAGCGATGCAGGTTTGCCTGCCGGGTCTTGTCACGGGCGCGCTAGCAAAGAGCTGTGTTCAGATACTTTTTGAAGAGAAGTAAATTCCATTAAAAATACAGACCACTTCCCCAGCTAACAAAAATATGTTTTAAGAAGGTTTTGCTAATGTTCCCATTAAGTTATGAAAATGTTATTTCTGAATGTTTAAAACGTTGTTATTAAAGTAAACATTCCATTTTATCATTTTGCAATGATTATGGGAATGTTACATTTGAATGTTCTCTGAACATTCTGAAACAAGTAGCAACATTTAAAAAATGTCAGACCAACGTCCAACAAAAACATTTAAGATTTATCACTGATGTTTTTGTGCTGTTTTAAAGGATTAGTTCACTTTCAAATTCCTGATAATTTACTCACCCCCAAGTCATCCAAGATGTCCATGTCCTTCTCTCTTCGGTCGAAAAGAAATGAAGGTTTTTGATGAAAACGTTCCAGGATTATTCTCCATAGAGTGGACTTCAATGGAGCCCAAACGGTTGAAGGTCAAAATTACAGTTTTAGTGCAGCTTCAAAGCGTTCTACACAATCCCAGACGAGGAATAAGGGTCTTATCTAGAGAAACCATCGCTCATTTTCTAAAAAAAAAAAAAAAAATAGAAATTATATACGTTTTAACCATAACTGCTAAGTGTATTACTGCCCTCCACAGGTCAAAGTTTGAACTAATTGTTATATACTATTGAACTAGCATATTGTATATGACAATTTAGTTCAAACTTTGACCTGTGGAGGGCAGTAATACACTTAGCAGCATCTACACTGCTGGAATTCTAATAGAGAAGAAGAAGAGAGCTAGTTCAAGATGAGCATTTATGGTTAAAATGAATAAAATTTTAATTTTTCTTTTAGAAAATGAGTGATGGTTTCTCTAGATAAGACCCTTATTTCTCGTCTGGGATCATGTAGAGCTCTTTGAAGCTGCAATGAAACTAATATTGGCCTTCAACCGGAGTCCATTGAAGTCCACTATATGGAGAAAAATCCTGGAATGTTTTCCTCAAAAACCTTAATTTCTTTTCGACTGAAGAAAGAAAGACATGGACATCTTGGATTACATGGGGGTGAGTAAATTATCTAAGTTAATCTAGTTAATTATTTTTATTTGAAAGTGAACTAATCCTTTAAGAACATTATTAAACACCAGATAACTTTGAACAAACATTATATTAATGTTATTAGAAGAACTTAGCTGGGTCGGTGTTATTCACAAAATGTTGGTTAGTGGTTAGTGTCTGTTTACCAAAAGTCTGCCTTTTCAGCTAATCAGTTAAAGGCAAATGGGAAATCATGTTATTAAAGGGGTGGTTGATTATGATTTGACTTTTTTTAACTGTAGTTAGTTTGTAATGTTGCTGTTTGAGCATAAACAACATCTGCAAAGTTACGATGCTCAAAGTTCAATGCAAAGAGAGATATTTTCTTTTACAGAAATTGCTGTTTAAGGACTACAACAAATGGTTGGTAGGGACTACAACAAGCTTCTTCCTGGCTTAGTGACATCACTAACCCTAAAATTTACATAAACCCCGCCCTCGAGAACACTCAACAAAGGGGGTGTGGTCATGTTGGGCTGCTTTAGAGAAGAGGAAGAGTTGTTGTAGTAGAGTGTTGTTGTCATGCCGTCATTTTACGCTGGACTGCTTCACAAACGAGGATCAATTCAACACTGGATTTGCACAAAAGATGAACATGACGGCACATGCTAGTGGATGAGTTGAATCAACTCCACAGCAACTACATAAATTTATCCACTAACCATTCAGAAACGTCCAGTTTCATTCTAAAAGTTGTAACTTCTTCCTGAGTCTCTCCATCAGTGTCGACTCCGGTTTGAACAATGTAAGGCTGAACACCGTTACTGACAATCCTCATTTTGGCTGCGTGAGATTCTCCAGCTTTGTTGTTGTTGAGCTGTTAAAGCTCCGCCCTCTTCTGGAAAGGGGGTTGGGAGCAGCAGCTCATCAAGGGACACACAAAAACTGCAGATTTTTGCTCACACCCAAATAAGGGAAAATTTGACAAGCTATAATAAATGATCTGTGGGGGATTTTGAGCTGAAACTTCAGACACATTCTGGGGACACCAGAGACTTATATAACTTTGAACAAACATTCTATTAATGTTATTAGAAGATTGTTTGTTCATAACCTTGCTAGATGTTCTAAGAATGATCCCTGTTAGCTGGGTCGATGTTATTCGGAAAACCTTACTAAGGTTAATGTTTGTTTACCAAAGTCTGCCTTTCAGCAAATCAGTTAAAGGCAAACAGGACATTATGGTATTAATATTCGCTTTACTGTATAATGTGCCTCTTCCACACACACACTTTTCAGGTTGTTCCTACGCGCCCGTTTTCACCAAATTGAGCTACTCGCAGCTGTTGAATTCATACGGACAGCTACATATATTCTTTCTCTCATCTGAGAGAGAACAGCTGCCCTTGTTCAGTAATGTAATGTCATACATTCAGTATTACAAACAGTATGTTGTGTTAATGTGAATCACATCTTGTAATGTTGACTTGATACAACATGACCGAGATGAGAAACAGACAGCTGCACATTTTTATGACAAAAAACACACTTAAAAGATCTGGCCATCAGAGCTGCAGTGAGGAGAATGTTGGCAGCGTTACAGAGGTCTGTTCTCATTAGTTACTCTTGACGTCTCAGAGTGCACTCAACTCATGTCTCTACCGTACACGTTAGTTGATTATACTGTTTCATAATCAGGCGTGACATTATAGTGGGCGATCGATTAGGATGTGTCTCTTTTAACACCCGTACGCAGTGAAATTTCATTTGTCCACAAGTACTGCTATTTATTATCTAATTCCTGTTGGTTATGATTGTGACACAGCAAATTTACGTTCAGTGTAAACAGATAAATTACTTGTTAGGACATGCTGGTAGGTACTATTATTGCAGGAGTTTTTTAAGTTTAAGTTGGTAGAACATTGTGAAAACTTTGCTATTTACACTGCAACCTTGTATTCATCACAATTAAATATGTCCCCTCTAATTCTCATTGCCGTAATCTAACAAATCTCATTACTGTATTACTGTAATGCTATAATGATATATATTATAATGATTGTTATATTTATAATTTTAATAACAATGTTTAATATGTTAAAATGTAATATTATCCATCCATCTATTTTTCAAACCGCTTATCATCTGTTGTGTCACAGGGATGCCTATGTAATATTATATTTATATTAATAATATTAATACAAAAATAACATAATATATTATTATTGATATTAATATTATTAGTATGATTATAATATATTAATTGTAATATTATAACAGTAATATAAATATAATAATATATTGTAATATTATTTAATTTATATTGTATACATTTAATTTAAAAACAAAAAATTATATATATATGTCATGGTAGTATATACTTTTACTGTCTTTGCTGTGTTTTATTGCATTATGCTGTTTTAAATTAAATGAAATCATTGAATTACAGTAAAAAATACAGTATTACAGTAACAATAATCTAATGAGAATCAGTATTGAAAATAATAGTAATTACGAAAAAAAAACAACTCACAAGTGAAGTATCTAGATATATTATAGTAATGAGAGTGATATTTTTGAATATGAATTGAGAATTTTGTGAAAATGTGCTAAAAAAAATTCTCATTAACTAATTATTAACTATGACTTTTGGCTCAATAAATTCCTAATTACTGCTTATTAATAGTAAGGTAGTTGTTAAGTTTAGGTATTAGGATTAAGGGATGTAGAATATGGTCATGCAGAATAAGGCATTAATATGTGCTTTATAAGTACTAATAAACAGCCAATATTCTAGTAATATTCATGATAATAAGCAACTAGTTAATAGTGAGAATCGGACCCTAAACTAAACTAACTTCATAAGGACATTCCTTTATTTTCCAAATGTTTGTTGTTTTCTGAAATGTTAGGTGGGTTTGGAAGCATGGCATTGGTTTCTTTAGCTCAGTGATGTAGTGCATTGTTGAAGAGCTGACAGCACAGTGACAGATGACAGAAGGAGAGAGATGGGGCAGATGAATGCGTGCGAGGGACGGTGTTAGTTTAATTTTCTTTTGGCCATCACTCCTCACGTCTCCCTCTTTTTATCTGCCATTTTCTCTTTTTATCTGCTTCCCTCTTTCTCTTGGCCTTCCTCTGACTGCGACTGCCCGTGACGGAGGCATTTATTGTGGTCGGGGTCACGCCGAGTGGCGTTTGAAATGTGTGTGTTTGAGTGAATTTCTGAGGAAGTAATAGATAAAGGAGACGCATGTCAAGCTCTGACTAACAACAGCCTGAAGATTCCCTACTCCATCAAAGAACAAGGCACCCCCTGTGTTAACACAATGAAGAAGTTTGTTTCGCTGCGTGTTAAACTCCTACGCACTCACACATACACACACTCTGCTTTTCTTGGACAGTTGTTATGTGTTTGATTTATTGAGCGGTGTGTGTCAGTGCTGTCATGGGGGCTGTCAGCTTGGACAGAAAGCATTGAACGTGAAAGATTTACTTACTTGCAATGCAATAAAATTAAAATAAAATAAAATTCTACTTTATATCGGTGGATGTCGGTGGTTTACTATCTGGCCGTTTCTCATAAATAACACATACTTATAACTAGAGTATTTTGAAGAATAGCATTTTTACAAGACTTTCTCTCTTTTGACAGAGTATAAACGTGTGTCAGATGCCTCAATAGCAGCAGAGAACTACCGCTGCTGGCCGTCCTATCAGCACGACGGATGCCTGCTGTCAGTCTTCAGCGTCCACGAAGCTGTTGACGTGTGTGAGAGCCACGCCCAATGCCGGGCCTTCGTCATGACCAATCAGAGCACGTGGACAGGTAATGCTGCAAAGTGTCGCACTGTTTAAATATGTGTAGCTCGGCTTAGTACATTTCATACTAACTATCCAACTCATTTCGCAGTGCGGAACTAAGATATTGTTCTGCTATAGGTAAATAACTAGAAGCATTAACACCCGCCAACCCTCCAAATGCGAGTGTATTTCAGCAGTGGCATGTAACACAGTCACTCCTACAAGCCATTTTGGTGGATGAATTATATATATAATATATACAAATTTTTTATTTTAGTAAAAAGGCATCTGAAATAATAAACTAAGTGCAATGTCACAGTCGGAGGAAGGCCAAGAGAAAGAGGGAAGCAGATAAAAAGAGAAAATGGCAGATAAAAAGAGGGAGACGTGAGGAGTGATGGCCACAAAATCTGCGGGAATTAGTAAAATTATGCGCAATACGCGCAATCCCACGCTAAAATTCAAGCCCTGTAACACCAACAATATTCATCCGGAGCAAGTGAAACGAGTGAGTGAGGGGAAGCGGGTTTGTGTGTCAACTCACCGTCGGACAGATGAGAGAGCAAGAAAGTGTAGCTGGCATCGTGTATCTATTCTGCAGAAAATGAGTATTGGATGTGTTCCAGATATTTCAGTATCGAAATTTTTGACAACAATACATTGCACTTAGTTTATTATTTCAGATGCCTTTTTACTAAAATAAAAAATTTGTATATATTATATATATAATTCATCCACCAAAATGGCTTGTAGGAGTGACTGTGTTACATGCCACTGCTGAAATACACTCGCATTCGGAGGGTTGGCAGGTGTTAATGCTTCTAGATATTTACCTGACTTGTGCTCGCACCCAAATTGCACTCACATAAAGCTGCCTCTCAGTGCTAAATTGAGTTATTTTTCACTGTAATTGTGCGAAAACAGTCAAAAACACACAAAATAATGTCAAAATGTTGGTCTTGGCGAGTATTCATGTAAACACAGTCACTTATGTTTTAAGTGAACGTAAACAGTTAGACAATGAGTGTGTAACAGAATAATGGATCCGTGCGTCAGGTCTTAAAGTGACAGCAGCCTAATAAACCTGCTGCCAAATTATAAGAAAATATTAAAAATATCGGTAACACTTTAGAATAATGGTCGGCCATTAATAAGTAACTATGCAGGAAGTAATGCAGGACTAATGAGTAGTACTACATTAACACTTCAGCTACTTCTATTAACTAATCAACATGTTCTCCAACTAATACGACCATATAGGTCGTTTGTCACTTCCCTGAAATACGACCCATAGGAGCGTTTACTAAAGTTGCGCCCCTATTGACAACAGGACACTTTCATTTTAATGCATTGTTCCCTTTTATCTGCGTCTTATTTCGGGTTTCGCATAGCTCAATTGGTAGAGCATTGCAATGACAATATGCAATCATGTGATCATGTGATCGTGGGTTCGATCCCAGGGAGCACATGTGCTCATAAAGTATATATGCACTATAAATCACTAAGGGGAGGTTTAGGGGTGGGGTAGGTGTAGTCGTTAATAAAAAAATTTGTTTTGCTAAATGGAAATAGGACAAATGGTGTAAAAAGTCCACACATTGCATTTAAATGAACACGCATTTTGCCGTAAATATAGGTCGTAATAAGTTGCTTGAAAAACAACCTATAGGGTCGGGGGTTTTTTGGAGGACAGTCTCTAACTAATATAGACTAATCAAGAACAACCATTTTAGCTAATCAATAATTAGAAGAATTGAGTAACATTAAATTATAGGAATTACTACGCATTAATTACTAATCACAACATTAAAATGTCTGAGATGTGAGCAGTTGTCTTTTTTTTACTCTCAATGTGGTCATAAAATGCATCACTAATCTCAAGTGTTACCTAGTCACTAGGTAACACTGAAGAATGAAGAATGACTAGGTACTTGAGTAATTAGTGATGCAATTGCTCACATCTTGTAATTAGTAATTAGTGCATCACTAATTACTAAAGTACCTAGTCATTCTTCAAGAACTACTAGTGATCTTGACCATTATTTTAATGTGAAAAAGATGTTTTTCACTTTAAAATAATGGTCCTGATCACTAGTAGGTACTGCATAGTGACTAGGTAACACTTGAGTAATTAGTGATGCATTTTATGACTATATTCAGAGTAAAAATGATGACTGATTACATGTCTCAGACACACGATAATGTTCTTTACAATTCGTTAGTTAATAGTTATTAATGATGGTAATTTCATTAGGTAATTATTGATTAGCTACTAAGGAACTGTGTTCTTAATTTGATATTACTTACTGATTAGTTAAGCTTGTTTCTATATTAGTTAATAGTAGTAGCTGAAGTGTTAAAGGGCACCTATTATGCAAAATTCACTTTTACATGGTGTTTGACCATAAATGTGTGTTGGCAGTGTGTGAGCAAAACCACCCTAGAATGAGAAAAATCCACCCAGTGGTTTTTTTTACAATCTCAATAATTCATAAGCACTGTCTCAGAACGCCCTGTTCTAAGATTGCTCTCACTGTGACGTAGAATTGCGCTAAGCCCCACCCACGTGGTTTGATTGACAATCTGGTTTTGGCATAGACCCCGCCCTCGGTGATCGGTCAACCATCCTCCATTGTTTCAACGACAGCCGGTAATGTCTCCTAAGAAACATAAGTGTTCTGTTGTGGGATGTAATAATGAACATAGTAGTTTTCACTTACTTCCGACATCAGAGCCACTGAAAACGCAGTGGATGGATTTTATTTACGAAGGAAAGGCGCCACTCAAAATTCCAAAATACGTTTATGTTTGCGCGAATCATTTTTTGACCGACTGTTTTGAGAACGAGGGTCAATTCAAAGCAGGTCTTGCTTCAAAGTTAATCCTCAAGTGTGGATCGTTGCCTACTGTTCGCGATCCAACGTCACCTCCAGAAGAAGTAAGTGTATTTAATGTTTTTTGAGCAAATAGTCATTTCAGTCCATGTCAGCCAATTCAATAACAAATGCGTCTAAAGTTGTTGTCGTCGTCGTAGAATGTCTGATTTAAACCTTGTTTGTATAGTGTGTATCCACACGTATATATATATTTTTAAAGATATTGTATTAAAAACTGTGTATGTTTTCTGTAAAGACAAGACATCAAAATTGCTATGTTTATACAAAGGCCAGCACATCGACACGAAGCTGTAGAACGAGGGATATTGGCGTGCAGACAGAAACATCACAGCTATGCAGACAGTTTTATGTCACGTATTATTTTTTGCAACAATTACAAATGTAAATGAATTAATACCTGTTCTATCTCCCTGCAGCATATATTTTCTGGTTCTGTAGCCATCTTCTCACATTTGCCACATAAGCACCTGTACGACAATAATGTCAACATGACGCAACCGTTCCCTCGCATAAATATAATTTCATTTGTACTTAGCAAACGTTATCACAGTATTTGTGTTTGTAGTTTCAAAAAATTGCGCGAACGTTATCACAGTGTGTGTGTGTGTGTGTTGCACATCCATAATTGCAAAGGGGACGCGATTAAAACTCTATAAGTACATAAATGTATCAAATAACCATTCAGAGACGTCCTGCTCCATTCTCAATTGTGTTTCTTCTGCCGGAGTCTCTTCATCATCTGGGTCTGATTCCGGTTCAAACATGTACGGCTGAATGCCATACAAAACAGCGGGTCTCTCACTCTCAGCCATTCTGCTTCTACCCTCTGTTTATTGCCATAGGTATGCAAGTTACGCCCTCATCCAAAGGCAGGGCGGGGATATGCAGCTCATTTATATTTAAGGCGGTACACACCAAAACAGCTCTTTTTAAAACAGGCCCCAAAAATGACATTTTCAAATGGTTATAATAAATTAACTGTGGGGTATTTTGTGCTGAAACTTCACAAATACATTCTGGGGACACCCAAGACCAATATTACATCTTGTAAAAAGGGGCATAATAGGTGCCCTTTAATGTAGTACTACTCTTTAGTCCCGCATTACTTACTGCATAGTTACTTATTAATGACGGACCATTATTCTAAAGTGTCACCAAAATATCTATACGGCAGTTTTTCCCCATGGTTTCGATGTCAAAATTGTGGCCAGTGAAAATGCTGAGTGGCTGTAACTTTATAAAACCACTTGCCACAGTGGCTGGTGAGCAAAAAAGTTAATGTCAAGCCCTGACTAGAAGTATTACAAAGAGCAGTAAACGGTAAAATTATTTGCATAGCTGGTCAGCTTAATTCATGGCTTATAATGCTTTAACAAAGACTTTTTTTCTCCCTATGGAAAAAAAAATAATGGAAAAAGTATTTTTCGGAGCCAAGTGGACAGACACTAATGCACTCTATTGGAGTATCACAGCAACCAACATACTAACATCAGTCTCTTTTGAATGCAACTGTGAATCAAGTCTGCACCGTTTGTATGTCACACAGAGTTGCTGCCTATGTAGAGAGTGTCACTTGTGAGGATCCATTTCAGTTGGGATGCCTTAGAGACAGCTGCCTATTTAGAGAGTAGACAGCAAGGCAGCTTACTAGGTTTTGGAAAAGAGCCACTATAGTGTGTCGTAGTGTTAATGGATTCGTGTGAATGTACGTCCTTTGGTAACTGATGAATGTCCTCCTGATGAAAGCTTTAACTGCCGTGACCGCGCTCTCCTCACACCCGCTCTCATCACCGCACACAACAACCGCATGTGGACCAGCGGCTCTCAACTGCTTCAGATCTGTTCTTGTAGCCCACTGGAACATTTTATGACCCAGAGGTTGCTCTTTTTATAGCTCAGGAGATTTCAACAAGATGTTTCTACTAAAAGTTCTCAGGATGAATAAAACTAGACACAAATAGCTGACATACAGAAGAAGTATGGAGCTATAAAATAAACGTGGATAGCATAGCTCAGATCATTTGGTCTTGGAAGACTTTTGATTGCAGACTTCTGCCTGGCAAATCTGAGGAGAATGTGAGACATTTTCGAGATTGCTTATGAAACTTTAGAGGAGACATATTGCTTTTTTTGCTGGTTCTATTGCTTATTTTTTGTCATGAGAAACATCTGAGAAGGAGGTTTTCCATTTAAAATCATTACTGTCTAAATGAGCTCAGATATTGAAGAGTTTTAATTTGTCAAAATGATTACCCTAGAGTAAAAAAAAATACTCAAATGTATAAGTAAGTATATTACAAATACATTTACATATTTAAAAATACCCTGCAATTGTACTTTTGGTATACTAAACTTGAAGTCTGTTAAATTGGAACGACTAATTTTGTACTTTGTAATTGTGCAGAAGTAGTGCTGAGGTCCAACTAAACATATACTGAAGTATATTTGATTGTGCATCATACAATCCTTATTAATAGTGATATTAAAACACTTTTTAGCCATAATATAAAGAACTGTGCATTGTGCAATAAAGAAATACTCCAAATAAAGATTATAATTTTATTTCAGTAAGTCTTAAGTGATATGTCAGTAAATATGTTAATGGATTTGAAGTATACTTAGTATGAAATAAATCTATTTTAAATAGACTTTGGTGTAGGTTTTTATTTTATTTATTTTTTTACTAGGGTCCATTTTGTTGTGCATGTCAAAATCTACAGTATTTTAGCTCAAATTTCCAGCCGTATTAGATGATATTAAAGTGTGGTCGCATTAGCGAAATTTTGCAGTCAAAAAAGTCTATTGTCAATAGTGTAGCAATGAATGAAGCACAGCTCACACAGAGGCCACATTCAAATCAAGCAGCCTTCTGTTGATCAGCGCAATAAATCATTGTAATTAACTTAAACCGGTTGTGAAATCTGAGCGGGCCAATCTTTGTCCTCATGTGAAATTCCCAATCGTGATGATTTCTATTGAAATGACTCAATTTCGCCCACAAAAATTCGCTGAACAATGGTAAATGTGACCGCACCTTTAGACTTGATGGTGTAGATCCACAGCACTCTCACATTTCTCTTCCTCCCACTTCATATTTCTCACATCCTATTCGCCTTGTCTGCTGTTTTGTAGCAGTAAATGGCCATTCTCTCACAGCCTGTTTCGATCTCTGCAGGTCATCAGCTTGTGCTCTTCAAAACCGGAGCATCCAGCTTGACCGCGGCTCCAGGTAAACTTTCATACGTACGGCTGGGAGCAGCTGAGAGCTGAGATGAGAGAGACATCATCATCATCATCATCAGTATCTTCTGATCGGCTCCCTCTGAAGACGCTCACGTGCTGTCTTTCCCGAGGGCATGTCGCTTAGGGTTCGGGGAGGATGCTCTACAGAGAAAGCAGCTTTCAGGAGGTCGGATTTTCTCTTGGAGACTCGGTCAGGTGGAGGTCAGCTGTCAGCTATGTGCAATACTGCCGCTCTGAAGCTGGGATTGGACTGTGAATGTGCATCTGGCAGAGATGCAGAGAGGCTGTTTGTGCTTGTCCCAGTGTGTGTTTAATGAGATCTTCTGTCAGTATTTCTTTCACTCTTTCTTTCTCTCCATCTGTCATTCTTTCTGTCTTTGCCCACACAGAATCCTCCTTTATTTGCTCTGATATCCAGCACTTTTTCTTCTATGTGAATCAGGGTCTGTTTGTTGAGCTTTTAAAAGCATTTGCTTTGATTTTTGAAATCTTTTCAAATATTTGCTCATGTAAAACAAATTCTTCTGACAATTGATGTCCAAATGTTCACCTGGACCAGCCTAAACAAGTAATTTATTGGTTTAACGAATGAAAACGCCTCTCTTAAATTATGAAATCATTTTTTTTTTTTTTATCAAAATTGAAAACAGATCAGCAACAAATCTAGACATTTCTATTACAAAAAAAAAGTGTTTTTTTATTTTCTTGTCATTAAAGCTTTTCATGTTCTGTTTTGAATTTTTTATGTTATTTTCAATGGCAGAATGTAATGACCCATTTGAGAGGTGAATTGTGGTACTTGATTATTAGATGTTGGTTAGTCAGCCAATCCCCACTTGGTGTGATAAAGTTTCCCAAGGAAATGTCGATCTATTACTTGACAGGTGAAGGAGTTCAAGAGGTTTCTGCTTTCAGTGAAAGCACTGAGATGTACATGTACATGTTTTCTTATGAGTCTTAAGGTTGTGTTGTATATGAGAGTGATATTTTTATACAGAAAAATAAAGTCATGTGACTTAAAACTGTCTTTTTGTGTGCAAAACATTTTCACAGTCAGAATAGTCTTACAAAACTGAAATATGAACTTTTGGGTATAGAACATTTGTTACTAACATTATAAATGGATAACAATATTAAAGGGATAATATATTACAGGTTTTATTAAGTGTTTCAAAACACATTTGTCAGGTATTAACATTTTCTCAATATCTCTGCAGTATTTGCATCTCTATGCTACCATTCAAAAATGCTCAAAAAAGATTTTATTTATTTATGTTTGAAATAAATTTTTTTCCGTCGCCACTGGTACCCTGGAAACTGGCCAACACGCCTCTCAATGCTGGCGTGGGTGGGCATCGAACCAGGGCTTAACACACTAACTAAAGTTTAAAAAGTCAAATCATAATCAACCACCCTTTTAAATGACTTTGAACATGGAATGGTTGTTGGTGGCAGACGGGCTGGTCTGAGTATTTCAGAAACTGCTGATCTACTGGGATTTTCAGGCACAACCATCTCTAGGGTTTACAGAGAATGGCCTGAAAAAGAAAATATCCAGTGAGCGACAGTTTTGTGGGAGAAAATGCTTTGTTGATGCCAGAGGTCAGAGGAGAATGACCAGACTGGTTCAGCTAATAAAAAGACAACACTAACTCAAATAAGCACTTATTACACCTGAGATCGGCAGAAGAGCATCGCTGAACGCACAACATGTCCAACCTTGAAGCTACAATTTGCATGGGCTCACCAAAACTGGACATTAAAAGATTGGAAAAATGTTGCCTAGTTTGTATATAGTCTGTATTTCTGCTGCAACATTCAGAGTCAGGATTTGGCGTAAACATCAGCGGTTCAGGCTGCTGCTGGTGTAATAGTGTGAGGGATATTTTCTTGGCACACTTTGGGCCTCTTAGTACCAATTGAACATCGTTTAAATGCCAAAGCACACTTGAGTATTGTTGCTGACCATGTCCATCCCTTTATCTTCTGATGGCTACTTCCAGCAGGAAAATGAACCAAGTTACAAAGTCTCAAACAGGTTTCTTGAACATAATGAGTTCACTAGACTCAAATGTCCTCCACAGTCAGCAGATCTCAATCCAATAGAGCAGCTTTGGGATGTGTTGGAACAGGAGATTCACATCATGGATGTGCAGCCAACAAATCTGCAGCAGCTGCTTGATTCTATCATGTCAATATGAACCAAAATTTCAGAGGAATGTTTCTAGCACTTTGTTGAATCTGTGTCATGAAGAATTAAGGCAATTTTGAAGGCAAAAAGGCTATCAATGTGTACCTAATAAAGTGGCCGGTGAGTGTATGTATTTCAAAGGCATTTTAAGCAAAAAAATTCTAAGCAAAGCAAAGGGCCCTAACGCACCCCGCACAATGCGACGGCAGGCGCGACACAAGTGTTTTTTTCTAGTTTCAGCCCAAAGCAGTTATCATTGTCATGTCCAGTGCCACGTTGTTTAAAAAGCAAATGCACTTGCGCCCATCTATTTGCCCATGGGCGTACTGGTCTGAAAACAAGGTGTATTCAGGTGCGTTGTTGGCGTGTTGCTATTTTGAGGCAACTGAAAACGACTGCACCATTGACTGACAAAAACCTGGTCTAAAGTCAATGGCACAGTTATATACAGTACAGTCCAAAAGTTTGGAACCACTAAGATTTTTAATGTTTTTAAAAGAAGTTTCGTCTGCTCACCAAGGCTACATTTATTTAATTAAAAATACAGTAAAAACAGTAATATTGTGAAATATTATTACAATTTAAAATAACTGTATAATAATAAAATATAATAAAATAATATATAATAAAATAATAATTTCTATTTGAATATATTTCACAAAGTAATTTATTCCTGTGATGGCAAAGCTGAATTTTCAGCATCATTACTCCAGTCTTCAGTGTCACATGATCCTTCAGAAATCATTCTAATATGCTGATCTGCTGCTCAAGAAACATTTAATGTGTACAATTGTACAAAATATTTGTGTACAATATTTTTTTTCAGGATTATTTGATGAATAGAAAGTTCAAAAGAACAGTGTTTATCTGAAATCTAATCTTTTGTAACATTATAAATGTCTTTACTGCCACTTTTGATTGATTTAATGCATCCTTGCTGAATAAAAGTATTCATTTCTTTAATTTCTTTTCAAAAAAATAAAAATAAAAATTCTTACTGACCCCAAACTTTTGAACGGTAGTGTATAATGCTACAGAAGCTTTGTATTTCAGATAAATGCTGTTCTTTTGAACTTTCTATTCATCAAGGAATCCTGAAAAAAAAAGTACACAACTGTTTTCAACATTGAAAATAATCATAAATGTTTATTGAGCAGCAAATCAGCATATTAGAATGATTTCTGAAGGATCATGTGACACTGAAGACTGGAGTAACGATGCTGAAAATTCAGCTTTGATCACAGGAATAAATTACTTTGTCAAATATATTTAAATAGTACACAGTTATTTTAAATTGTAATAATATTTCATTCATTTTTTTTTTTTTTTTTTTTATTCAAAGGGTGTGTATAGGCGGGTGCACAACACACTTACACTCTGCTTGTTACACACACAGGGACGTGCAGCAGCACACAAATATTTTTAAATATTAAAAATAAAAGGATTCCTCTCTGGAGAAGCGTTCAGTCTTTCCGCTTGCAAATTCCACCATGTAAATAGCAATCTGCCATAGTGCGAGCGCAACTGGCCTTTAAAGGAAATGGGAGATGAGATTATTGGTTTTTTGCAATTTATGCCCAAAACACACCCATGACTCATTAAGAGACTAGGTAAAACCCTTTTGGACCATGTGCCTGGAGTGCCGACCATTTTTTCCACCGTTAAACTAGCAAAAGTGGATTCGGACACGCCCTAAGTGCACCTGCGCCATGCGCTTCAGACCATGCGCTTAGATTGTTAAAATGAGGCCTAAACTGTGATTGGTCACTTTAAATATCTGTCAGATTGTTTCTTCCTGGGCAGTTCTTGACAAGAATAAGTGGACTAGACCTCATGCTAAAAGTCAAATCTCTTGTTACAGGAAACTGACCCTCAGCACACACATGCGAGAGGAGCAGAATCCTTTAAACCTTGATAAATTTTGTGCATATGTGAAAAAACAGGAGCTTGCTGTTTTGTTGTTTTGGACAAACACCTGCAAAGAGCCTTGAACGTCCTGTTCCAGTTTCCTGCGAGGATCCCAAAATCAAATACAAATCCATCAGCGGAGTAATATGTTAACCTAAATCACCTGCTCCATCCCACTGACCGAGAACTTCAGGTACAGCATCAGGTCAGCTCACCTCCTGACCCACAGCTGCTCTCCATATGCCACCAACCAAATCCTCTTTCCACAGGGGCTCATTTTCACATTGTGACTGATAGAAGAAGATGGAACCACAAAGACTTGAAAACCCAGGCGGGATCAGATCTTTAGAGAGGGGTATGCGGGGACTCGACGCCCGAGTGTGTGTTAATGTGTATGTGTCAGACTGAGAGATAAGGAGAGAAAGCAAAACACAAAGACTGAGAGAGCGAAGGACGCATCTGTCTTCTATTGGCCTGGGGGATTATGGCTTTTCCTGAGGCACGGCTCCAGGCTGTGAGGGAGACGGAGCTGAGAGATGAAGAAAGGGTGAGAGGGATTGTGGGTTAGCTACAGCTCCACTAATGAGAGACAGACCCATGATAAAAAAGTCACCTCAGTGCTGTGACGTGTGCTGGCTTTCTGAAATGAAGAGAAAACTTCCGCCTTTCTGCATTTGGGTTGTTAGTCCAACATGTTTGAGTGTTTCATTTGGAACGACATGAGGGTGAGTAAATATGACAGAAGTTTCGTTTATGAAGTAACTGTAGTGCCAACTACAGTGACTTATTAGAGTGGAAGGAATTTCAACCAATATAAAGTAGCAATGGAAGAAATTCACTCTGTGGAATGAATGCCAGCTGGCATATTAGCAAAACCTTAGTCAGGGTAGACACCATATTGAATTTATGTGGATGAAAATGAAGCTGACTTACAGTTTTTGCAAAGGCATGCTCCTAGATCCTAGATCATATGTAATTTTCAAAACGCAACTTTCAAAACAGTTTCATGAAGACTATTGAATGTTTCTGGAAAGATGTTGCATCAGCTGAACAACTGGCATGTTGGTAAACGACAGTACAATCTATTGAACATGCTGTACTTCTGTCCCCACAGCTAATGATGCCACCCTGACTGAGGTCTATATAGCAAAAATGCCCCTGTATGAGTTTTGGGCTCATATTTCTATTTGATATAGCATTTTTTTAATGAATCAATGAATCAGAGTTTTGAAACAAATCAGTGATTTAATGATCCTTTCAAAAGGAAAGTCACTTGATTTGTTCCTGAATAAATCAGATGTTTGAACAAATCAGTCAAATGAAAGACGCAATGACTCATTAAGACAATGGCTGAAATCACATACTTCCCTACTACAGTATATAGTAGGTGCAAAACAGTATGTGACAAGAGAATAGGCAAAATGACCTACTACTTTCGGCGAGATTCTGAAGTGTTCATATAATTGACACTTTAGTACGGAGGCCACAGGAGAGGATTTGTGAATGGCAGTGAAGCGGCGCAAATAACAGTGACAACATGGTGACTGGAGTTACATTCATACATACATTCATACTATAGAGAACATGCTTTTTAGTGGTGGAGAAGTAATTATTATTAAAAATTGAGAAAGTATGCAATTTTGGATGCAGCCAGTGACTTGCCGCCACCTACTGGCAGTATTTAAAGGATTGTTTCATTTTTAAAAATCATTTCATATTTCAATATTAAAAATATTATTTTTTAAAACATTAATCTCAGCATTATTTATGCATTTGTAATCTAAATACTACTTTAGATGCAGCTCTTGTGCTTCTTCTGCAGTGCAAAAATGGATTTTGTTGATACTGATTTCATGTGATTGGTAACAGCCTATATAGATGAAATGCACTAAATTAATAACAGATGATTTTTTACAACGGAACTATACAAACAATGACACCATTTTCTTCTAGAGCTGCTGTACAGCCAAAACAAACTTTGTTGCATAATTTTCCTGTTATCACTGTAAAGCTGCTTTGAAACAATCTGTATTGTAAAAAGCGCAATAGAAATAAAGGTGACTTGACTTGACTAGTGTCTTATTATTCTAATTGAATTTTAATTATTAAATGTAAGGATTTCACACTGATACTAGTGAGTATGTCCAATGAAAAAGAAGGAAACTACTCAGGATTGTCTCAGTTATACAATTTTTCTGCCGTTTAGTGAAACGCATGTCACATCCTTTCAGCACGGAAAAATACCTTAAGGCTGGTGACCCACGCCATACATTATTAAACTACATTTATAGAAAACTATTATGAGTACAACTCTGTGTACAACATTCAAATTACCCTTCACAAAAACACAATTTCTTTATTAATGTTAAACTTTTTAAATTAGCACCAAACTACTGAATGCGCCTTTAATGAATCTGTCTGACAGTCACACATTTTTGAACAAGCTTTACTTTTGCATCTTAGTTTCAAAAGATGGTCATAAATATATATTCTGTTTACATTTTAATTTGTTAAAATTTTTTGTAATTTTGTTGTGATATTTTTGTAAAAAAAAAAACCTATATAGTTTTTATTTTTAATATATATATATATATATATATATATATATAGTTTTTATTTCCAGTTATTTTTAATACTTCATTAAACAAAAATGAGAAATGTTGCCTTGGCAACTTTTATTTTTTAATATATTTTATTTTATTTCAGTACATCTTTATTTTATTTATTATGGTTTTAGTTAATGGTATGAACCCTGAGTACATGATCACTTTTATTTTGAAAGTTTCAAAAATGTTCTTTTTCAAGACACGACCCCTGTAAGGAATGGTGAATATTGGTCTGAAGTGTAACTGCAGGTTTGTGGTGCAACTTTGAGTTTTTGTCTCAGTCATGTGCGTTCAGAGGTTCAACGTGATGGAGCAGGAATGCGAGAGGAATGCAGACACAGTGGTCATCACAGCATGAAAGAAACGAGGGGGGATGAGAGAAAAACAGGGAGGGAGGAAAAAATAGTACAACGATAAAGGCCTTTTAAGAGGCACAGACAGTGAGCTTCTGTTGACTGGACATACATGAGCGACAGCCAGATGGGAAGAGCTCCAAAAGGGAAAAAGGACACACACTCTAATGCTCACACTCAGAAAGGAGAGCAGCTTTGCCTTTTTATCCAGTTGTACCCATGTCTCAAAGGGAAGCAGCTGATATGGTCAACAATTGAAAGTGAAGTGTAGGATGGTGTATTAAATCTGCCACTCACTCTCACTCTCTCTCTCACACACACACACACACACACACACACACACACACACATAACTGCCTGCTGAGGTTGTCCAGAGGTCATCTGGCTGCCTACCAGACCCTCATGACTCCCTCCAGAGAGTGTGAGAGACGGAGAGAGGAAAGAAAGTGTATCATTCCATGTAAAAATGTTTTTTTAATGTCTCAATTATTTCTCCTATGGAGAAAATTGTTCAAATGCAAAATTTGAGCATAGGACCTACATAGGACAAGCCAATGGATGATTGTTGTCGAGCAGGTTTCCTGGACACTCCAACCATCTGCCATTGGTCAGAAAAACAAACAGTCCTTTCACAAAGTCACTCCAATAATTGATTCAGTGTTGTGTTGGGCTGATCAAACAAACCAAAAAAGTTTTTCTTTTTTTCAGAAATTTCACCTACTAATGGTTTACTTAAGTTTCCACATATTAAAGTAGTAGTTCACCAAAACATAAAAATGCTCTCATCAAATGTTCACCCTCATGAGAGACCCATCTTCGAAAGACATATGAAAATACTTCAAGCACGTGTGAGCTTACCATATTTGATGTGCTCCGTGTATGTGCACTGATCAATGTTTACAAAAAAATAAGCCGAAATTAAATCTGTTCATCATGCAAAGTGATAGTTTCTCTTCAGAAGACTTCATTCCACTTGATTCATGTGGATTACTTTTACAATTGTTACGGAGACTAAGATGTATGTAAGATGAGGCAACAGGCAACAGGTCAGAATGCAGGTATGGTATTTTCATGAAATAACAGAGTTATGGCAAGTAATTGGGTCTTAAACTGAGAAGTTATGGCAAACAGTTGAGTATGGCAGGTAAACAACAGTCTCATAGAATGAACAGGTGATACTTAAAAGGGATCCATAAAGTGCCAGGGTGGTATCAGAGTCGAGGGCCTCATTTATCAACAGAGCGTACACACAAATATGTGCGTAACAGTTTCACGCAAAATGGAATGTGTGTAAATATAAGCACAACTTTGAGCATGTTTATGCAGAGATTCATGAGTTCACAATTACAAATAAGGCAGATAGAAAATGATATGCGTATTTGGCTTGCTGCAATGTGCGAGAAGGCTGCGAGCTTGGTATTTGGCCCGAACCCAGAGTACTTCCCCCGTATTCCTGGCTGTGGTAGGAACAAGCCAAGAGTGAAGAGTCAGGGTGGTGGAGGGATGCTGAGAAACTGTCGAGGAATGTAGGTAAGTAGGTAAGTCGACTGTATATATAGGCTTCCTCTCATGCTTATAGGATAGACGTAATTGCTGATGACAGGTTGATTGGATAGATCATTTGAATTTTTAATTTTGGTAATGAAACACCATATCTAGTGGTAGAATGGTGATACAACAAAAAGAAAGTGCGACCGTGTGTCTCCTGTGTCCTTTAATTGCGAATAATCATTTAGTAATTTCATACTTTAAGATAGACATTTGCATTATTGGTGTGAAAAGCTATAAAAGACTGCTGGGAAGTCATTTGAAATGTAGCTATAGTGTCATGGCTGATTTCGCTTTGCTGGAAGATTTGGCAAAACATGCACTGTGCAGAGAATGCATATACATTCATGTGATTTATAAAGGGAAGTGTCACCATATATGGTTCATTGGAGGTGTTTCTGAATGCAAATGACCATAAACGTCAATAAGTATGGTGCTGAAGAACGTGTATCAACAATGACTGCTTACTGTGTGCAAGAACCGCGTGCGCACGTTTGATAATACAGGCACTTAGGCACATTCTAAATTTCATTCTTAGGACAAAATATAGAACTTTTTCTATGCACTGTTGATAAATGAGCCCCAGGTGAGTGACCAGGATATATCCAGAGAAACTACTGTAAGGAGACAAAGGAGTATGCTTGAGGTGGAGAGAGGAGATCGCTGGATAGTGGAGTATGAAGGAGACATAGTAAACAGGCAAGTAATCCAAAGTTTATTGATTGCTGAAGTAAACTTTACAATTCTGAAATAGACCTGGTGAGCAGTCGAAGGCCGAATGCATCACAGTGGCACGACGATGGTCCAATTTGAAGGCTCCTTTGAATGCTGCCTAACAAATGCATCCTTAGATCCTTCGCAGCCTAGTCTATCCCAAGATTCATTGCACACCAGTACCGACTAGATTTTTTGGAGAGAAAATGCCAGATTACCCTTTTAAATGCAAGTAGTGGGTTTCAACTTACTCAAATATCTAATGATATAAATGTAAAATTATTTAAAAAAAAAGTTGTGGTTCAAATGTGGTCTTAAAAAAAGTGGTTCAAATTTTGTCTTAAATCTTACTAAGGTGCAAATTTAGAGATTATTATATATATTATAGATAGTTTATACTAGTGATGTTCGATTCCTGAACGAATCGGTTTTTTGAGCCGGTTCTCAGGAAGTAACCAGTCGAGCCAGTTCACTAATTGAACTGAATCTAACTTTAGGTCCAGGTTGATGACGCAAGACAAGGATTATCAAGAGTCTGATGAGTGAGCTGACGATACAATGCAAGCCTGTGGCACGTACTGGAAATATGCTTATTATGACTACTGTTATCAAATAACATTTTATTAGCTGCAAAAATCTTTTTGTCGAGAAAATAAATTTTACCATTGGTTTATTGTACATACGAAATCATAACAAAATCAATGAGTCTATAAGAATGGTTTATGCTTTCTATATACTTTAGACATGTAGAACATATCCATGCTTGTGCATCAAATGTGTGCTGTAGGTGCTTATCCAAGATGTAGGCTACTCAATATTGGTCAGTCGTGTCTGACATAAAGGATCCACGAATGAAACTGTGACCACATGTAACCCCTCACCCAGGTCCTACTCGCGCCTTGAACCTGGGTCTCCGGCGTGGGAGTCGGACGCTCTAACAAGGAGGCTAAAGGCTGCAACCCCTAATGTCAGTCGCTAGAGCATCTCTTGAGATCAGAGGAGTGAGGATTACTAGCACAGCGGCTACTAGCTGGCCTTTGTTACACTCACCCCCCCAGGCGAAAAAAAAAGTACATTTCAATAATGTACTTAAAGTGCTCTATTTTCGTGCACTAATTTTGTACTTAATATACAAAAAAATCTTCTTTAGTACTTCTTAAGATAATCTTAAAAAAAATATATTTAGTTACCACTTGTAGCACACTATGGGTTCAAATGTACTATAATTAGTATCTAAATAAATTTTTTAAATTCAGAGATAGTATATTAAAAGTTCATATTTCATGCTGTCTCAAAATAGCACTGTTGAGTACACTTAGATGTAGGGCTGCACAACGATTAATCGCGATTAATCGTTTGCAAAATAAAAGTCTGTGTTTACGTAATAAATGTGTGTGTTCTGTGTATAATAATTATGTATATATAAATACACACATATGTATATTTAAGAAAAATGGTATATTTATATATAAAATATTTATATTTATATATAATATAAAATATATTTAAATATATATATATTTATTTATACATGCATATATTTCTTAAATTTATACATGTATGTGTGTGTATTTATATATACTTAATTATTATACACAGAACACACACATTTATTACGTAAACACAGACTTTTATTTGTTGTGCAGCCCTATTTCGATGTTCTTAAGATTATCTTAAGAAGTACTAAAGAAGAAGTTTTAGTATATTAAGTACAAAATTAGTGTGCAAAAATAGAGCACTTTAAGTACATTATTGAAATGTACTTTTTTTTCACCTGGGCCCCTAAACCTCACTCCCATCCGGGTCATGGCACCAATTGTAACTGGTCTGTTTTCTGCGTTGTGTTTTGTCTGCATTGTGTAATGAAAAACTGGACAGCAAACAGCAGTTTCGCTGATCTTTTATTCCTGATATATATAAAACAAATGCTCTCTTCCATGGAATTACAATGCCAAGAGGAAGAGGAGGGGACAGAAGAGGAAATGATGTGACTTTATTTGGATGTTTCATTGATATAACATGACACTGAGTTGTTAAAAAAGAAATGCATAGTGACATCATTGATGATGATGTCAGGAACCTATGAATTGGCTTTTTGAACCGGTTCATTGAGCCAAACTGTCCGATAAGAACCAGTTTGCGGAATTGAATTGGACTTTGCATCACTAGTTTATACTCTTTATTATGTACATAATGGACCAAGGTAAACATATTTAGACAGGTTGTAAAGCCTGTTTTTTACAGTTAAATACAACTTTCAAAAGTAGTCCGGGGAGCGCTGTGTGTATGTGGAGCGAGCCTGGGGGGTAGGCCTATTCCAGAAAGCTGCTTATGTGACATACCTGGGTATGTTTAAGAGTAAGTAAGTAGATAACCTCAACTTTCGGTTCCAAAAACTGAGGTAACTTTCAGGGTATGTAAGTAGCCATAGCAACTTACTCTATGAACATAACCTACTTACTAAATTAAAAGATTGAAAAAAATTAAATAGGTGGTGATGTGCACTAAGTAGGTTATGTAAATCATTAAACAAAAGAAGAAGAAGGAAGTAGAATGGCGTGCTTTTTCTTAGCGTCTGTTTCCATGGTGAATCATCGATTCATCTCTCTGTTGAGAGTGTCTTGTGTGTTAACCGGGAACATACTCTGGGTTGGCTGAACTTACTCCCGGACGCGTTTTTGGAACCAGCATACCTCGAATAAGCAAGGTTTGGGTTAATCAACCGAGAGTTCAGGGTATATGTGATGATAAGTTTACCTTGCTGTCTGGAATACCCCCCTGGTGTGTCTGTAACAACAATCGCTGAATAAGAATGCTTAGGCTGCTGGCTTGGTGCCTCACTGACCTATCAGGCAATGACTGTGCACAAAGGTACCTCACGAAACTGGTTTCAGACAGACTACTGAGGCAATGTGAAGATCCAATGATCTACAACAAAGCAGATAGAACTTATAGAGAGATCTTTGTGATAACTAAGCAAATATTTAATTACTACAATGGTAATATCTTGCTAGAAATGACATCAAAATTGGAAAACGTTGGTCAGAAATGTATATGTACTTTTACTCACAAACTGTATTTTTTAGCTTAACTGTCACAGAATGGAACACACTGGATTGTGGGATATCATAAGCAGTGAAGGATGCACTTATGCTGATCAGATGAAGATCTCAGAAGACAAAAAGTGAATCAAACACTGCATTCGGACGTGTCTTGATACCTTCCTACCTTGGAATGCGTCCTTCGAAGGTAGCATTTTTCAGCTTTCAGAAGCAGCCAATGTCTTTATGAAATTTTGGAAATGTCAGAATTTTGATTGCTTAGACTTTCAATGGGGAGAAAGAAATATGTCAAGTTTAATAAAAAAATATCTTCATTTGTGTTTTGAGGATGAATGAATGTCTAATGGTTTTGGAATGACATGAGGATATTTTAACTTCAAAATCACAACACGCCTTTTTTTCTCTCTCTCTCTGTTTGTCCTGTAATCTCACATGCCTTTTCTAGAGTTTCAGAATAAAAGCTCAATAATGTCTAGAACTGTGCACTGATTTCATACCAAAGTGTGCAATTTGAAGATAAAAGTCCATTATAATGTCAAACAATGTCTAATTAAAATCATCCAAGACCAAATTATCTGAGCTATGCAATCCACTTCATTTATCTTTTGCAGCTCTATATACTGTATTGACACATTTGTTGCTATTGTTGCAAACGACTCATTTGTTGCTATTTTTATCTCTCCCAAGGAATTTTGGGAGAAATATTTGTGACAAAGTTAATACGTAAATTAAACATCTGAGCCATGGAGCCTGGAAGACATTTACATTTATGCATTTGGCAGACGCTTTTATCCAGAGCATTCCAAGTATTTATCAGTATGTGTGTTCCCTGGAAACCAAACCCATGGCAGTACTAGTGACCTCTGAGCAATAAAACGTTCCTCTGGGAGAGAGGAAAAGATGAATGCATCCTGAGTGATTTGAAGAAGAAAGAAATAGGCAGCATTTGAAACTGCTTATGTCATATTCAATGCTATGCTTAATCATTTGAATAGTTTGGTTAGGTTTCAAATGCTCTTAATGCTGTATCTAATGTATCCATTACACATTTCTCAAAGGCTTGTAAATTATAGTTGAACAGTAGCAGATTTCATTAAGTTAAATGAAAGTGATATGCCTAAAATTGAATTGCCCATAAAAATAGGAACAGTTCAGGAAGGACCTTTATATCGGCACAAAACAAAAGGAAACAGCAACCGACAGAACAGAAAGCAAGACTAACTCTGCCATAAGGAGGGATCCAGTGAAGTCATGGGGGAAACTATGTTTGAGAATACAAAGAAAATCTTGTTTGTGGAAAACCAGCATGTATATGTTATGAGCAATGCTTGAACACAGTCTTAGTGTGTTTTCTTTTGTTTGTCAGGTTTGAGTATCATTCATTCAGTGACATCTGGCTTCCTCTCAGATATGAGCGCAGAGGTTTCAGACTCTGATATGGGTGAGTGTGTCTACACAAGGAGCAATCAGGGCACTGTGAGGGTACAGCGAGCACAGCATCACGCTCACTGCCAATGGATGTGCCACCCAGGCTGAGGTTATCTGAGGCTAGTCCACCCTTCAAGGTGAGTTAATTCTAAGTGGAGTTGACTTCCCAGTGGCTAAAGCCAAAAGTTTTAGGAGTTCAAGGAGTGGTCACATTTACCTTTGCTCTGTGAATTTTACAAGTGTGTCCCGCAGTACTACAAACCACGCCCCTACAAATTACGCCCCTACTACAAGTTACAATGCCTACAATCATGTTATCAGAACACCTCCCTCTACCGCTTTTCATCTACTTCATTTTCCTTGCTTTTTTAAGCATCACTGTCACCACCTAGTGATAAGGCATACAGATTACAAACCCGTTTCCAAAAAAGTTGGGACACTGTACAAATTGTGAATAAAAAAGGAATGCAATAATTTACAAATCTCATAAACTTATATTTTATTCACAATAGAATATAGATAACATATCAAATGTTGAAAGTGAGACATTTTGAAATGTCATGCCAAATATTGGCTCATTTTGGATTTCGTGAGAGCTACACATTCCAAAAAAGTTGGGACAGGTAGCAATAAGAGGCCGGAAAAGTTAAATGTACATATAAGGAACAGCTGGAGGACCAATATGCAACTTATTAGGTCAATTGGCAACATGATTGGGTATAAAAAGAGCCTCTCAGTCAAGATGGGCAAGAAGTCAAGATGGGCAGAGGATCACCAATTCCCCAATGCTGCAGCGAAAAATAGTGGAGCAATATCAGAAAGGACTTTCTCAGAGAAAAATTGCAAAGAGTTTGAAGTTATCATCATCTACAGTGCATAATATCATCCAAAGATTCAGAGAATCTGGAACAATCTCTGTGCGTAAGGGTCAAGGCCGGAAAATCATACTGGATGCCCGTGATCTTCGGGCCCTTAGACGGCACTGCATCACATACAGGAATGCTACTGTAATGGAAATCACAACATGGGCTCAGGAATACTTCCAGAAAACACTGTCGGTGAACATAATCCACCGTGCCATTCGCCGTTGACGGCTAAAACTCTATAGGTCAAAAAAGAAGCCATATCTAAACATGATCCAGAAGCGCAGGCGTTTTCTCTGGGCCAAGGCTCATTTAAAATGGACTGTAGCAAAGTGGAAAACTGTTCTGTGGTCAGATGAATCAAAATTTGAAGTTCTTTTTGGAAAACTGGGACGCCATGTCATCCGGACTAAAGAGGACAAGGACAACCCAAGTTGTTATCAGCGCTCAGTTCAGAAGCCTGCATCTCTGATGGTATGGGGTTGCATGAGAGCGTGTGGCATGGGCAGCTTACACATCTGGAAAGGCACCATCAATGCTGAAAGGTATATCCAAGTTCTAGAACAACATATGCTCCCATCCAGACGTCGTCTCTTTCAGGGAAGACCTTGCATTTTCCAACATGACAATGCCAGACCACATACTGCATCAATTACAACATCATGGCTGCGTAGAAGAAGGATCCGGGTACTGAAATGGCCAGCCTGCAGTCCAGATCTTTCACCCATAGAAAACATCTGGCGCATCATAAAGAGGAAGATGCGACAAAGAAGACCTAAGACAGTTGAGCAACTAGAAGCCTGTATTAGACAAGAATGGGACAACATTCCTATTCCTAAACTTGAGCAACTTGTCTCCTCAGTCCCCAGACGTTTACAGACTGTTATAAAAAGAAGAGGGGATGCCACACAGTGGTAAACATGGCCTTGTCCCAACTTTTTTGAGATGTGTTGATGCCATGAAATTTAAAATCAACTTATTTTTCCCTTAAAATGATACGTCGTCTATGTTGTATTCTGAATAAAATATTGAAATATGAAACTTCCACATCATTGCATTCTGTTTTTATTCACAATTTGTACAGTGTCCCAACTTTTTTTGGAATCGGGTTTGTATATTTACCTGTCTATTATATACCTAAATATATACCATATATATAAAAAAATGTCTTAACATTCTTATAGAAAGTTTTAACATTCTTATATATATTTCACATATATGTTTCAGGTATACCCTACGTTATGGTGACAAAATGTCAAATCATACTAAGTGATGTTTTTTTGCAGAAAGTTTTCTGTGATGGGTAGGGTTAGGGTTAGGGTTAGGGTTTGAGGATAGACTACACAGTGTGTATAGTATAAAAATCATTATGTCTATGGAATGTCCCCATAAAACATGAACACCCAATGTGTGTGTGTTTGAGGTCTTATCACCTGTACCCTCCTCTGACTGTGGTCACATACATGTGTCCCTCAAAGGTTTTGACATCCACAGTACTATGTTCTGTGAATCAGCACTGACAGTCCTGATAAATCAATCTCTCCTGAAACAACCTGAGTTCAGTGATAGCACACAGCTCAATCTCTCTGGACACCACCTCACGACCTCCTTATCTCATGCATTACATGGGGAATGTCTCTTAGGGGGTCGGAACTGCTAAAGGTCAAAGGTTGTGAGATGTTGTGTGTGTGTCTCTGTCAGTCTAATTGACCCCTCTAAGACCTGTGTTTATCTACCTTTACTATCTCGCCCTTAAGAGTGTGAGAGCACAGACCTACAACAAGGTCACTTCCTTTCCAAGCAGCCACTGCTGAGACTGCAGCGTTTGTGTGAAATATGTGTGACCGCCTCCACCACTTTAGTTGAAGCGATATTTATATATGCAATCATTTTAATATAATAATAAATTCTTATTGTCTGATTATAAAAACATCTTCATTAGAGATGCCACACCAAACATCCAGGTTTTTGAATCATTCTGTACAGTTTCATGGCCACTGGATTCACCAAACCACAAATCACATGTATCCTTTAAGGACAAGGCGATCCCAAAATGCATTGTGATATGATCATTAAAGAAACACTATACAGAGGTATACAGAGGCAACAAGGCAAGTCTGAATCCAGTGATCATATGTCACATTTTGTCTCCTGAGATACCTTCATCTGATCAAGTTTTGAAGGCAGCAAAGATTTATCCTTCGCTGCCTCTGACTGGCTATCCCGTAGTTGAGGTAAAAAATAAATATGGCATCTGAAAGTTGCCGTTGGTGGTCAGTTTGTGCTTAAATGTACATTTTTTACCAACTTTTTCCCCTTTTGATGTAATTTATAGCGAGGAATTAGTATTGTAGCAATTAAATATTTACTTAATTTTCACCAAATCTCTATCTGCTTTGTTGTAGATTATTAAACCGTTATGCTTTCGAAATCAGTTTCGTGAGGCACCTTTGTGCACAAATGCTGCCTGAAAAGGCCAGTGAGGCAACAAGTCAAGTTTTCGGACACAGCCATTGATTATAAATATATAAACAGAATATCAGTAAAATAAATCCAACAGTTTTTAAAGAATAGTTAGCTTAGCAGCATGCTAATGACAAACTCACAGAATAAACCGTAAAGTCTCTTGAGCACTTCAACAACAGTTGCTTCTTGAGTTAAGATGCTGCCTTGAGGTGCGGTTACATTTACTGTTGTAAATTTTCATTCAGAAATACAGTCATTTAAATTGGAATCCACAAAATCGTAAACTTCATGTGTTAGCAAAAAAAAATTTCTCCACACAGATATCGCAACAGGCTCAAATTGGACATTCGCTGTTTTGACCAACAGAAAGCTTCTTGGTTTGGAAGTGACTTGTGTGTTTGTGTAGGCAGCACTTTCTACACTTTATTTCTCTATGAGGAATATGTTATATTCCTCCAGGCTTTTGGCTGGGGAGCAGCCAGTATTACATCATCACACTGGCTTCAGTTGCAGACATAAGCCGCAGTCCCTCACGCGTTCAGACTCTGCCGTCCTGATATGCACACGCTCATCCATCAGTACGGCAATTCAGCCAGGCGCTCTGTCCACAAAGTCCCACATATCTTTTGTGTCAGAGACAGGGCCGACTTGGCTGTGGCCTCCGGATCCTCTCAGATGTCAGGCAGACCAGTGTACAATGTACATGTACATGCATGCATTTTTTCATATTGTGGAGGGGGAAAAAACTAAGAAAAAATCCCACTCCTCACATAAAGTACCTGTGCAGGCTTGTTAATATTTACACAGATGTGGTACAACAAATGTGCCTGGTGGCAGCACAGTTTGTGTTTACTAAATAACCATCATAACTGGTAGATTCAGAAAAGTTCATTCTTTTAATATGAGCATTTTCAAAAGAGTAAAGTTTATGCATGAGGTACATTTTTACCACATTTGTTTACCAAAATGTACCACATCTGTGGAAAAAGAAGAAAAAAAAAAAGTTTGAAAGTTTTAACTTTTCCCAGCGGTTGAACAGCTACCCTAGATAGGATTTCTCTTTCTCATGACATGCAAGCAAGCTTTCCCCTCTATGGACTTTGAAAGGGTTTGAGGGGTCTGTGTTTGTATAAGCTGAAGGGACACAAGTGGCCTGAAAGCCGGCGCATTTCACCGTTTGATCATCTGGTTCCGCATCCTTTCACATGCTGGAACCAGTGCAGACTGAACCTTATTTTGGTTCACTGCATGCAACCATTTTAAAATGGGAACTGGTTGGAACAGTCAAAAATCTGCAAACAATTAAAAAATTTGTTTTATGGCCAAGTCAAACAGAATGTCTGCTTTATCTAAGGTTGCCAGTCGCCTCAAATTCAAGGGATTCGTAATTAAATCTAAACAGAATTAAAGGCAACTACTTCTAGCCACTAGTTGTTGTTTTTTTCTGTTGGCTTTTTTTACACTTTTGATTATCCTGTTCATCAGAATGTTTCCATCCATCCATCCATGTATCAAATTCAAATTCAAAATTGCTTTATTGGCATGACTGTAAATAATACAATATGTATATATACATAAAACAATAATAAAAACATCAAAATAATAGAAGAAAACATTATCAGATATTATAACACATCAAATAGTATAAAATAACTTAAATTAACAGTGTAACAAATGAACATTTGATACCACAGTGTTTTAACATATATATACACACACACACACACATACTGAGGGTCACTGTGGTGGACGGTAGGGAAACACACTGAGGTCAGACACACACACATTACACACATTCACCTGCTGTCTCTCAGGCTGGTGCACATCCACACGTATCTCGCAGCCAGTGCTGCTGTCTGTCCCTTTCCTAATATTATCTGTAACACAGTTCACATGTACGGGAAGAAGGAGGCGGGAACCGGCGAACATTCAACATTGAACATTCAACTTTCAAAATAGTTCCTCACGGACAACTGCCGGTCACACAAACATAATAAAACATAAAATAAAGTCCAGGCCTGGTCCTCTCTCGTCCTTCACTGTCGTCGCTCCTCCTTTTACGCTTCCGGAGCTCCTCCGTGAGAGACTCAAGGCCGGTGCACCTCACAGGTGGAGCTCATTAACTCTCGCGCCGTTCCCTCACGGCTCTTGCCCGCCCTGGTCGCCACATAATCTTTATTTGTTCTACTTCAGTCATGGCTGTAAATTTCTTTATTGAGCTGCTGAATTTGGTGAAGTAGAGATCTCTTCTATCTATCTATCTATCTATCTATCTATCTATCTATCTATCTATCTATCTATCTATCTATCTATCTATCTATCTATCTATCTAATGGTGAAAAAGACAATTTACCTCTGTGAAGTACACTTAAGCATGTTTTAAAAACTTATTACAGTACTTATTACAGAAATAATATACATTAAAAGAATATGTGCAAACTAAATGCATTGTCTTCAGACATTTAATTGCATGTTATCTGTAATGAAAAAAATGTATTATAGTTTAAATATTAAAAGTAATTTAATATAAGTACGACTTACAGTTTTTCTCAGTCACTTTGGCACATTTCTCAGATCAGAACTGAAACCCTCAAAACTACTTGTTCAACCACTACATCATCATAAAAGCAGTTTCTCATTCTTTTGAACAAATTGCAAATGCTTTAGTACATTCAGGCAATTGATTATGTAAAATTGTCTGCTATTTCCTACATTATCAATTGCTAATGTCATGTTGCTCAAAATGTGTCATATATTTCTCTGTTGAATAATCTTACCCCTCAAAACATCTAGTCATTAGTTCATCGCATAAGGCATTAAATGCAAAATGGTTGACCTAGTTATCATAATGTGTCAAGTATATTATCTATACATTTCTATTAGACTTTTGTAAATGTGTCCTGAATTGATGAATTTTGCAGGTGAATCCTGAATTTCAGGGGAATGTAAAGCATTAGATCAACCAATGACCCAACCAATTCTCTAAAACAGCTCAAAGATGCATGTCATGTATCTTCAATTGGAAAGCATATATAGACAGAGCACAACACAAGAGTTACAATTTCTGATAATGGAAGAACAACATGGAAACAAGCAAGGTCAACAGCTGGGAAGAAGAAGAGGAGTAAGGATGTGTGATAAAAGGGTAGGGAGGCAAAACAGAGGAAGAGGTAGATGAGGCAAAGGGCGTAGGCACGTTTCTGGTGAAATGAGGGCCACTATTGTGAACTATGTTCTCAATCATGACTTTACAATAGCTTATGCGGGTCTAAATCTAAATGTCTACATGTGCAGATGAATGTTTGGAGAAAAACCTTTTCCTCAATCATTCAAGCATTTTGTAGACATAACAGGTATGTATTTCAGCAATGTTCACTGTACTCTAATATGGTGTGCATGCAATAATCTTAATATTACAGTAGCATATTACACTTACAGTAGCCTATTACACTTGCTTTACACTTACAGTATAGTATAGTAGGCTAAATTAAGTTTATACAGATACACACCATATCACACACGTACACATGAATACATATATACAGTCTTGTCTTTTTCATTTATCACAAAGACATTTTACAGTAATTTGTTCGCGGCCATAAAAAGCGATAGCCATAGTTTCCATGTGAAATATTCATCACTGTTATATTGACAACATGGCTAAGCATTTTGACTATCTTGTTCGAGAACAATGACACAAGGACTTGTCATTCTAATGGCACTGATATTTTCATTGACATAAATACTTGCTTTTAAGAGATGAACTAAGGATTCTGAGCAAGTTACAGGCTTTTGCGTGTAATCCAATATGTTGTGCTGTTTGTACGAATTGTTTCAAGAAATAAACATAGTGTTTTGCAAATTTTAAGGATGATTTGAGAAATGTGCCAAAGCAACTGAGAAAAACTGTGAACTCATGAAGTATTTCTGTGAATGTGCTTTCAAGCATTTATGGTAAAATATAATATACTTTAATTGTATTTCTAGTGAAACATGTACGGTATATCATGTTTAAATACATTTACACATAAATACATATATACATTTATATTAATATATTTTATATTATATATATGTAATTACACATTTCTAATTATGAGGTTGCAATTTAGTAAATTTAAAAAATACAAATTTTAAATGTAATATCGAAAAACATAAAAATAAGTTTACTTCTTTAAAGCGCAGCAAGAGATTATTAAAACAATGATTTAAGGTATTGTACAGTAAAATTAAACTAAAAATTTGTCAATTTAATAAAGTGCACTTTTTAAAAGTGTACTTAAATGTGTTCAGAAACATAATCATGAAAGTGTAATCTCTATTATCAATTTTAAAACATTGCTGCTGGGGCACTTATAATAATGACACAAGAGACCCAGAGAAGTTAAAATACCCAGACAACACATGTTTTGTTTTTCCTTTTCAATCTTGAGCAATTCATGCTATGAATTAAACTGTCAGCTTTCATTTCCAAATAAACATCAATAAAGACACCTACATTTGCTCCAAGTTATATTAGGGGAGAGCTTAACAAGGAGTCAGTTTAGTCAAGTAATCTTTTTATACACATTCATTGCTGCAGGGATAAACTGTGAGTAGCGTTTCTGTTTGTTTACAGTGTAGTCGATTATCACCTGCCACCACTTAAATCACAAAGTGCATATGTGGGTTGCACTTTATTTCACAGTAGGCTACATGCACTTGCATGTACTTACAATGTACTTACCTAAGAAAGTACTGGGTAACATAAGGTAACTACATGGGTTAAGGTTAGGTTTAGGGGTAAGTTCAGGGTTAGTACCTAGTTATTACAATACAGTTATTGCAATTACTATAATAAGTACATAGTATGTACGTGGGGAACAGGACCGTAAAATAAAGTGCTACCCATATGTGTTATGAAGAAACCGAGAGTGTCCCTTGTTGTCCTCTGCAGAAATTGGCAACCTTAGCTTCAACAATGTGCATCAGAATAATTTTGTGACCATTTCAAACATTTCAAGTTGCAAACAAGAAACAAGTGGAGTCTTTGATGCTAATGCTAACCATGCACTATAGTCAATACACCTCTGACATTTGATGTTCTGAGCAAAGAGAAATGTAGGGTTCTTCCAATGTTTTTGAGGCCTCAGTACTGCATTTTTCCTGGTCTTTGTCAGTCAAGGAGACGCATTCCCCCCTCTCATGAAGCATACAGACACATTTAATGGCCTGCCATAACACAATTCATGTATCTAGAGTCCCACGGCCCACTAAATGTTAAACAAACCGAGGAATGTGTACACTTGATGGACAAACTGAAGCAAATTTGATGGATGAATGAAAAAGAATGAGGAAAAAATCAAGCAAAGCTACTATTTTCAGTGGCATACATCACCAAAACGGCCCTCACATGCTTATCGCTAATGACATGAAAATGCTGATACAATCAGGCATCTGCGGCTTACAGCGTCTAAGTGAAATCAAATCATGAGTCACTTAGTCATAAATCAAATCCAGCTTTGAAAGGGAGGCTTTCATCAGTGACAATCACCCAGGCAGAAACACATGGCAGTAGAATGCAGAGGGCACTGACAGCTGAACATCTCACTGCCTGTTTTTATGAAGCTGATGTAACCCATCATGTTGTTCTTGCTCAACAATAGCAGCCCCCCAAGTGGCGCGGGCCGTTCAACCAGCCCAGGCCTTTCAGTGATGCAGGTCCCATAGCGGGCGTGAAATTCCCCATTACTGCGCCTCTTTCTCTGGCCGTAGTCAGGCCCGTCTGCTGCGTGACTTCCAGCTCGCTCCTGCGGACAAGAGTCAACATTGTGCTCTGTGTGGGACTGTCTTTATGGAGTCTCTCAACTCAGACTCGCATGCAGAGAAAGAGATTAAGATAGGCCCGCATGCAGAGCAAAGGCTGAAGGGAAATCAACATCACATGATTATCTGACACCAGGAACTATCCTACATGATTTACTGAAAGGCAAAGCTTGATAAATAAGCGCTAGGATTGACGTTTACTGAGTGCACATTGCTGATAAAACTGTTTGGTTTTTGTTTTACAGGCCGGTTTACATCATTTTTCTTTTTTATTTCAAGAAATTCCTAAAATTAGTGTTGTCACATTAACTGTGTACAATTAATTATATTTGATACTTAAAAAAAAAAAATACACGCGTTACCCTCGATTTCCGGTTTTATTTTGTAGAAACCATGGAAACACCAAAGGCGCTTTAATATTTACATGTTTTAATAGACAAGGGAACAACTGTTTTGATATATTTATAGACAGAAAACTAATTGTTGTTAAATAGCTCAACACGTTTAGTCTTATTGTTGAAATCTAATTTTCTTGATTTTTTGCGAGTACCATGCTTTAGCGTGCCTCAGAGAAAAACACTATTTTGTGAAGTAGCTAACATAGCATAATCAGATGCAGCTTTATTTTTAGTAACAGTAATACAGAATTTTCTCCATCATACAATACGTTTTAAAATGAATTGCATGCCATTTATCAACACAAGCCATCCAGCATTTAATATAATATTCTAAAATCGATCTATCTTACTGCAGTGTGTAACAGTGTCTCACAGCAGCCACCGAGTATATGCTCAGAGTTACATTATAACATCATTTTCAACACACTCAAATGTATCTAATATGATAAACAGAGCTGAGTTACCTCATACTCATGACTGGAAAAGCGGAAGCGGCGCTGGCGACTGTGTCATAATAAAAGTCCCGCTGCTCGTGAGGCGTGTGTTGATCAATCACTCCAGCTCCTCGTTCAGCTCCACAACACTCGCTCCTGCTCTGCTTCATACTACAGTAACATTAATAATCACATCCATGAACATGATTTCTTCCCAAGTCCAATCCCTATTCTTTTGCACCGTCCATTGAGGTGGAGACCACATGTCCCAAGATTCCGCGCTCAAACTTGTCGTCATCAAGCTACACCTTTGTTTTGAATAGGCCTCTAGCGACCTCTAGCGGACATAAATCGTACATACTGCACCTTTAAGTTATAAAAATGTTATTTCTGAATGTTCTCTGAACATACAAAACGTCCAGTTTTTCAAAGGTTTTTTCTTGTTTATTAGAATGTTATGGAAACATTGCGTTTTATCATTTTGCAAAAATTATGGAAACTTTACTTTTGAACGTTCTCTGAATGTTCTGAAACAAGAAGTAACACTTAAAAAAGGTTCCTTGAACATCCAACTAAAACATTTCAGAAAGAAACCTTCCATGAACATTATATATCTACAGAGGTGGGTAGTAACGAAGTACATTTACTTCGTTACATTTACTTGAGTAGTTTTTTGGAAAATTTGTACTTTTTAGAGTAGATTAAAATGTGGGTACTTTTACTTTAACTTGAGTAAATTTGTAATGAAAAATCTGTACTTTTACTTCGCTACAATGGGCAACGTTCATCTCGTTACTTTATTTTAATTCAATACTGTAAATGTTAAGAAATGCGTAGTTTATTCCATGCGCGCTGTCTCTTTTTTCATGAACGATGCCCCATTCACAAATGAATCACTCTTGAGTCGATTCTGTTCAAAGACTTGATCAAACAAATTGGTAAAGCTGTCTAAATTGATTCGCGAATCAGTTTGAATGATTTGTTTGTTCGCTGAATCGTTTGAAGCGGTTTCTCACTCGGAGCGGATGAAGTGGCAGTGGACCTACGGTCAATTAAAAGCAAATCTGCAAATGCATACAGTTGTTTGCCAGCGATGAAGATCTTTATTAGGTGAGCTGCGTATGCTGTCTGTGAACAATTCCACAGGTAGGCCTATCGATTTCATTTGATTTTACTTCATGATACAGCCAATAGCCGACATTTTACAACCAAACAGATTATTACTTCACTATAACAAAAGTATGTAGTATTTCTTTACCGTTTTTATGGGCATATATCTTAATTTATACATATACTATTGCGCAATGGCGGCGCCAGCGACCTGTTCG